>NC_140942.1:124802949-125185449 GCF_014529385.1 Adiantum capillus-veneris
CTACAAATATTTTTTTTTAAAAAAGAAGAAGGAGAAAAGAAAGATCTTTGTAGATACTGAGTCCTTGGTTAAAATGTTAAATGGATTTCCCAACTTTTCATGGAAAGCCAGATGAAATTGCTCCAAACTTTTCTAGATAATCTAGCGATTCCCTGTTTGATGATGAGGTGAGATGATGATGCCACAAATCAATGGGATTTGAAGACAAAGGCCTATGCTCTAACACAAATCAACAACAATGAAGTAACACAAAGGCACAAGGCATAAGGAATGTTTTACTAGAGGTTAGTCACCAGTAGGTAAGTGTGGTTGGATGTTAGAAGTTGGACCGTGCTCCAAAGGTTGAGAAATGGAATAAAAGTAATTTGTGTGGTGATTTAGACTTAGGGATGGGTGATTCCCCTATTCTATGTACAAATTTTAGCAGTATGTTTGATGGTCAACACATTGTCAACACGATCAATATTATCCCCAACCTCCTCTTTGTCAGAGTCTAGTGTTTGCATGGGACCCTTGGTTGCTACGAAATGTGTCAAGCTGTTTGCTATGTATGGGATTTCCTTTCTCACTCATATATTTTGTACGGGAAGGATTCAATATTTTTTACGACCAACCCACTAGAATTTTACAACAAGCTAGCGTGTAATCTACACGTACGAGTAGCAAGGTAAAGAAAAACTGGTGAAAACACTTTGAGTGACTCATTGCTTGGAGTAGGATCAGAGCATTGAAACATGGGCAAGGAATCATGAAGGATCCTTGTTCCTAATAGTCTAGAGGCATAAAAACCTCTAGCTTTAGTGAGAGGGCTATATGATGCATGCTTTTTGTGACCCCCCATCAAAAGCACCTTTTGGGTATAGCTAGCAACTAGTAGGGAGAAGTTGCAAACCAATGTACCTTGAGATTGTGCTTCTCCCTACTAGCTAGCATCAAGTAGGGAGAAGTTACAACCCAAGGTACCTGGGAATTGTGCTTCATGTAGACATTGCTCAAGGCAGCTCTCTAGATGCAATATTATTACACATTTAAGATACAGTGAAAAGAAGCATTAACTCATCCCATCAAACTTGTTTTTTGCATAGCCCTACTCTTTGGAAGCCCAACAAACTGCACAAGGCATCGACACAGGTATGTGACATGAAGCAAGATGCCAACGTGTGTAGCAGAATCCATGATGTCACAGATAATCAAGGCTTTCTTAAGGAGAAGTGCTTGGGAATGCTTTGGTTGATATCTATGCCATATAGTGAATTAAGGAAAGCGTAGAGGATTTTTTGGAAATTTTTAATCTATGATGGCATATTTTGAAGCCCTTTAAGTGACCTAGATGCAACTTTCTAGACCAACCAAGAAGTTCTTGGAAGATTGATTCCTGGGATGCATGCAAAAACAGAGGTTCCAAGTGATCCCAGATGAACTGTCGCTCGAAGGTTTGAAGTTTCGCCATGGGATTAATGGTCAAGTAGTGCCTTATCCCCACGTGCCGGTGGAGCCGAAAGCATCTCCTTTTCCCAAGTTTTCTTCCCTATGTGGCTCCATCCTTGTTAAAAATATTACTAATGCATAATTTATTTTTTAAAGGGGTGGAAAATATGGCCACCGCCATTATAGATGGTGCCAAGGAGGAGGTAGGGGCCTCCCCACTCCCACCCCTGTCACTCTTTCCTTCCCTCATCTCTCTCTCTCTCTCTCTCTCTTCTCGGATAGCAAGAGGGCGTTCTCTCTCTATTCTTCACACACACACATACACACACACACACACACACACACTTTGTTACTAGCTTTTGAGTTTTTAGCCTATTAGAAAATACTTTACTAAACCTTAATGTTGTCACCCTGGGTAGATAGCTACAATGTAGAACCTACAACTTTTTAAAGATACACTAGTTTAAATCTACCATGGGATGGAACTCTTATAGGCTAATAACTACCACTTAAGCATTAGCTAGAAAGTAAAAAACGTGGGTCTCTTTAATGAGCCTCACCTACCCTGCCGCCGTGAGGCGCTATGGTAAATTTGCTCCATTGAGCCGGACCACTACTGAGGCGGCTGCATATTGTTGATTCCCCAGAAGGGGCATGTTATACTTAGAACTTGGGAGGATTCTACGCACGTCAAGAGCAATGGTAGTCTCCCCTCCTCTATGTAAAGAAGTGAGGGTGCTTTCTTCCCCTCACTTAGCTTTGGGTGTGTTTTTACTTGAGAGTTAGGATTGTGTGTTGGTTTTCGTTACTCACTGCTACACCAAACATGGAGCTTGTAGCCCAACCAACCCAGGTTTGTCAATGTTTACTGAATTTGGTTTTCTTTCTTGTTAAAATTGCAAACATAATGAGTCTATGGTATCTTGATCACCTTCATTGAATGCTTGATAAGGCCCACTAAATGGGTTTGCTTTACATGTCGGTACATAAGGATGAATGATTAAAAAAAAGGCTATGACCCCTCTATTGGGTTTTGATCTTTTCAGTAAAAGCTGCATAATTATATGGTTTGAATGAAGGTGATCCTTAAAATTTGGGGTTTGGCATAATAAACCACTTTACACAGTAAAATTTTGATGCGATGATGCGATGTTACTCTACGTTAACTAGTTCACTGGTTTTTTTGATGAGGGGATATATATATATATTTAAGTTGCTTGGCTTGGCAAATTCTGGTGATAAGTAACTTGATTGTGCATACTGTTCATCAAATTTTTTTGGGATTGGGGGTATACCCCTGGTGTGTACTAATTTTTTGAGTGAGAACTGTCACTTAAGCATGGCATCTTGACCATTGTTGCTTTAAGCTTGGTAAAGCCCACCGTTTTGGGTTTTTTTTAGCGAATTGATGTTGGAGAGAAGTGTATGTTAAGGCCACTTGGCTTGACAATGCAAAACTCTGATGGTAAATAACCTATCAGTACTTAGTGGAGCTTTGGGATGGGGGGTTATACCTTGAATGTATATTGGTTCTTACACTTGGTACTGTCGCTTAAAACTTGGCTGTCACTTGAGTAATCACCCTTCTATACTCTTTATAATGTAGCTTAAATTTTTCAAGGAAAGAGAGACCCTCCATGTGTCACCGAGTGCTTCACTTAAGAGAAAGCCTCTCTAAAATACAAAAGGGAGAGTAAGATTGTAAGAAGCTTTTCAGCTTTTGTTAGAATGTAAAATCAAAAGAGTTTCTTTTTTAGTAGTAGAAAGTGCTTTAGTCATAGAAAGTCAAATGCTTTCTCTTCTACAAAGAATAAATTTATTGGTTAAAATGCACATAACAAAAAGAGATAAATTTAGTAGAGATTTTATTATTTAATGAGAATTTAATTTTTGAATATATATTTGGTTTTTTTTTCAAGAGTTTTTTTTCAAGATCAATATTGATATTAATTATTTTTAGTTTTTATTTCTTTAAAGAGATTGAAAAAAAAAAAAACTCGTGTGGTGTCGACTTGGAGTAGTTTCACTTTGAGAAAATATATGCAAATGAAGGAGTAGTTATCCATGTTATTGACCATGAGAGAGAGAGAGAGAGAGAGAGAGAGAGAGAGAGTCACATTGCATGTGTATCCGTGTATGTGCATATGCATGTGCACATGAGAGAGAGAGAGAGAGAGAGAGATTTTCCTTTCTAGCTCATAGGGCTCCGTCTCACCAAGGACACCGTTGAAGCCCTTCAAATTTCTCGGGCAAAAGGGGGAGGGGAGGGGGGGGGGGGGGGGGTCACTTACTATTTATTCGACTATCACGTGAATACAACAGAAGGGGTTATTTTTTTATTTTCTCACGTTTTCACATACAAAAAGATACCATAAAATGTAATTGGATTATTTTTTTTATAAACTGAAATGTTTGTCAAAAATTCAAAGTAAGGAGTTTAAAATAGTTCTTGAATGCACGTGATACACAAAATTTATATTTAGTGATACACCCTTAAACATTTTATTCTCTCTTTCTTGTGTATCACTAAAGATAAATTTTGTTCTTAGTGATACGCGTGCTATCATTTTATTCTTCTTCTCGTGTTACATAAACACTTGAATATTTATGGAAAGGAGAGAGAGAGAGAGAGAGAGAGAGAGAGAGAGAGAGAGAGAAGAAGAAGAAGAAGAAGAAGAAGAATAACAATAATAATCATAAATTTTTTAATCCCATAGGTGAGAATAAAGTTATTTTTGTTTCATCTTCTAACTCTCTCTCTCTCTCTCTCACACACACACGTCTTGAAAAAAGAAGAATTTAAAATATTGTAGGAGTGATCCAATGAGATCTCAAAGATCTATGAGATGGTCTCAAGTTCAAGACTTGTAAGAGAGAGAGAGAGAGAGAGAGAGAGAGAGATTTTCCATTCGAGCTCATAGGGCTCCGTCTCACCAAGGACACCCTTCAAGCCCTTCAAATTTCTTGGGAGGGTCACTTAATATTCGACTATCATGTGAGTACACCAGAAGGGGTTATTTTTTTCTCAAATTTTCACATACAAAAAGATACCATAAAATGTAATTGAATATATATATATATATATATTGAATTGTTTGTCAAAAATTCACAAATATGAAGTTTAAAATAGTTCTTGAACACACGTGATGTACAAAATTTATACATAGTGACACACCAAGTCAAATTTCCAAGATAATATGGTTTTCTTAGAGTAACAATGTATTTTCAAAAGGGTAGTTAACATTTCTCACCCATAGAAAATAAATAAAATGCCCAACAAAAATTAACTCTCTCATTAGCCCCCCAAATAGGGAGAGAGCTTGCACAGTTAACATACCTTTTACCAATTCTTGGATATTTTGTCCTTTTTGTTTTTAAGAGTGAAACCGTAAAAAATGGTTAAAAATCAATAAATTCTCTAAATTTTGATAGGCAAAGGTGCCTATAAAAAATACACCCCCTCCCCCCCCCCCCCCCACACACACACAGAAAAATGTTTTAGTGTCGAACGAATGACGTAGCAAGTAGAAGGGAGAAGAGGAAAAAAAATGTTTAAGGGTGTACGAACAATCTAAAAAAGACACTAAAGTTACACAACAAGTCTTTAACACTTGAATATCTATGGAAGAGAGAGAGAGAGAGAGAGAGAGAGAGAGAGAAAGAGAGAGAGAGAGAGAGAGAATAATAATAATAATAATAATAATAAAATTTCAATCCTATAGGAACAATTCTAAAAGATATATATGGCAACTTGGGTGAGAATAAAGTTATTTTTGTTTCATCTTCTAACTCTCTCTCTCTCTCTCTCTCTCTCTCTCTCACACACACACACACACACACACACACACACACACACACACACACACACACACACGTCTTGAAAAAAAAAGAATTTGAAATGTAGGAGCAATCCAGTGAGATCTCAAAGATCTATTCGATGGTCTCAAGTTCAAGATCTGAGAGAGAGAGAGAGAGAGAGAGAGAGAGAGAGAGAGAGAGAGACCAATCATAGCCATCGATGGTCTCAAGTTCAAGATCTGAGAGAGAGAGAGAGAGAGAGAGAGAGAGAGAGAGACCAATCATAGCCATCTATACTTTTCTTTACAGAGATTGAAAAAAGAAGTTTGCTCATCCTTGTCATGCATTGACTTGAGGTCATCACTTCAACCGCACTGCCAATTTTTCAACTACTATACCATATGTGTATGCACACATGAGCTCCATGAAAACTGCTATCCATCTAATACGTGTGTGTGTGTATATGTGTATGTGTGAGTGAGTGAGTGTGTGTGTGTGTGTGTGTGTGTGTGTGAGAGAGAGAGAGAGAGAGAGAGAGAGTTTGGGGGGGTGGGGGGTACGAAGGGAGCATAAAAGTTTTGTCATAGTTATTGTACTATTACAAGAACAAGAAGCTTTAAGACCTATGTAATAAATCTTAGATATAAGAATATATATATGTATACACACACATACATGTATATATGTGTGTGTATATATATATATATATATATATATATATATATAAAAGAATATATATATGTATACACACACACATACACACATATACATATATACATGTGTGTGTGTGTGTGTGTGTGTGTGTGTGTGTTTGTGTACTCAAGTAGGGTATGATACTCATATTCTCAAATTTTCAAGGCGTCTAATGTGTACACAAAAAGAGGCTGTCCTACATTGCCTCAATGTCCAATCACACATTTAACAGAGCAACAATTAAGCCAAATGGTTGGTATAGTATAGATTGTGTGCAAGGAAATAGGCTCAAGCTGGTTGAATTCAATTTGATCTCTCAAAGAGGAATATGGTTTTTTAATTAGAGGATAAAGATAGATAGAGATCAATGGCATGCATGATTTTAGTCACTGCCTCAATTTTACACCACGCCCTTCCGTTTAGCATAATGGCGAAAATTCCTACAAAAATAAACAATTGGGGAACCTTACTTTGCTTTCATTTCTATCACATTTTAAGACGCAAATGATGTGAAAGTGCACATGAACAAATAGTGTGCACCTTATCATACTAAGATGCTTATGTATTGTTGTGATTAGGTGATGACGTAAATCATTACCATGCTTGGCAGCATAGATGTAATTAAATTCTTAGTATGAAAAGAACGTTATTTCATCTCTTCGAAACTTGAAGCTTTTTTTGATACATTGGAAACTATGAGCCCTTATATTTTCACAACTCTACTCTTAAACATGAAAAGTTTCATAATTACACACTATCTTTAAAAACTTGCTGGCTCACCCAGTTTGTACTTATCGACTTGGTAGCACTTTTGTCAACTCTAGGTAGACCAAGGGAAAGATGGTCTTCTTGGAATAAGAAGTTTTGATGTACACTTCTACCATGTCTTGCTCATAAAAAAGACGCAAGGATAGAAGTAAGTAATAGAGTGGAGTAGAGAGATATTGAATTCAATTGTGTTCCTATGGTTGAAACCAATTCTAGAACGCACTCCATTTTCAAAAACAGCTTTATTGCTACTGATTCCAAACGGCTTTCATCTCTTCATACCATGCTAACTTACCTAATCTATATAATGAACATTGGTAGCATTGCTAAACCAAGATACACTAGAAGGAGGAGACTCTCTCTCTCTCTCTCTCTCTCTCTCTCTCTACCACAATAGAAGTAGAGCACTCCTAAGTTTTTTGAACAAGGACTCGCATCTTATGAAAAACAATGTCTATGAGAAGCTCCCAAGCTTGGTATCAAAGAATGCTTTGTATAATCTTACGTTTGTTAGAATCTTCAAGAGGTTGTGTAATGCGTTACTTTTAGAAATGCAATAGAGTATACATGGAGAAATAGAGTATTGATAGTGTTTTCGTGGAAGAGAAGATATCCCTACAAGAATAGAAGCGATGTTTCTTTGGCTGCAGCAACACGGGGGTCACATACTAGTCAGAATTGAAGGCTAGAGTGAAACTCCATGGCCTTCCTAAAGAGTTTAAATAATATAAATATATATATATATAGTACTAAATATTATAACTTTTTGATAGAAATGAGAAGTCAAAACTAAATCTTTTTATTTTCTACCATCATAGTACTTACTACTTCCTCTTCATTTTTACATTTTAAACCAAATGACTTTTGACTTACCTTGCATTTTTACATTTCAAACAAAAGGTTCTTGAAATGAAGGAGAGAGTGACACATGGATTCCCTCTTCTTCCTTGAAAATTTCAAGTTCAATTATATACTAGTATGTGACCTGCGCGTTGCTGCGGCTAGAAAATGCATGTCAGAGAGAGAGAGAGAGAGAGAGAGAGAGAGAGAGAGAGAGAGAGAGAGAGAGAGAGAGAGAGAGAGAGAGAGATCACAATTGTTTGCAGTCGCTATGTGTGTGTGTGTGTGTGTGTGTGTGAGCAGTTCAATAAATGCTGCCTATGCTGATAGAAGGGCTGCTGAAAATGCTGGGTTAATCTTGTGGAAAAACGCCAGCCTAAGGGGGATCTTGCTTGAGAGAGAGAGGGGAGAACCTGCTGCAACCCTGTATTCTCCTTGATCTTCTGCCAAAAATGCTAGCGCTAGGGTTCCTTGCAAATTACCCTACCTAGTTTCCCAACAACACACATAGCCTTGGGTGCATATTGTTGGGATATAAAGCCCAATGTGGTCGCCCAGGTAAGTGGGTGGGCCGCCAGGTATGTACACATATTCTTTTGTAAAAACCTAATAAGAACTCACTATGCTCTACACATTACAGTAGAGCGAGTTCACCATATCGTCGTGCTCTTCTTCTCGCACTCTCTCTCGCGTCGCACTTCCGCTCGTACTCCTTCAACTGGTATCAGAGCTCAGATCGAGGCTCGGGGCAGTACTGCAGGAGGCTAGAGTCACCAACTCAGATTGGAGTGAAATTCGACAGGCGAAGACACGGCCCCAAATCTCGTGGGGAATGCCCAAAGGGCTCGGTGTTGTCATAATTTCATTCAAAGGTCATCTCGGACACCGTTCGGCTTCGACAAAGGTCTGCGCAGGCCATTTTCGACTACGTGGTCTCGACGGGTGGAGATCCGACTCTGCAAATTTGGGGTTTTCGGCCTACGACTGCAGGTGCTGAGGATATCGACACTCCCAGAGTTCTGATTTGTGGTTGTTTACACATCGAAGGACAGCTCACAATTCTTGGAGGCGTGTCACATACGACACGGGCGCATCTACACACAGACTGTAGGCGACATCCACTAGTTCATCAGGTAGCTTGTGTTTGGTGCTTGATATTCTAGATTTCATCCTGATATTGCAGGTGCTTCCACATGGGATGTATTGTCAGAGATGATGTATGTCTGTTGAGGGTGTGCTGGTTGTGAGTCACGCAGCAAACAACCGCCGCAGCGGTTACAACATACATTGGGAAATTTGTGGATGTATGACTTTGTGGGAAGTCTATGTACTGTCAGATTTACTGCAGCCTTTGTTGAGGGTCGAGTGAGGTTTTATTGAGCTGGGGGATTCTCGAATGTTGAGATCCTTTCGGTGATACAGGTCTTGGAGCGATCCCTCGAGCACCCTTAGATAGGCAGCTAGGATGTATTGACTGTGAGTTAGACAGTTGGGATTGCATCTTTGCTTTACTGCCGTTGAGGAATTGTCGCATTCTATGCTTATAGGATAGTGACAGGACAGTGAGAGACAGTACAGGTGCAGGACAGGTTTACCCGCAGCTTACAGTGTCAGAGAGACAGTGTTTTTTGAGCTGTTTTTTGGTCTGTTTTTGAGTACACCAGAGCCATTTTACAAAGGAGACTCTGCCAAAATTTCTGCAGAATCTGAAGCTTTCTTGGTTCATTTGACAGGTTGATATTGGTTCAGAGGTCAGTTTACAGGGGAAACTTTGCTGAATTTTTCCCAGGAAAGTAAACTACTGTGAAGCCTAGCTATGGCTGGATCGCAGGACACTGCTCTTTACAATATCAAGAAGCTGGATGGAACCAATTTCCCATTGTGGAAGCAGCAGATTTGGCACGTGTTGGTACAAAAGAAGCAGATAAAACGTATAAAGCTCAAGGGGATAAAACCAGAAGATATGGACGAAGATGAATGGAGCGAAATGGATGAATTGGCACTTTCTACCATTATGCTGACTTTGGCAGAAAGCGTTTACTTCAATGTAGCAGACGAGATGTCAGCTTATCAAGCATGGTTAAAGCTGAGTGATCTTTATGAGAAGCAGAGTGCAGCTTCACATGTATACTGGCTTAAGAAGCTTGTTGACTTGAAGATGAAAGAAGGGACACCTATGTCCAATCATCTGAATGAATTCAACACAATCTATAGTCAGTTGTCAGCTCAAGGTGTCAAGTTTGATGAGCCTGTTAGAGCTATGTTCTTGTTGATCACATTGCCGAAAAGTTGGGACACTTTTCGCACAGCTTTGAGTAATTCTGCACCTCCATATGGTTTGAACATAGCAGGTGCAGAAGGAAGTCTGCTTACTGAAGAAACCAATAGAAAGACAATGTACAAAGGCAAAGGAACAGCCTTAGTTGTCAGGGGAAGGACCAAAGAAAAGTACAAAGGTGGAAAGAGGAATCAGTCTCGTAGCAAGTCCCGCAGTGCTAAAGGCAAGAGTGACATAGAATGCTACCATTGTGGCAAGAAGGGTCACATGAAAAGAGACTGCAGAGAATGGAAAGCAGAAAAAGGCAAAGAGAAAGCTGAAGACCATGGTGAGAAGAACAAGTCCTCAGTGAAGATTCAAGAAATAAATGTGACAAACACTGTTGCAGAGGATGACAGTCTAGTGCCAGGAGACATCTACTTCTTGAAGAATACAATGGACTCAGCTCTTCTTACAGCATCTGATGGAAATGCACTGAGTGACTGGATTATAGACTCAGGGGCATCACTTCATGTGTCTCCAAACAAGGAGTGCTTTACTTCTTATGTGACCACTAAAGATCATGTTCGGCTAGGCAATGGCCAGACATGTGAGATCTTAGGTGTTGGAGATGTTCAATTGAAGTTTCAGAATGGATCTTCTTTCACGCTGAAGAATGTGAGACATATTCCCGCAATTACAAAGAGCTTGATCAGCACAGGTTTACTTGATGATGCTGGCGACGTCACCAATTTTGGACAGAACATGTGGAAGATATCCAAGGGTTCTATGACAGTAGCACATGGAGTAAAGTCTGGAGGACTTTACATGATTTATGTATCAAATGTCTCTAAAAATGTAATCAATGTAACCGAGCAGCCGAACGTTTCTTTGTGGCATAGCCGGTTAGGACATATGTCCAAGAAGGGAATGGAAATCTTGTCTCGTTCTGGTTATTTGCCTGGCTTTTCATTTAATGATTTTGAATTCTGTGAACATTGTCTGTATGGTAAGCAAACACAACAGCCACATAAGCATAGAAGCAGTAGAAGAGATACACAGTTGGCACTTGTTCATAGTGATTTGTGTGGACCTATGCCTAACCTATCTCTAGGAGGAGCTTCTTACTTTATGACATTTATAGATGATTACTCGAGGAAAGTATGGGTTTACTTTCTCAAGCACAAGGATGAAGCGTTTAGTGTTTTCAAAACGTTTGTGACACTTGTGGAGAATCAGAGTGGCAAGAAGCTTAAATGCTTACGCACTGACAATGGTGGAGAGTATGTTTCAAAGGCCTTTCAGGACTTTTGTGAGTCAAAAGGTATAAAACGTGAACTTACTGCTCCTTACAATCCTCCTCAAAATGGTGTTGCTGAGAGGATGAATAGGACCATACAAGAGAAGGTCAGAAGTATGTTGTCTAATGCACAACTGCCAAATGGGTTTTGGGCTGAAGCTGTATCAACAGCTGTTCATCTTGTAAATAGATCTCCTAGCAAGGTTTTACAGAAGGATTCAGTGCCAGAGATGGTATGGTCATGAAAAATGCCCTCATACAAGCATCTCAGAGTCTTTGGCTATGAGGCATATACTCACGTTCCAAAGGAATTTAGGAACAAATTTGAGCCAAAGAGTAGAAAGTGCATCTTTCTAGGCTATGGTAATTCTGGTGAGATGGGGTACAGACTTTGGGATCCCGAATCCAGAAAGGTTGTCCGCAGCAATGATGTTCACTTTAATGAATCCAAATATCATTCTAAACCAGAGAGGGTTGAGGAGATTAGAAGAGTTGTCTTCCAAGAAGATGGACCTGCACGTGCAAGACAAAATGTCAGGGCTCAAGAGGAGCAAGGACAGGATAGAGTGGAACCACAGGTTGTGGCTGAGCCTGAGCCACCTATTGTGCATAGATCTGGACGTGTCACGCGACCTTCTGATAGGTTTGTTCCATCTATGAACTATGTCATGTTGACTGATTGCAATGAGCCTTCATGTTACAAGGAAGCAGTGCAAATGAAGGACTCCGGGAATTGGCAATTGGCCATGCAGTCAGAGATGACAGCTCTGCATAAAAACAAGACATGGAAGCTAGTTAAATTACCACAGGGCAAAAAGGCTCTACCTTGTAAATGGGTTTACAGGTATAAGATCACCGCTCATGATAGTCAGCCAAAGTACAAAGCAAGGCTTGTTGCCAAGGGCTTTAAGCAAGAACAAGGCATTGACTTTGATGAAGTCTTCTCTCCGGTGGTCAAGATGACTACATTGAGATGCTTTCTTGCATTGGTTCCAATATTAGATTTGGTGTTGCACCAAATGGATGTCAAGACAACGTTCTTGCATGGTGATTTAGATGTGGAAATTTACATGCAGCAGCCAGAAGGGTTTGTTGAGAAAGGCAAGGAAGATTGGGTATGCCAGTTGTTAAAGAGTCTTTATGGCTTAAAACAATCACCGAGGGCATGGTACCATAAATTCCACAAGTTTATGCTTTCTCAAGGCTACAAACGTAGTGAGTTCGATCACTGTCTATATACAAAGAAGGCTAAGGATGGTAGTTGGATGATCCTTATTTTGTATGTGGATGACATGTTGATTGCAGGCAAGCACTTGGAAGAAATTTCAGCTTTGAAGTCAAAGATGGCAAAATCGTTTGACATGAAAGACATGGGTGAGGCAAGTCATATACTTGGTATGCGCATTGAGAGAGACAGATCAAAGAAGTTGATTTGGTTATCTCAAACAGAGTATATTGACAAGGTTTTGCAATGTTTCAATATGGAGAAGGGAAAGGCACTGAGTGTTCCATTGCCACCATATGTGAAACTTAGCAAACAAGATTGTCCTGTGTCTGAGGAAGAACAGACTAAAATGGATAAGATTCCATATGCATCTGCAGTGGGTAGTTTGATGTATGCAATGATTGCTACTCGCCCAGACATTGCATTTGCAGTGGGAGTAGTAAGTCTATACATGTCAAACCCAGGCAAGAAACATTGGGAGACAGTCTAAGGAATATTGAGATACCTGAAAGCTACAAAGAGTATGCGTATATGCTATGGGAGTCAGGAGCTAAGTGTAAAGGGTTTTACAGACTCAGACTATGCAGGTGACTTAGACAACCGAAGGTCTACGTCAGGGTATGTCTTTACATTGGCTGGTGGAGCAGTATCATGGCGTTCTAGATTACAAGATTGTGTTACTCAGTCTACTACAGAGGCTGAATATGTTGCAGCATCAGAGGCATGCAAAGAATCAATTTGGCTTAATCGACTAGTAACAGATTTGGGAATCAAAGAAGAGATGTCTGTGTTATATTGTGATAGTCAAAGTGCTATACAATTGGCTCGCAATCTAGTTTATCACTCAAAGACAAAGCATGTGGATATGAAGTATCATTTCATCAGGGAAATGCTCGAGGATAAGCAACTTCAGCTTGTCAAAGTTCACACCACAGAAAATCTTGCTGATCTACTTACAAAAGGACTTCCCTCAGAGAGCTTTACGCATTTTCGCAAGCAGTTAGGTGTAGGGTAGTACATCACTTCTCTACATCTCTTGTATATTAGCTTGTATAGTAGCTTCTCTCACACTTAAGTACCACATTGGACTTTAAGTGGGAGGTTGTTGGGGTATAAAGCCCAATGTGGTCGCCCAGGTAAGTGGGCGGGCCGCCAGGTATGTACACATATTCTTTTGTAAAAACCTATAAGAACTCACTATGCTCTACACATTATAGTAGAGCGAGTTCACCATATCGTCGTGCTCTTCTTCTCGCACTCTCTCTCGCGTCGCACTTTCGCTCGTACTCCTTCACATACGCAGGCTCGCTCAGCTAGATTGGACTCTCTTACAATCGCATTGTCGGTTGATATTCGAGTGTCATACACATACATAGCCAACGGCCAATCACGTTGCTCCTCTCTCTCTCTCTCACACACACACACACACACACACACACACACACACACACACACACACACACACACACAGACTAACACATGCACACACCACACACACACATAACATAGACATGAACACACACACTAGTAGTTGTTACAGGTCGGGATTGGTTTGAGACCTTCAAGCGTCAAGGTCGTCAAGCTGCAGTTCTTTCATGGAGTTCCAAACGTGGACGGTTGTGCAAGTTACAATGGATGACATGTGGGAGGCCTCTCCTTGCTTGGAAAATTTAAGCTTCATTATTTATGTAAGATTAACTTTAAAATTATTTCGAAAAAATGGCACTCTCTTTGAGATTTATCTCTCTCTCTCTCTCTCTCTCTGTTTCATACACACACACACACATACATTTCTTTCCAGTTTGGAGCTATTCGAGACCACTATTCAATCAAAATCAAGGTTTAATGTATTAATTGCAAAATCTTTGCCATATTTCAAGATCGTCTTGAAGTAAATCAGTAAAATTTGGTAGCTTACATACGAATAATTTCTTAAGTTCTAAACTTTTATGGCCATTGACTTTTGAAAACCAAAGTTCACGAACCGTTAAAATTGTATTTCAAAAGAAAAAGGAAAGTGGTAGAGTCAAAACTTTTTTTATTGCTTCAAAGGTTAAAAGTTGAAAGGTTGAAAAGCTTCACAGATTTCAAAGTTCAATTAAAAGTTGAAAGGTTGAAAAGCTTCACAGATTTCAAAGTTCAAAGAAATGAGAGATTTTATAAGGTTTTCTCTTTAAGTGAAGCAGGGAGTGACACATGGAGGGTCTCTCCTTCCTTGAAAAATTTAAGCTGCTTCATATATAGTATAGATATAGATAGTATAGAAGATGAAAGTCATTGTTTACACATAAAATAATCCAATTTAGCTGTATGAACATTCTCTTACTTGCTTTTTGTCCTTTAAAAATGATATAGATGTTAAGAGTAGGTTCGATAAAATGTCAATAGCTTCTGTGGGTGACACACTTATGAGAATGTCAATATTAAGATTTGAGACGCACCTTATTGTTTCAAGGGACATGCACTTGGAAGAATTACCCTTCCTTATGGTGTCTTGGAATGCACTGATTGCCAACTTGGGCAAGACAAAGAAGCTCTTGATTGTTTTCGGTGGATTTGAAGCGAGGGTTTTCACTCCAGATGCAATCACATACGCTTGCATCTTGAAGCTTTGGGTTGTTTCGGCAAATGCAGAGAGAAGGTATCTCTCCAAATGCAATCACATACACTTTCACCTTGATGGCATGTGGCATTACACAAGATGTTATGTGCAAAATAATTCACGATGATATTGCTAGTTAGGGGTTACTGAAAGAAAACGTTGTGCTCGGCATTGCCTTGGTTGACATGTATGCCAGATGTGGTCACTTCATGAAACAATTACGAATCAAATAGAGAGAGAGGGAGAGGATACTTGTATTGAGGAATGGGATAAATATGGAGAGAGAGAGAGAGAGAGAGAGAGAGAGAGAGAGAGAGAGAGAGAGAGCTCTTTTACATTATATGACATGCCTAAGCACCGTGAAAAGCTTTATTGATATACCATAGATAAGAACGAGCGAGACCCGTCGTAGATAGACCCACGAATTAGTTTGGTGATAAACAGAAAATATCATCGATATGATGTCACAAATCTATGAAAAGTGTATGTACTGGTTGATGACCTCATAGTGAGTGGTTTTTAGGAGTGGCCATTTTCTGCGTCCATGAAGAAGAGAAATTAACATTTCAGTGTGTAGGTTGGTCATCACATTGTCTCTTGTACTAGAGATCTTGTGCATAGATACATTGGATAGTGTTTGCGATCGCTTGGTATTGTTCTTGCAACAACAAAAATTTCACTTCTTTTGTGCGTGCGTGTTGTGTTCATTCACACATATGCACGTAAGAAGAGCATTTGATATATAATCTTTTTATCACCCACGTATAGTTATGTCTTCCCTTCTATACTCCCTTCTATATCTATTCTATACTGCCTATATAAAATTTTGAAGGAGGGACAAGGCATCCATGTGTCATCCTATGGTTCATTTGAAAGAAGACCTTAAAGAAACATTGCGTTTGAAATGCAAAAGTGAAAGACAAGCAATAATACAAGCAGCAGGTCCCAAAAACGACTTTTTCTTGGTGAATTAATGTGAATCTTAGTAGGTGCTCTTGAAGCTTTGAGGGAAAAGGGGGGTGGGGGACATGTGGTGGAGAGAGAAAAAGAGAAAAGAAGTTTTTATCCGAGTCGGTGGTGACGTAGTCGGGCGGATGCAGGCGAGCCAAAAAGGGAGACTCTCTCTCTCTCTCTCTCTCTCTCTCTCTCTCTCTCTATTTCTCTCTTTGTTTGTCTCTCTCGCGGCTCTTGTGGATACGCCAAGCTGTGGCGGCTGCTGAGGCCAAGTTGTGGCGTTGTTGGGGAGAGATCGAATGCAGCGTCTGCTGTGGCTAGGGCAAGCTGTGCCGCCTCCTGTTGAGGGCAAGCTGTGGAGAGTCCTGTTGAGGCCAAGCTGTGCCGCCTCCTGCTGGGGGCAAGCTGTGGCACTGTTGCGCACACATCCAATGCAGCACGATGAGTAGATTGAGAGAAGGGATGGGTGTCCGGGGAAGGGAGCAACAACGAGCATCGTGTAGGCTGCAAGCTGATGGGCATAGAGCGATGGCAGGATGGGGAATGCGGCGTGTGCATGGCCTCCAGCTTAGATTGCAGTGCATTAGCGTTTTGGGGTGGAGGGAATCTCGGGTCTTAATTAATTAATGAAAGCAATGTTGTACCCAGTAGAGCGATTGTACTATGATGGTAGAAAATGAAAAGACTTACTCGTGGTCTTTGTTCTTGGCAAAAATAATTTCACAAAACTTAGTACTTTGTCTATATCTATACTACTTTCTTTAAGCCTATAGAGCTTAATAAATTATCGAATTGTGAGTTTTTCTACGTGTCCTCATGTTGCTTTCCACTCAAATATGTGCATGTGTGTGTGTGTGTGTGTGTGAGAGAGAGAGAGAGAGAGAGAGAGAGAGAGAATTTTGATATCTACTAAAATGATCTAGTCTATGTCATGAGTCAAAGAGGGAGAACGTGTTTGTCGTCTATTGTTGCATCGTCGTGTGTGTGTGTGTGGGGGAGGGAGAGAGAGAGAGAGAGAGAGAGAGAGAGAGAGAGAGAGAGAATTAGTTTTGGAACGTGAGGCATGAGTAAAAATTTGAGTATGATGTTGCAAAGGCCCAAGCCATCTCTAAAAGGAACTTGGTTCCACCATCGACAAAAATCGTGGAGCAAGAAAAAGGGAGGCCATGGAGGCTGTGACGATGGTAGAAAAAGACCTATGAGGATAACGATGATGATGATTTATCTTAGTGCTGGACATCTTCCCTCTGCAAGCTTCATCGAACTAAGTTTATGAGCACAGCTCAAGAGCAAAATTGGGTCAGATTGTCAAAGCTAAAAATAGTAGTGAGAATGCTAAAATGTAGCACTTTCATTTATTGATGTTACACCATCATGCCTAAATGACATTTTGGATGAGTCCGATTGAGGTGTAAGGTTTGTGAACCATGACACAAATGGACTGCGATTAATCCATAGAGATGCAAGGTTCTTGAACCATGCAACAAATGGCGTGTAATTAATCCATAGAGATGCAAGGTTATGTGGTTTTCTTGCAATCCTTTTTACATTTGTGATTACGTTTTTGGGAAGCAAGAACTTTAAATATTTGGCGTGTTGATCCGCTTTTCCATAGGGCTTAAATGTATTTTGGTCATGTTGCTCAAAGTTTCACACCATTGATGTTTCTCTTTAAAACAAGTGATAAAATCACAAGGCCTGCCAAATTAAGGAAACTAATAAAGAACATGAAAGTGAAACAAAAAACTACTAGGATGGTAATCATATTGATCCATAGAGAAAGTGATTTACAGATTACATCATAAATGTTGACCGCGATGAAGGATTGAAGAGTATCAAAGTGGTGTTTTGATAGGATAAACACAAACATAATGTATGGAATCATGCCAGGCCTGATAAAATTTTCTTCTTGAGATGCAATTTTTCAAGTACCCTTTCATATGCTTTGTGTAATGCAATCAATTTATATAATTTTTCATATATATCGTTAACTTAAAGATATAAACACAAAAAATGATAGGCAATTTTGAGATTCTAGCATGTCAAATGACATGAGTTTTTTTTTAAGCACATGTTTTGATAGGCAAAATAGCCCTTGACCAAAAAAAGCGTTAATTTTAGGCCTTGATCTAAGGCTAGATCCCACTTTAAAATCTCTACGACTCTAAGCTTTAAAAAAAACATAAGCATAGTGAATTGAATTAAAAAAGCACCCTTAAGCTCTACACCCTAAGCTTTAGATCCCCATGCTGTACACCCCACTTTAAAAATTCTACATTTTTAAGCTCTAGAGTGCCTTTTACAAATTAAAATTGTAGATCCCTTAGTTGTAAATCCCACTTTAAAAGCTTTAAAGTTCTAAGTTAGTAAGCCCTAAACTCTAACGTCACGGGGTGACCCTCCCCCTACCTGTGGATCCATGTAACATTTTCACTTTCTTTAATTCAAATTTTTACCTTCTAATAAAAAAAAACTCTAGTTACTCATTGGATTAGCTTTAAAATCTCAAAAAAAATAATCTTTAAAGATTAAAGCTCTAAAGGATAAATTCCTTCCATAAAGTTTTAACCAACAAAAATGACAACTTTAGTTATTACTTAACCCTTCACAACTTTAGTTATTACTTAACCCTTTACTTAACTCAAGCTCTAAAAGATAAATTCCTTCCATAAAAACAAAAATGATAACTTTAGTTATTACCTCAAGTTTCAACCGTGAATGAAATTCTCAAAACGTGAATGAAATTCTCAAAATGAAAAGATGGGTAAAAGAACTTCTCAAATTTCAAAATAAAAAAGTGACTCTTGGGGATTTGTGGAGCCTCTAAGCTTTATCATTTAACATATAAAGCTGTCAATGTTTCATGCTTTCTAAGGCATTGGGCAACACAAAATCTTTTCTTTGATATATGAACGATCATTTCATTTTTCAAAACTCAAGATATGTCCATCATTAGATTACACACTCTTTATTTCAATGAGTGCCCACTATTTTATTTCAACCAATCAACATTTTAAGTCTATCAAAAAATACTTGAAAATACAACTCAATTTTATTCCTATTTTAGTCAGCATAGAGAGAATTGATCTCTATAGCCTTTGTCCTTTGGGCATGCCAAAAATGGGTGTTGGGCAAAGAGAGGGGGGGGGGAGATAGATTCGCTTTATCCAAAGCCTGTTCAAAATGAAAAATGATCGGCTCAAATTTGGGCGAGTAGGTTCTCAAGCCCGTTCAAACTATGGAATTTTTAGTCATGAGAGTTTATGTGATTATCCCTCTCAAATTTAGAGTTAACCTGCTCATATGTGTGTGAAAAGGTTCCAAAGGAACGCTCACAAAAAATGTTTCTCAAGCTCTTTTTTTTTTTGGCGGGGGGGGGGAGCTCACCTCCCATTCGGGCCTGTTGAGAGTCTCTTTGTGTGAGATTGAAAGAGAGAGACAATGATATTGATTGGCCTTGTGTGAGTATGAGAGAGAGAGAGAGAGAGAGAGAGAGAGAGAGAGAGAGAGAGAGAGAGAGAGAAACATACTCAACCAACAACGAGTGAAAGAGGTGGGTCACTACCTACCAAGCCCACTAGCCATACTGATTGGCCTTGTGTATGAGAGAGAGAGAGAGAGAGAGAGAGAGAGAGAGAGAGAGAGAGATACTCAACCAAAAACGAGCGAAAGAGATGGGTCACTGCCTACCAAGAACCCGGTTGCAATCAAGCAAGGAGCAATGTTCATTAACCTCAGTGACCTCAACCGCAACCCATTGTGTGAGAGTTCTATGCACCTCAAAGCCCATCGATGCGACACCAATACCTTGCAGAGCCACGAGCTTTGCCGATATCCCTTTATTTAGGGTCGTAGCCCATTCTAATCTTGCTGACTCCCTGACACCGGCTCCATATCTCCCATATATAGGTGCTCTATGGGCAACTCCCCTCATGCACCTTCTACATGACTACCACAGAAGCATATGGAGAAGGTTGGATCATCGAAGGTTGGATCACCGCAAAATATTAGTGATGAGGTTGATGGAGATGGGAAGATTGGAACCTCACTACCCATGAAAATGAAGAATCAGGATAAAGGTCAAGGACTATGTGGTTTATTTTTGCAACTATTTCACCATGTCACAATCAATCTTGAGTTGAATCTAACTAACATTGGTGAGGTAGTTTGGATGATTGTTGATGGGATGATGAGATCAACTATATGGGGATCCAACTAATCAAGATGATGTTAGAAAAAATTGTGCTTTGCGTTTGAAGTTCACCTATAGAAGTGTGTGGATCTCCCTTTTGATCGATGTCATGCACCCTCAACTTACCTCAACTTAATTAGCATATAAGTATGGTTAAACAAGTGCATACCTTCTCTACATTGTGGAGATTGTTTCAAATATAAAGAAATGGGGCATTGTTTTTTCACTACCCAAGAATGGAACATGTAACAATTTTCCCTCATCTAGGAATTTGACACGAAAGAGTTCTCTAGGACTACTCGCTACTTGCTACTCGGTCTACACCCCCATTAAAGTGAATCTATCGAGACCTGGCCGACCCTCTCTCTCCTCTCTCTTCCTCTCTACCCTCATGCGGGACGCTGTGCCTTGTACCCTGCCTGCGCAGCCATCGCCATAGCCTCCTGGAGCTGCACCTTCACATGACCTAAGGCGAGCTCTCTCGCTCTCTCTCCCGCTCTGCCCTCATGCGATTGAGGCCCCATTGCAGTCTCTCTCGCTCTGCCCTCTGCGCTGCATCCCCAGCCATCACGAGACGCTGCTGTAGTCAAACGAGCTCAAGCGAGCTCTCTCGCTCTCTCTCCCGCTCTGCGCTCACGCGACTGAGGCCCCATGCGAAATGAGATTTCTCTCTCTCTCTCTCTCTCTCTCTCTCTCTCTCTCTCTCTTTCCCCCTTCCTCTTTCCATGTGCCTGCTGCTCCTTTTTCACTTGAAATCTGTCCAAAGGATCTCGCAAGATGCCGATTAATCACCTGCTTCCAAAATTGGGCACACTTAGTGGGTCTGTTCAACAACTTATTAATTAATTAGAACTAAAGATTCGTTTTGCTATCGTTGTCAAAGTAAGCCATGTCCGTTGGCGCAAGTTCCTGCGCGCGTCGTGTCTCCTTCCCCTGTGCACCCTCTGATCGCCATCTCTACGAACTGCGTCCCCGCTTCGTCTCCTCGCTACACAACCCTCCCCCAAACCCTTGTCTCGCGACTGTCATCCAGCCTCAAAGACAGAGAGAGAGAGAGAGAGAGAGAGAGAGAGAGAGAGAGAGAGAGAGAGAGAGAGATAGATAGATAGATAGATAGTTCTATTATCGTCCTGGGAGGTCAAATATGACCTATGGGACCAAATGAACATGTCACGTGGTGTGAGTGGAGTTCATAAGTGACTCTCGATGCTCAAAAATGGCTGAAATGAGCGTCGCAATAGAGAGTCCACATCGTGGTTGGGACAGGAAGGTATGTAGGGAGAGCTCATGGCTGAATATATGGGGAAAAGAGGACCTAATGTGGTCAAAAGCTGAGCACTCAAGTAGTGTGTGGTACTCACTCTCTCGCACTTGACGAGGGCATAAGGTGCAAAGTCGATGACACTCCTCGCCAGTGCCCCAACGTCCTGTCTCGCAGCGTAGAGAATGGGAGCTAAGACGAATGGAGGCAATGGTGCGGATCGCACTCAACGGGATGGGCTCAAGGATGTAGGAATGGGTTCGGTTACCTCGTTCCGAGAAGAAGAGAGATTTGTAGTTTGGGGCAACGTGTGTGGTGTAATGGCTGAAGCGAGAACCTCCAGATTTCTCCCAAGCCATGATACATTGGCGTTGTAAGAAGGCCTCATTAACTTGGGAGTCGATCGACGCATCCTTGACCAAGTGACATGCATCCCATCTTCCAAACCATTTCTTGATATCAAGCATCCACCCCGAACTTAGTATTTTGCTCTTGCATGTCTTTTGAACCTTTTGACTTGCTTCATATGTGATTCTAGGAAGTCGATGCAAAGGGCTACGTTGTGTCTTACGCATGTACTCCACAACCCTTTCCATGCCCAAGACCTCAATGGGAAGCGATCCGGACTCAAGAAGTAAGAGCATGTAGGGTGTTTGTGTCTTGACTTGGAGAAAGTTGGTGAGAAAACGCTTTTGGACATTCTCAAACTCTTTCCAAGTAGACTTCCCGATGCTTCCACCCCACACCTCCACTCCATAAAGAAGCACCGGTGTCACCAATGTGTCAAAGAGGTACTTTTTGAGAGCTCAACACTTGATCTCTCCTGCATTGCACATGTTCTCAAATGCATAATAAGCCCTCTTTCCGGCTTCCAAGCGACACATTGCACAATCCTTCCATTTATGATTGGATGGAACCTCAAGTCCAAGGTACTTGAAGTGATCTACCACTTCAAGTTTCTCATTGTTGTATACAATGCATGGATTTTCGTCATTGAGGGTCTTTACAAGCATAACCTTGGTTTTGGATCCATTCACGATCAGCCCGCTATCTATGCAAAAGCGTTCCAAGACACTCATAAGCTTTTGTGCATCTTCTAAGGTATGTGCCAAGAGCACTACATCATCGGCATAAAGCAAAAGCATGATCACCGCATTTCCAATCTTAACCTCTTCTATGCCTTCTTGCTGCATAAAATCAAGAACCATGTATTCCAATTCATCAATGAGTAGCCCAAAGAGGGTTGGGGAAAGTGGGCATCCTTGTTTGACACCAATAGTGCTTGCAAAAAATTCTGAAATTCCATCTCCCATACGTAATCGACATATCACTTTTTGGTAGATGCGAAAGACTGCATGCATAAATTCTCTCGGCACTTGAAGGCTTTGCATACGTCTCCAAAGATTTCCTCGCGGTACCATGTCAAAAGCTTTCTTGAAATCCACAAAGCAACAATACAACTTTTTTCCTTTCAATCGAGACGCTTCCATAAGAACTCGAAGAGTGACAAGGTGATCAATAGTGCTATGATGCTTTCAAAAACCTGCTTGGCCAAGCGCACGTTTGCCATTCTTTTCAGCCCATTCACTTATCTTCATCTCCATGATACATCCAAATAACTTTGCCATCAAAGAACCAACCATTATAGTGCGATAGTTGTTCACATTGTTTACATCTCCTCCTTTGTGCAAAGGTTTGATCCAATTTGCACTCCAATCATGAGGCATGCCATACTGAAGTGCAAGGTTAAACATATCGCATATCCAATATTGTGTTTTCTTGCTTGTCCATTTAATCATTTCAGCCTTGACACCTTGAAGGTCACCTGCCTTGCGAGTAGCAAGTTTCTCAAGCGCGCGGCATACATCTTCAATGGTAAAGAAGGGAGACATAAATGGAAGGGAGCTACAACCCTCCATCTTATCAACATTGGGTTGCTCATAGAGGTTCTTACAATGCATATACATATCCTCAAGAGTCAAGTCACCAAAGCTCTCAACGCGCTTGCCTTTTAGGTTTTGCCAAAACTTGCCACATGCATGTGCTTTCTCTTGTGCTAAAAAAAGTTGTTTTTCGACTTCCCACCTTCTCCTCTTCTTTTGAACAAGTGCTTTGTATGTGTGTGAACATTCCAAGTAAACTTCCTTGTCTTTGATTGCATCCAATCTTAGCAAGTGTTTTCGGGCTTGACTACATTCCATGTCAAACCATTTCTTCTTGGTGCTACCCTTCTTAGACCTTTTGCAAGACATGTGTTTCGCCGAAAAGCATTCCTTCGCACAAGAGAAAATTACTTCTTTGAAAACTTTCCACTTGCATTCTAATGTTGGGCTCCCTTGATGCTCTATCATGCTTAACATTTGGTCCACCATATCAGCATATATAAGTGCTCGTTTGAAGTCTAGATGTAGGTACAAATGATTCACATCATGATTGGAGGCTACATGCTCGGGCCGTTTACCACACTTGAGGTCAATACATAACATCCTATGATCCGATTCCGGATTCCATTCACCAAGTGTAAAGCTTTGTATGCATTCTAGAGTGGCTTCTGAGAACAACATATAGTCAATCACGCTAGCACCATTGTGCTTTCTACATGTAAAGTCATTGGTGCCTTGCCATAGAGATACACCATTTGCAATGAGCATTCCGGTACTAATGCACATATGTAGAAGTGACTTTCCATAGTGATCCACTTCTTTTGCATCATTAGAACTTCGATTATACATGTATGAGTCATCCACTCTTCTTGATACATGCGGCATGTCGACTTGTTGTGTGTCGTGTTGTAACATATTTGTGCGAGCATTCATGTCTCCAAAAACAATGACTTCACCTTGATCCTTGTAATAAGCAATGTCTTCCTCTAGTTCAACAAAGGGCTGATCTCTATCCATATTCAAGCGAGCATAAAAGTTGGAGTCATAGTGAGGAATGTAGCAGCCGGCCACAAACATGACTTGACCATTTGGTGGGCTGATTTTCAGCCATAAGTAGCGTTTATACTTATCTTCTTTGACAATGGAAACATCTTTCAAACCCTTTTTGGTCATACATGCTATGCCTCCTTGGCCTCTTCGTTGCTTTGCATTTTTGGCCCACATCAAAGAATGTACATCGTATTTGTCAAATCCAAGAATTCGTTGCGCATCATGCTCCCATGTTTCGACAAGAAGTATCACATCGGAGCCTACACAACCACTACATTACCTCACACTACACTGCCTTGCCCTGTACACCAAAGAGCTGCACTCCATCGCGATGTAGACTTGACAGCCTGCGTAGCCCAGCATCGTCCTCTCCCACCACTACAATACCTCATAGCACACTGCCTTGCCCTATACACCAAAGAGCTCCAGTCGATCGCCATGCAGACGCTGCAGCAAAAGAGATGCGGAGAGAGAGAGAGAGAGAGAGAGAGAGAGAGAGAGAGAGAGAGAGAGAGAGAGAGAGAGAGAGAGAGAGAGAGAGAGAGAGAGTGACTGGCCTTCGTCTCCTCCGTTGCATGCAGTTGTCGCTGTTGGATTGCGACACAGCGTGGCCCAACCTGTGGCGCAATACCTGGCAAAAAAAAAATTCTCTGCCTGCCAAAGAGATCCGGACACGCGCCCTATCTCCCTCTCTCTCTTCCTTTTGCTTTACTTTTTGGAGGGCATCTCACGAGATACCCTCTAACTTGACTCGATGCCAAGATTGCGGGGACATACTAGGACGTTACTTGAATGCTTCTAAGATTTTCATCACAATTGAGCTTACTTCACTCACATAATTTTACATTTGCTCACTCCCTACATACTTTCTCTCACAATCACTTTGTGGAATGTCAATGGCTACCCTTATATCCACAATCCTCTAAGATCGAGTTCATGCACCTTATCCTGTTTGGAGACCTTGCCAAACATATTTAGAGGCAAAAGCGGTCATTTCAATGGAAAAATTACCATGAATGTTTTGTAAGTAAATAATGTAAACCAAAGCAAGTATTTTATCCCGTGCTAATCAATCTCACTTTCAATGCTAATTATGATACGTAATAGTTTCAACATCAAGAGAGTCAAGAGAGATGTCTTATACTAATTCACTAGTTTGGCCGGTGGCCTTCGAATGTCTCTCTCTCTCTCTCCTCGACACCCTTCTCACTGTTCACTGTCCTGTTGCACGGCACACATGCCGGATGAAGGATGTTGCACCATGTGGGAGGGGGAGGCCAGAATCCATCTCCCTTTTATTATAGTATAGATATGTTTATCTACAGTCATATGTTTCTTAATTTGAAAGTTCAAGACTTTTGGAAATGTTACAATCTAGCCCTGGTATTATTTTCTCCTTGCACAAACCATAGGGCATAGCATATAGCTTTATTATAGTGCAGATAAGCACTCATTGTAGGGCATCAATGTTGCCTTGTGTGTGTGTGTGTGTGAGAGAGAGAGAGAGAGAGAGAGAGAATAAATTAACACTACAATGACCCTTATATAATAGGCATTTTTCCATTGGTGCATTAAAATGTGCATATGATGGGTTGCTACCTTGGAGGAAAGAAGAGTCATAAAAGAATTGAGCCTTTGCTTTTATTGGTTGCGGCAATGCGCGAGTCACATCCTAGTTCGTGTAACAAGTCTTTCTTTTGGTACTCGTAGATAGATCTTTGAAGTGCCTTGCAATTGTTTCCATGCTTGAAATTGAAGTTTCTCTAAAATCTTCCAACACATATGCACACAAATGTTAGAGTAAATTCACTACATTTTTAGGTTCTCATAGTATAATTCTCTGAATTTTGTACATAGGTCCTCTCACCTTCAACATTAAAAATAAAAGACAAATATCAAAATGTGTAGGTTGGATTACACTATAAGTTTTTCTTCTTCAAAATAATGGATCGATCTTAGAAATCAAAGTGCTCAATGACTAGATATCCTAAGATGTGGCGACTCTGCGTCTGCCTGTGTGCTCGCACCCTCCCACTCTGTGAGCGCTTGGTGATGGACAACTTCAGCTCTGCTGCACACGGGTTGGGGGCCCATAGGTGAGTGGTCTGGAGGTTTGTCACTGTGTCTGCGTAGGGTTTTGAAAGGTCTGCAGTTTCGAAAACTACCAAGATGGGGATGGTGAGGCCTGGGAGCAGGGGAGTGCCGGGGATGGTGCTCTCGGTTGTTCATGTCTGTCTTGGTGGTGTGAGGAGGATCAGTAGAAGGCTATTTTTGGTTGAAGGGCTGGGCGGCTGCCCGCCCCCTTGGTGGGGTGAAATCGCTCGCCTAGGCACATCAAGGTTGGACTTGGAGGGGTGTGTGTTCTACTGTTGGGGAAACGAGTGCTGTTCTATGGCGTGGACTATGCTGCAATGTTCTCTCGGTTGGCAATGGATCTCGCTGGAGCTTGGCCCTCCACAATGGCATGATGATTATGTTGTCGATGCGGTGGTTCTTCCTGGTGGTTCGGGGCATTTCCTTGACTGTGGGACAGGCTCTCAGAGATGGTGGCACTCTGAACGACCGGCTTCGGTGATGGGGACTGCTGGGCCCCACCCTATCAGATAGATTTGTTGGTATGCGGCTCTATGCTCTCTGGGTGGTTTCTTTTCTGGGGTTGGCCTCCCTTGTTCTGGCCAGGTTATCAGTTGTTGTTTATGGGATTTTGTGGATCTTGGTATTGGTTGTTGGTTGGTGGATGCCTTGGCTCGAGGTGGAGCAGGGCTTTTTCATGTACTTTTTTGGTTTCCCTAATATATTTTCCCACTCACATATTGTGAGTTTTGCCAAAAAAAGAAAAGAAATCAAAGTGCTCTCTCTCTTTCTCTCTCTCTCTCTCTCTCTCTCTCTCTCTCTCTCTATATATATATATATATACACACACACACACACACACACACACACATATACACACACACACATACACACACTCTCTCTCTCTCTCTCTCTCTCTCTCTCTCATCAACTATGCACATTATGTTCACTACCACTTTAAGAGTCAAAGGACCACACATTGTTAGGGTGCTTAGCTTTTGGTCACAAGCAAATTTGCTTACCTCACATTTTCAACCATGACTTAGACCTACACATTTTCAACCATGACTTAGACCTACACACTTTCCTCCCCCAACCACAATGTGGGCTCTATGTTGGGATTCTCATCACCATATCCTTTGGCATCTAGAATTAGATAGTACATCACATCTATCTCTGGTTTCCATTCATATTTTACCTCCAAGGACAATAAAATCTCTTTAACTATCTATATATCTCTCCTATATAACATTTGCAAATCATAAACCTGTTAGCGTACTATCAAACCCTTATTGGAGAGAGATTGCCAAAAAGGAGAATAACAAAAGATTCCAATGATTGACCCACTTTTGGGACGTCACCAACCAGAGCTAGAAAGAGACATACCAATTGGCTGCCTAGTTTCATCTCAATGGCATTGAGAAAATGCTAGTCAACAGACTTATGAGAGGGCTGGACAATTTTTTGATGCCTCTCTATGTATCCAATTTTGAGTGGAAAACCTTTCGATGGTCCCAAAGTAGCCATTTCCTCAAATCACATACCAAGGGCATGTACGTTCTAATGCCCCCCTCAACAAACAATGGGGTAACAATGGCTGGAGGTTCGGTGGGTGGCAATAGCAAAAAACATCTGGAATCCATAGTGGCCTCAATCGATGAAGATTTTTCTGTGGAAGGTGTTATCGGGGGCTTGCCGACAGGCTCCAAGATTAGGTATCGGCTCCTATAGGTGCTCGAGTTGCAAAACAGCTAGTGAGGACCTGGTCGACCTATTGAAGGAGTGCCTGGGCATTAGAGACCTGATAAGTAAGATCTACAAATGGATCCAAAGGACTTGGAAGATAGGGTTTTTTAGGAATGATTTGTTCCTAGGAGGAAAAGGGATGAAAAGCAAAGAACTTCTAATATATACTCAAATTGTTAGATTCTACTTCTTTCACCATGTTTGGAAGGCCATGGCCTGCTAACGGTGCAATAAGAACCTCTCTATAGCTAACTTCTCAAAGATTATCCAAGAAAGCAGGGAAGGGACTCTTGTGAAATTTGGACGAGTGGAATAGGGTAGCTCTTGCCGTCAGGTCTAATTGCAGTGAGTAGGGGCCATTAGATTATATTTCACCTCGGTTTGAGGCTATATAACTTCTTGATGTAACCTTTGGTCTCTCAAGGCTCATCCCAAGGTTGAGGTTGCTTTGTACATTTCTTTGTGTGGAATATCTAATAGATACACTTACTATTTTGAATTTGGCAAAAAAAAGGACATTTGTAAATCACAACAAGAACTTTATAGAACCCGCGGGTTTTCTCTGCGTATTTCGCTCATTTTTCTCCTCTTCTCTTGCCCTCCTCCTCACTTGCTGCAGATCTGCTGTCGTAGGGCTTGCTAGACTTGAGATTTTCACTCACACGCTCCTCCCCATCAACATGGTAAGCTTATTTTCAAATTTGTAGTAGGTTTGTTCACTTTTGTGTGTGTGAGAGTAACATAGTGTGTGTGTGTGTGTGTGTTTTTTTTTTTTTTTTTGTTGTAGGTTTGGCGACATTTCTTCAAGTGTTTCTTGCTCAAATAGGCTGCATGTGAGTATCATTCTCTTTTTTTGTACACATACACATTCACATAACATGCACACAATTAAATAAAAATGCACACTAAACAATCTAAACACACTATGTATGGCGCACACACACATTTTCCAATTCAAGCAAAGAAAAAATTGAAAAAAATTATAACTTTTGTTATTTTATAAATATTATTAATTAAAAATCATCAAACAAAGAAAGATAACAACATTTGATCATTAAAAAAAAGAGTTATTTTGATTTATGTCATTTATAATTAATTTTTTTATTTTTATGTAAATCAATTTAGAAATTAAGAAATTATGTGTTTTTAATTAATGTGACTTGTCGTAGGTGTTGTAAATGTAAATTAGAAACTTTATAGTGTTAGGCTCTAAGTACCTTTGACTAGTTTTATTGGTTTTGCAAATCATCGATAGACGTTGTTATGTCGATTGCTTATGACAAATGGACGTTATGTCGATCGGACGTAGCTGCCTATTTTGGGCTATTCCCGTAATTAGGGTTAACCCCTTAAGGCTAACCGTTTAGATAATAAGTCACTTCACCGCTTAGGACTGGTCCACATTCAGACCGTTGAAGGCTAGCTACTTAGGCCTAGCTACTTAGGTATTCAATTGCTTAGCCGAGTCGCTTAGTCCTACGTGCTTCGTTATCTAACCATTTGGCCGCTTAAGGCTAGTTGTTCAGGTCTAATCGTAATTCAAATGTCTTATTAGGGCTTGTCGCTTAAGGCTAGCCACCTAGGTATTCAGTCGCTTAATTAGCCACTCTGGACTAGTCCGTATTTATGCCGTTGAAGACTAGAGGTTTAGGCCTAGCCGCTTAGTGTTAGCCGCCTCCGGCTAGCCACTTAGCTATTCAATCGCTTAACCGTGTCGCTTAGTCATACCTCCTTCTTTATTTAGCCGCTTAGCCGCTAGAACTAGTCACATAGGGCTAATCGGTATTCACACCGCTTAATTAGGGTTGGTCGCTTAGATATTTAGTCACTTAGTCGTGCCCCTTAGGCCCACTCGCTTTATTATTTAGCCGTTTAGTCGCTTAATTAGGGCTAGTCGCTTAGGGAGAATTGGTATTCAAACCACTTAGGACTTATAGATTAGGGCTGTTTGCTTAGGTTAACAACCTGTTTGCCAAAATGTTTAGGCCTATCCGCTTTGTTATTTAGTCACTTAGCCACTTAGGGATGATCTCCGTGCACCTTTAAACCGAAGTGTGTGAGAATCGGGCATGGCTAAAGAATATAAGGTAGTTAGAGCTAGCAAAAAATGATAGAAAAAATACAAACTGACTTCAAAAACGACTTCTGCACCTCAAAAGCGCAAATGTACTTTGAGAAACAAAGTAAAATAATGCAAACAGACTTTAAAAATGTAAACAAATTTCAAAAACGCTTAGGGCTAGCCGATTAGGTATTCATTCGCTTAGCTGCTTAGGGCTATCTGCTTAGGACTAGTCGCTTAGGGCTAGCTGATTAGGTATATTTCAGTCGCTAAGGGCTAGTCGATATTCAAGCCGTTCAGGACTAGCGGCTTATGGTATGTTGCTTAGGGTAAGCGGTTTGGCTATTTCAGTTCACTTAGGGTTAGATCTTAGGTAGGGCTAGTCGCTTATGTGTTTGGTCGTACGAAGATGCTCAAGGTTTAGTTGCTAGGATATGGTTGTGTTTCAATGGTTTAAGGTAGAAAAAATATAATGGACTTCAGAAATGCAAATGAACTTCAGAAACGGGTTGTGTTCTTAAAAAATACAAATGGACTTTGACAATTGAAGTAAAATAACGCAAACAAACTTCAATAATGCAAATAGACTTGAGAAACGGCTTGTGTATTTCAAAAACACAAACAAACTTCAAAAAAGATATGTGTACTTCAAAAATGCAAATGGACTTCAACAGACCAAGTGTAAATGGACTTCAAAATGCAAATAGACTTCATAAATGCAAACGGATTCAAAAAATACAAATGATTTTATGGTCTGTTGAGGACCGATCCGTATTAGATCGGTACATGTAAGTAATCCGCATGTATTAGATTAGAGCCTCTACTTGATCTATGTACATGCATTAATTGTCATGTAAACATGGGTGTGTACTTATCTCGAACCCTCGAATATAGGCATTGATCAATAAAGACGAGATTATTACCCGGTGGTCCTGATCTTCGTGCACCTCTAGACCGAGGCTTGCAAGGATTGGGTATGGCTAGAGAATATGAGGTAGTTAGAGCTAGCGACAAATGGTAGGAAAAATACAAACAGACTTTAGAAACACAAACAAACTTCAAAAATGGCTTGTGAACTTAAAAAACGTAAATGGACTTTGACAAATGAAGTAAAATAACACAACAAACTTCGATAACGCAAATAGACTTAAAAAACGCAAACGGATTTCAAAAACACAAACAGATTCCAAAAAGGCAAATGATTTTCAAAAATGGCAGTGTCTTGAGGATCACTCTGTATTAGATCGGTCCATTTAAGCAATCCGCATGTATAGATTTGGGTTTATACTGGATCTACGTACATGCATTGTCATGTAGTCATGGGTGTGTACTTATGTTGAACCCTCAAATATAGGGATTGACCAATAAAGACGAGATTATTATCCGGTGGTTCTAATCTCCGTGTAGATCGGGCATGGGTAGAGAATGTGAGGTAGTTAGACCTAGCGGCAAACGGTAGAAAAAATACAAACGAACTTCAAAAATGCAAATGGACCTCAGAAACGGCTTGTGTACTTCAAAACCGCAAACGGACTTTGACAAACAAAGTAATATAACAAAAATGGACTTCAATAAAGCAAATAGACTTCAGAAATGCAAACGGACTTTAAAAGCGCAAATGATTTTTAAAAATGGTACTCTATGGAGGATCGGCCTGTATTAGATATGTCCATTTTAAGCAATCCGCATGCACTAGATTAGGATCTATACAGGATCTATGTACATGCATTGTCATGTAGATATGGGTTTGTACTTATCTTGAACCCTTAAATATAGGCATTGACAATAAAGACAAGATTATTACCCAATGGTCCTGATCTCTGTGCACCTCTAGACCAAGGTGTACGAGGATTGGGCATGGGTAGAGAATATGAGGTAGCTAGAGCTAGTGGCAAATGGTACAAAAATTAGAAACGGACTTCAAAAATGTAAATGGACTTCAGAAACGGTTTATGTTTTGAAACGAACTTCGGCAAACAAAGTAAAATAACGCAAACATACTTCAATAATGCAATCGGATTCCAAAAATGTAAGCGGTCTTTAGAAATGGCAGTCTAAGGATCGGTTCATATTAGATTGATCCATTTATGTAATCCGCATGTACTAGATTAGGGTTTGTACTGGATATATGTATATGCATTGTCATGTAGACATGGGTGTGTACTTATAACAAGAGTGATTTTTTCATTTGTTGCATCATTGGCAGATAAAGTATGGACAATAGAATGGCATGTCCTTGTGCACAATGTAAACATCAGATCTTTCAAAAAAAAAAAAATCTACGATCAGCACATACGCAATAACGGTCTCTTTTTCATAGAGCATTTTTCAACCTTGAGTTACTCAAGCAATCATGTATGTCCAAAATGTGGTCCTCAACTTGGCCTCCGTCTCTTTGATCATTTGAGCAAGACAGTTTACGAGAAGCATGGTAGATTTTTTTCCTGAAGGACATGAGCTACATGGACCAAATATATGTAAACACAACATGCATCCGCTGAAAGTGAACGATTGGAAAAACATGTGATTAGAGAGGAGAGATTTCAAGCCACTTGGCATGAAAAGACTTTCTATTTTCTATGAACTCCTATATTGGAGTGACCTGCTTATTAATCATCTGCTTGCCCAATACACATTTTTAAGAATGTACTGAGGGAGATCCTACAGAAGACCATCACTGAAAAAAGGGAGAGCAAGGCCCAAAGAGATGACCTACAGGCTGTGGATTGAATGCCCAATATGTGGCCTCCGACTTAAACCCAGTGGAAATTTTACTATACGAAAAGGTCCATGGGTTTTGAGTCGTGCAGAAGAGCAACAAGTGAAGAAGACTATATCTTCATTCAAGACTCTCCCTGGGTGCATGCAATGTTTGAAAATGCCTTTTACTAGAGATGACAATCTTAGTGGTCTTAAATCCCACGATTGGCACAAATTTTTACAGTTTATCTTAACAATTTCCATAAAGGATTGTCTAACAGATGACATTAGAAGAAAAATCTATAAAATCAGTGAGTTACTACGTTGGATCAGTTCAAAAGAGATGAGAAAAGACAACATAGATGCAACTCGCTTAAATGCTATCGAAGTAGTGTTGTGTATGTTAGAGAATTACTTCCTAGCAAACATTCTTACGCATCTATTTTTGCATGTGGTCGGTGAATTTGCAATTGCTGGGGTAGTCCATAGTAGGTGGGTGTTCTTCTTGGAGAGATTCATGAAGACTTTAAAGGGGTTCCTTTGTCAAAGGGCTTGCCCAGAGGGTAGCATGGCTGAAGATGGCTTGTGCAAGAGTCTCTTGTTCTCATCGATGAATTTTTGGGTTCATTTGATCCAAAGATGCCCTGAATATGGACTATTGAGGTCAACGTCAAGGTGTCAGGGGATAAGCCGCAGGGGCAAGGCATCATTAGAAAGATGGATATCACAATGCGAGAAAAGGTTATGAGATTTTGTCTTCTCAACTTAGAAGTCATGCAAAAGTGGCCAGATAGGTACAAAGGACAAAAGCAAGAATGCTTAACAGATCGCTTGCAATTCAAGCGCAATCGTACCACTAGAAACCTTTCTTTTCCAGATCATCTTCAAAAATTGTCTGACTTTCCTACTAGGCAATGGCTAGATGCGACAATCTCAAAGGCAAAAAGGAACGGAGTGTTGATTATTGAAGAAGAAGAGGAGATGTCAAGAAGTCGAGATTGACATGTAAATATTTTCACAACTTCTTTTTGCAGATCCACATGATCACATTACTTTAGTAATTATAAGTTTGTTTAATTTTTGTGGCTGCAGTATCACAAATATGGAGCTTTCTGGTCGCATGAGAGGTATTTTAGAGTGCAATAGATAGACGAAAAGTGTCACCTTTGACAGTGGGGTTAGGAAAAGCTTCATCCAAGAGAGTCGGAGTAGTGCCAGAGATGAGAACACAGAGGCTAGCCAGCTTAAATAGTTTGGCTACATCCAAGACATCTTGAAGATTAGCTTTAGAAAGTTTGATATTTTTATCTTTGATGTCAAGTTATTCAAAGCTATTACTAGTGGCCCTAGTGAAACTGTGGGCAAAGATAAGAGTGGACTAATTCAAGTGAACTCTAGGCGAGTGAGATCCACTATGGAAAGAAAATGATGAAAAAGATTTGTCTAAATCGTGATGGCTCTATGTTGTTCAAGTTGCTCCACAAAGCAAGCAAGTATGTGAAGGACTGGAGATTGAGGACGAAGAGCTTCATGACCAAAGTGCACAGCCGACGGATGATGTAAGTGAGGATTTTAAGTTCGAGGTCAGTGGTGAGCAGATACCTGAACCTAGAGATGAGCTTTCAAATATGCAAGTTGATGCGGAGAGCAATGCATAAGTATAGTTTGATGATGAAGATGCAGAAGTATAGATTGAGATAGACATCTTTGGTGCATCAACTCTCATAGAGGATGAGAGATTGGTTATTGATTTTTGCTAGGAACTCTTTTGTAAAACTCTTTTGATTGGTCTACAACACTGGATAGATATAATGATTTGTGTTGCAGCTTTGTTTTTTGTTATTTGCATTACTTAAGTTGTTCTTTTATGAACTAACGTATGGTATCTGTGTTATTTGTGTATTTGTATCCATGGCCAATGATGATGATACATACTCTCCTAGTTTTAGTTTCCAATTACTCCGATCGGCATGTCAATCAAGCAGATGGGTTTCTTTTTGTCACAATTCACACCAGAGAAGGTTGCTTATGCACAAAACCTTTGGGGAGGTGGTCCCTCTAGACCTAGTATGGCCATCCCTACGCCTAGGACTAGTGTGCCTCCTACACCGACTAGACCTACACCTAAGTTGAGTGTGCGAGTTACATCGATAACTGGTTCTTCTTCGAGATGAGGTAGGCGTCGTTCTAGAGGTGGTAGTTGTTGTGGTAGCGGCTCTACCAATGCGTCCACACCACAAAGAGAGAGTCCACCACTCTCTTATGTAGATAGTTTACCGATTGGCATACCACGTGCACCTTGCGGATCACACGAGCATGATCCCATCAAGGTGTACAAGACTAGGGATAGAGCTATTGAGGCAGATAGGGTTGAAAAGGCCATGCGGTAGAGGATTTGGCAACTTGTACATTTCAATCTAGCCACTCTCTGATGGTGATTTGGGATGATCAAGATGATGAAAGAAAGAATTACATTGTCGAGGCCATTCATAGAGAGTACAAACCAACAGAGGGGTATAATCCAATCTCAAATGATTGGATATTGATCGTAGCGATTGCCACAATGTCATACCATTGGTTAGAGGTGAGAGATAGGTACATGGCCAGCATTCCAAAGCCTGTATGGTTGGATGTAGAGGAGTGGGTGGGGATTGCACCAGAGACACAGGACAATCCTCAGAGATTTCAGCAGTAGAGAGATGTAGCTAGAGCACGTTTGGTGTTTGTTGGAGCGTCACATCTTGGGAGTGGTGGCTACGACACTCTTCGGCATGAGTTTGTAAGTATTATACGTATGATTTAAATTGTGAATATGTATTGAATATTTATCTTATGGTTAATTTTTTATTTTGCAGGAAGTTATCATGCAGCGCCCTCCAACACGCCGAGAGGAGAAGTATGGTTACAAGCATGGACTTGTGGCCCTTTTGACCCATCTATAGGAGAGGGAGAGGCCGTCAACTAGGAGGCATTATTATGAGGGTGACATCCTCCATATATATATATATATATATATATATATTGTAGTTGTGGTCATCTTGATGCACTTGTGCTCAATCATTGTATACATGTATAGTTTGACGTTTATGTTTATGGTTTTGCATTCCGTTTATGATTATGCATATTTCATTGTATATGCAGATGGTATATATACCGGTGTTTATACCAATGACTTGATCCTGATGTTGATACCGACACTTATACCATGACTTTTTATTTCTAAAACAAGCTTATTGCCAACGTTACACGTGTCGATATTGGCGCGACGTGGTGTAGTGGTAATATTAACAAGTTACTTCCCTGTATGTGCCTATTGATGTACAGAAGTGGATGGTACAATGTACACAATGTGATGTGTGAACGTAGAGGAGGTTGTGTACATACTTTATCTGGGAGTCATGGTCCTAGATGCGATGCAGATTATGTTTTCTCACTTTACACTATGCATACATGCGTCAAATGCATCATGATGGCAGACTCGGTTTGCCTAAAACATTTGATACATGTAATCAATTTCCAAAAATAGTAGGTTGTGTGCATGGCCATCAAGGACATGTCCACTAGAGATTGTGACAAGTGAAAAAGTGATGTTTGTCATGAAATTTGAGCTCAAGGAAAATTTTCACCAAATTTAGCAATTTTTAAAGCTTACTGACCTTTTAATGCTCTGAATATGTCAATTTTTATTAAAATGGCAAAAAATACCAATTTTTTGGTAAGATATGGCTCAAAATGCCACATCACTCGTGGTTCATGATTCTAAGCTAGGGGGTCCTTGCTTATGGATAAATAGATCATCACTTTCATCCTTGTCAAAAAGGACAAACATGGTTTCTCTATGGTCCACTCATGTAGTCCTACCTTGCTTCTTTCTTGGTTTCAAGTGTGTGAGAGTATCAATTAGGGTTCTCTCCTTAAAATACGTGCTTAGACTTGTCTATGGAAGTTCTAATCTTAAATTATATTTCATAACAAATAATTGAGGAGGAAGCTAGGGTTTCCCACAAGGCTGTATCTATGAAATTAGAAGCAAAGCTACATTTAATAGTGTTACACATACGAGTTTTGAGTTTATTTTATGTTATTCATGAGTGATATTAATGAATTGAAGATTTTATTCATTGTGTTCTCTCATGACCAAGTTGTGTGTGTTATCAATCGAGCCATGAACTCTCACAGCATTTACACGATGACATTGTGTAGATCTATGGATTCTATGGCCAAAAAGCATGCTAGGTAGATTTTGACGCCCAGATGTACATTAAAAGTGAGCATTAAAAATGGTTACACACTCATCATTCCACACTCATCAAGCCTCATGTATATATCCATCAATAGGCATCTAAGCACACACACAATTGTAGTTGTGCGCTATGGCTTGTACTCAACTTCAAAACTTGATGTGGCATCTATCATCTACTTCTTAGTGTCACAGTACACAACGAAGAAACCAATTATTGCTATTGGACACTTGTGTGTCATAACAACAAACCTAATCACTATCTAAAATTCATGCAAGCATGACTGAGCATCTCTATCATAAAAGAGACCCAAACTCATAGTGCCTTTGAGTTATCTAAAGACATGCTTCATTGCTTACCAATGCTTAGTGCCAAGGCCATGCATAAATCTTCTCAACTGGGAAACGACATATTGTATGTATGGATGAGTGTTGCATGCGTAAATCAAGCATCCCATAACTTTCTAATAAAGAGAACTATCAAATTCATCACCCAATAACCTCAATTGAGAACCTAAAGCACATCTTTAGTGGTTTTGACATAAGCTTGCAATCCTCAAAGACAAAACAATGAAGCAACTTCTCACCAGATGACATCTCTGAGTTTGATGGTTGTGATGAGCTCCCAATCAACAACAAGTTGTATGCCAAGGCAGTAGCTCAAGGGGCCAATATATTCAACATCAAATACTTGTTGCAAATAAGCCTTTAATGTCTTAAATTTACTTCTTCAATGACTACATGTTAAGTATCTCTATTAACTTTTCCTCATATTGATTGCTTCACTCAAAAACTTAACTTATTTTGTTGAGATGCGAGTTCTTATTATTCACTTTTTAGGAAACACTTTGTGAATGACCCTTGCTAAATGCTTAGTGATTGTAGCCCAAATCTACCCATGGGTCCCACTTGGGCACTCTCAAAACAGAGATGACCCCTTTGGATGCTACACCATTTAAGCTTAAAGGACATAAGGTAGTTCTTTAAAAATTGAGGTGAGAGCACTAATTGGGTGCAATGGTACTCGATGAAATGATGCTTGATCTCAATGTGATTTGTCTTTGCATGAAACATGGGACTTTGTGATAGTTGAATAACACTTTGACTATCACAATGCAATATCAGAATCTCAACATTAACACCCAAACCTCCCACTAGACGAGCAAGCCAAATAGCTTCTTTGAAATAAGCTGGACACATATTTTGCCTCAGTGGTTGATTGTTGAGCAATGCAATCTTGCAAACAATATCTCCATGACATTGCACCCAAAAAAAATGTGAAAACACAGCCACTAGTGGACCTTCTATAGTCCACATTTCTTACATAATCAACATCTGTGTATCCTTTTACATAGGCCTCCTTGTTTCCAAAGAATTAACATTTGTCCTTTGTACCACTCAAATATATCATCACTAATTTCCCTTCATTGGGCAATGCTTCTTACCAAGATTAGACATCTATTTGCTAACTACTCCCACAACAATTGCAATGTCTAGATGTGTAGCAATCATGGCATTCATCAAGCTACAAATATCAGATTCTTGCATAAGGAACCTTGGCCATTTTAACCTTCTCCTCCTCTGATTTAGGACAGTCAATTTGGCTTATTTTGACATATGGATGTAAGGCACTATCGGATACCTTGGAAATGTACTCGGTTTGAGATAAGTAAAGAATTTTCTTGCACCTATCTCTAACAATACTCATACCAAGAAAGTGATTGGTTTCTCCTAAATCCTTCATATCAAAGTTCTTTTGAAACTTTGATTTCAATGCATCTATCTTGCTAGTAATTTTCTTGGCAATAACCATTTCGTCTACACAAGATCAATATCAATTTATAGTCTTTAATCTAGTGTAGAGGCAATGATCTTTGTAGAAGGAAGTTTGTACAAACTCTATAGAGTTTGAGAAATGTTGTCTAACAAGCTACCGGGTGTTTTGGAAGTTGCAGATGCTTTGGTAAAGAGTTGTTGAAAGTGGGTGTTTATTGAATACTTCATTTTTTCAATGCATGGCTGATGTTTTCGGGGATTTTGAGCATACATAATAGAAAATAAATGCACTCATATTATGTTTATTGACCAGATTTATGGTTGATAGTGCATCTTGCAGTTTGCATATGCTTATGCGCATTGTTGATTACATTGATACACGATCTTGTGGATACTACCTATCTACGCATTTGTGGAATAATCTTTGCTAGTACGGCGGTCTTCACCATTTCTGAGACTTGGTCCAAAAGATAGTAATTTTTGAGACTTGATGTCAGTTGCATCATTGCTTAGCCTGTTGTGAGGGTCATGGGTGAGGTCTTTGAAGCTGAACACTAGGGGCTAGGTTACCCAGTGCAAGGTGGATTAGATCACTAGAGTTTCCCTTATCATGGTCTTGCCATAAAACATGTATTGTAGTGGACATATATGCTCGACATATGTATTCAAGATTTGTATGCATTGAGAGATTATGTTGTGATTCCTAACTCTTCTTGTTGAGATACTAGCAGGTACTGCTTAGTCTAGTGATTTATGATATTTGGGATTTGATATTATTTTCCTCGTATAAAGGAAATTTTGCTAAATTTTTCTCGTGAATTTCATGGTTGTGATTGCTTAAACATCTCTTTATCTTGCCGTTCATTCCCTTGGGATTCTACTGGGTTTGTTGGTTGAGATTTTACTCAATTTACAATTGGAACTCTACTGAATTGTTTTCAAGATTATTCTTGCCATCTATTGGCATTATGGATTCTTCTTCTTTTGATAGTGCTTTGCTCAACATTGAAAAGTTTGATGGAAACAACTTTTCTTATTGAAAGAAGAAAATCATGAATGTCTTGGTTCAAAAGAAGCATGTTAAATCCATAAAGTTTCACGGTGTCAAATCCGAGAACATGGATGCGGAATAATGGGAAGAGTTAGATGAGCTAGCTAAGCCTACCATTCAACTATCATTGTCTGAGATTGTGTACTACAATGTTCAAGATATTTAATGGGTTCTTATGCATTTTGTCAACGTTTACGCAATCTATATGATCAAAATAGTGTTGCATCACAAGTCTATTGGCTAAAGAAGCTTGTTGATTGTTGCATGAAAAAAGGGATCGTAGTGTCAAATTGCTTGAATGAGTTTAATGCAATGTTTAGCCAGTTGATTCCACAAAAGGTTCCTCTTAATGATAGCCTAAAAGATATGTTTTGGTCTACCACTTTGCCAAAAAATTGGGATACTTTCCATATGGAAATTAGTTACAAAATGAATGAACTCACCATGGAGAAGGTTGCTAGTGCTTTGTTGACTAAAGAGATGAATAAGAAAAACAACAATAGTGGGAAAGGTTCAACTACTCTTAAAAAGGATTTTGTAGAAAGAGGAAGATCATGGAGAAAATCCTCACATGACATAAAGTGTTATCATTGCAATGATCATGATCATATACATATTACAAAAGGATTGTTTTAGATGGAAGAGAGAGAAATTTGAAAACTAAAGGTAAGAAAGTTTAGAACAGAAAGCTTCATATGTGAAGATTGAAGAAGCAAACACAGTGGAATCACATGGAGATGTATTTTTCTTATCATCTCTTGACTATGATGTTTTAATTGTAGGCTCCATTTCTACCTTTCAAATAATGATTTTGATGCATCATCGCATGTTACTCCATGTAGAGAATGGTTTTCTACTTATGCTGCTTGAAGAAAAGGTGTAGTCCATCTTGGAATGATTATATGTGTGACATAGTGGTAACAGTGATGTGTAGGTTCACCATTCTACCTTTAAGGTGTGTGAGCATTGTTTGTACGATAAAAAAACACAAGGTGGCTACATAAGAAGTGAGCACTTTGAGTTGATAGGGAAATTTGTGGTCCTCTACCTAGTGTCTTGTTAGGGGGTGCTTCTCATTTGCCACATTCATAAAAGAGTATTCTAGCAAAGTTTGGGGTTATCCTATTAAAAACAAATATCAAGTGCTTAATGTATTCAAAACATTTTGCCTTATCAGTTGCAAAACAAAGTGGAAGAAGGTCAAATGCTTATGTTCTAGTATCACTGATTACACACTGAAAATGGTGGGACGTATGTTTCAAAGTATTTTCAAGACTCTTGTGATTCAAAGAGAACCAAATGTGAGTTAATTGCACCTTACAATCCTCCCAAAAATGGTGTTTCAGAGAGGATGAATAGAACAATACTAGATAAAGTTAGATCTATTTTATCGAGCCAATCTACCCAGGTTTTGGGTAGAAGAATTTTCTACTCCACTTCATCTCATCAATAGGTCACCTAATCATGTGCTAGACAAGCACGTTCTAGAGATGCCTTGGTCTAAAAGGGTTCGTTCTCATGAACATCTTTGAGTTTGAATGTTAAGCATTTTGTCATATTTCTAAGAATAAGTGTGACAAGCTTGACCCCAAGTCAAGAAAATATATATTCTTGGCTTAATGTGAGTCTAAAAAAATGGGATGTCATCTTTGGGATCCTGAAGCTACAATGATTGTTTGAAGTAATGATGTGTACTTCAATGAGCACAAGATTCATAAGAAACATATACCTATTGTTGAGATTTGATATGTGGTGATTCAAGAGTATGGGGTAGTGCATAATAGAGTACACAATGTGCCTAAACAACAACCACATGTGGAAAACCCTCCTATTTTAGAAGAAAGAGAGGAACAACCTTCTTGTGCCTAAGTTAAGGAGATCCACTTGGGTTTCTTGTCCTCCTGAAAATTTTGTTTCATTGCTTGACTATATAATGTTGATAGATTGTGGTGAGCCTTCATGCTGTGGGGAAGCTATGTCTGCATTGATAAGCTTAAGTGGAAAGTGGCTATGCAATCTGAGATGAATTCCTTGAAGAAGAATGACACTTGGGACTTGTACCTCTGAAAGAGGGCATGGATGTTCTTCCTTGCAAATGGGTCTACAAAATGAAGATCACTTGGCATTGATAATAAGCCAAAGTACAATGCTAGACTGGTGGACAGGGGTTTTAGGTAGCAAAGAGTGTTGATTTTGAAGAAATATTTTCACTAATTCTGAACAGTGACCATTCTTCACTTACTGCTTGCATTGGTAGCCATTGAGGATATGGAGCTTATTCAAATGGATGTCAAAATGGAATTCTTACATGGCGATCTTCATTAACACATTAAGGGTTTATTATTGAAGGCAAGGAAAAGATGGTCTGCAAACTTAGAAAAAGGCTCTCTATGGGACAAAACAAGGATCCCTTCAATGGTATCATAAGTTTGAGGCTTCTATGTGGTCTCAAGGTTTTAGAAGAAGTAGCCCAAATCATCAAGCTGACCAACAAAAATCAAGCTTTTAGTCAACTTGGACACATGTCTGACATTACATAAAGTAGAATGCATGCCATTCCTTAGATGCAATTTGATGTTTTCGGCACCCTCAATGTCTAGTTCATAAGCATCACCAAGTCTCACTTTGCCACAAGAGTGAGAATAAGTAGAGAACCACTCTCTATGTGGTGTAACATGGAAACTCGCACCAGAATCTACTATCCAATTCTGTGCATACTGCACATCGTTTGTAACAAGAGCCTCGACAGGTAGATTTGTTGTGAAGACCAATACGTCAGAGTTAAGTGGCATAACAACCACTGGAAGAGTCTCTACAAGAGGAGCATTTGAAGATTCTAGCACATTGATCTCCTCTAACTTTTCTTTTCCCTTGTTTGACTCATTAGACTTAAAAGTTTCACCGAATTATTTATCCTTCTTGATTGGCTACCATTTCTTACAATCCTTCTTCACCTTTTTATGGTAGTGATAGCACTCGACATTACGCATAGAACCCCGAGACTTATTGCGTGAGCCCCCACGTTCCTTGCTTTTGGCACAACTTTGAGTGCGACCCCTCTGTCTATCACTAGCAACATACGCATCACCATCCTTCTTGCCTTTGAGAGATTTCCTGCAAATCTCCTCGGTAAACAGACTCCCAAGGACGTCATTGTACACTAGACCGGTACCAGGTGCTGAGTTGTAGTACAGAATGTATCCCAAGATGAGGGTAAACTGCATAGCAAGAATATACATTTGATTTCCTCATCGAAGACCAAACCTTGAGTGGTCAACTGAGTGAAAATGACATTGAACTCATTAATGTGAGTAGAAATAGTGCCCTCTTCCTTCATATGAATATCAAACAGCTTCTTCATCTTTTGTTCTCATAACTAAAGCACAACTTATCCCATACATCTCTAGCAGTCCTTTCTCCAACTATAGTAAAGTACACAGATTCAACCAAATGCAAACGGAAGGTAGATTTGGCCTTAGCATCAAGTTTCTCCCACTCAACATCGCCCTTTGGGCGCTCCATGATAGGATCCAGCTGGCCTTATTGTATAAGAATATCTTGAATCTGCTCTTTCCAGATAGCAAAATTTGTCCCATCAAATTTTTGAATATTGTAAATATCCTTTTCACCACTAGATGACATGGCTGCAAGCTAAAGATAATTTGGTGATAAACGTTGTAATTCTGAGAAAAATTCGGCAGAGTTTCCCCAAAAAAACTGACAGAATCTCAATCCAAAACTGTCACAAGAGATCAATAACGCATCAAAAGTAATGCTCTCGGAGCATAAGATAGGCGCATCAACCACTAACTGTGCATAAAAAGTCAAAAGCTGACCCAAGACTGCCAACACGGCGTCAAATGCACCTAGCCCTCTCTATACATGTCCTATGGTGAGGCCACGAAAAAGGGGTACTCCAGCAACCTGTATCACCGAAACGATCTCAACATTCGAGAATCCCCCAACTCAAGAAAACCTCACGCTATCAACCCTCACAAAAGGTTATGTAGACAAGAAACTAGCCCAGTTTTAGAAAGGGCTCCAAATTGAGTCTCAAAAACAGTCGAGACTGCCAGAAACAAGTCAGATCGGCTCCACAAAAGGTACATATGGTAGTTTCTGCAACTCAATGTACATCCATTGTCAACAATACAGCAAAATGCAGTATACGCGCTCAAACAGGCGCCAAACAAAATGTACAAGCAATAAACAAATCCCTGCGGGGAGTAAAACCGCTCTCAAAAGAGCTCAAGAACTATCAAAAGTGAAAAAACAATGCATATCCGCATCAAGTACTCCCACTAAAATCTGCGTTGATGCTAAACACTGCAACCTGTAATAAAACTGGATGTCTTGTATGTATGCAAGAACCTGTGAGGAGATGGATGCCTGAAAAAACTGAGAGAACATCGATGCCAAAAAGTGCTCCTAATCAGCCCATAAACACCATCTCAATAACACATAATTGCCATAAAACGGCTATATATAATCCCAAAATAGTCTCTGAACAACCTGCACCTGTGTCCTGTACCTGCACGTGTAGCTGTAGCAAAATTGGAGTTGAAAAATATACCTCCTGAAGCGTAGCTCGGATGAAGCTTTCAAATGCACGAACAGCTTTGAAAGGGGGGTAAAACTCTAGGACACCTGTTGAAAACGCTCTCGAAATGCTGAATTTGCCGATGCCAAAATCGGAAACCTGTTTACACTTTTGAAAGTGTGCGCGCACGGACGCGAAACGGCAAGCACAAACCCTGCTCTGATACCAGTTGAAGGTGTCGTGGGAAGCGTGTGCGAGTGCAAGTGCGAGAGCAGAGAGAGAGAGACCTGCTTTGGGTGGAGCACCAGCAAGGTTATCATGTTGTTTGCAGCTCCTTATTTTGTTGTATTAAAGAATAAGTGTATAATGGTTAAGTTAGTAGATCGGTTAGTAGTAAGTGGGATGTCCGGCCAGCTGGCCTGAATCCCAACAAACTCCCACTTGCATCTTCCTCTAGATTTAGTACATAGTGATGTTTGTGGTCTTATGTCAACCAAATCTCTAGGGGGGGGCAGCTATTTTGTGACATTCATAGATGACTCTACTCAAAAGGTGTGGGAATATCCTTTGAAACACAAGGATCAAGTTCTTCCTGTGTTCTAGAAATTTTTGGCACTTGTTGAGAATCAGTCTGGCAAGAAACTCAAGAGGTTGCGGACTGACAATGGTGGAGAGTATGTCTCCAAGGAGTTTGATAATTTTTGTGCTAAAATAGGGATTAAAAGGCAATTTACTGCACCATACACACCAGCTCAAAATGGAGTTGCTGAGTGCATGTATTGTACGATTCAGGAAAGAGTCACATCCATGCTTTCTAGAGCAAATCTCACACAAGGCTTTTGGGCAAAAGCCGTCTTAACTGCAGTGCACATTATAAATTGTTCACCTAGTACGCCATTCAATTATGAGATTCCAAAAAAGTTATGGTCTAAACGTAAGCCCCACTATGACCATCTACATATTTTTGGTTGTGAAGCTTATGCTCACGTGCCTAAACAATTTCGACAGAAGTTAGAGCCAACATCACACAAATGTATTTTCATTGGATATGGTGCAGATGGAGAGATGGGATATCGTCTTTGGCACCCGGAATCTCGTTGAGTCATCCGTAGTTTAGATGTGATCTTCAATGAGTCGAAGATGCATAAACAATCTGTCAAGGAAATAGAGATTCGGAGAGTCACTTTTGAGGATGTTGCCTCAGAGACAGTGAAATCAACTCAGTGGGCTAGTGATGTACCTTCCACTAGCAATGCTCCAGAGGGAGCGGATAGTAATGCTCAAGGAGTGAGACGGTCTACTAGAGTCTCTCCTCCAACTGTGCGTTTCGAGCCAGGTCTTGATTACATCATGTTGATCGATTGCAGCGAGTCAAGACGCTACCAAGAAGCCATGATGACGGATGATGTGGTGAAGTGGGAGCAAGCTATGGAATCTGAGTATAACTCGATTCTGTCTAATGACACTTGGCACTTGGTAGAACTGCCAAATGATGCGAAAGATTTACATTGAAAATGGGTTTACAAGAAGAAATTTACCTCAGGTGATCCAAACCCAAAGTACAAGGCTAGACTTGTCACCAAAGGATTCAAACAGCAAAAGGGAGTCGATTTTGATGAAATCTTCTCGCCTGTGGTCAAGATGACAACACTTAGAACCGTACTTGGTCTTGTAGCGATTGAGGACATGGAACTTGTCCAAATGGATGTGAAGATAGCATTTCTTCACGGGGATCTCGATGAGTATGTATACATGCAGCAGCCTGAAGGGTTTGTTCAGGAGAACGCATCTCGTGATGAGCTAGAATGTAAGCTCAAAAAGGCACTTAAAGCAAGGTTCAAGGCAGTGGTATCATAAATTTGATGCATGTATGAGGTCTCAATGATATAAAAGGAGCAAATAGGATCACTGCTTGCACACAAGAAATCTAGATGATGGCTCGATGATCATTCTAGTTTTGTATGTTGATGACATGCTTATAGCTGAGAAATCCATTGTGGAAATTGCCAACTTGAAGAAAACACTTAGCAATAATTTTGCAATGAAAGATTTGGGGGATGCTACACACTTTCTTGGCATGTGAATCAAAAGATATCGCAAACGTCGTGTTCTTGAGTTATCTCAGGAAACATACATTGAGAAAGTTTTGCAACGTTTCAATATGCAGGGGTGGAAAGCATTGAGTACCCCAATGCAGGCATTCTTGAAACTCAGCAAGGAAGATGCACCCAAATATGATTCTGAGCAAGTTGAAATGGCTAAGGTACCATATTCTTTGGCAGTGGGCAGTCTCATGTATGCTATGGTGGCCACAAGACTAGACATTGCTTTTGCAGTGGGAGTGGTGAGCCAATATATGGCAAATCCTGGCAACAAGCATTGGGAAGCAGTGAAGCACATTCTTAGGTACCTCAAAGGTACAGTCGGCAGGTGTTTACGCTTCAAGAACAGTGATGCATCCATCGTGGGTTATGCGGATGCAGACTATGCGGGTTGTGTCGACAATAGGAGATCGACATCTGGCTATGTCTTCATATTTGTTGGAGCAGCAGTATATTGGAGGTCATGTCTTCAAGATTGCACATCATCTTCCCGTACGGAAGCAGAGTACGTTGCATTGTCGGATGCAAGTAAAGAGGCTGTATGGTTATCTCGCTTAGTCAGAAATCTTGGCATTGATGAGACTCCAATGATATATTGTGATAGTCAGAGTGTTCTTGCATTGGCAAGGAATCTCGTGTTTCACTCCAGATCGAAACACATCAAAGTCAGGTATCATCTCGTGAGAGATTTCTTGGCCAAAAAGCTCATTGATTTGGTCAAGGTACGCACTGACAACAACCCAGCAGATGCTTTGATGAAAGGCTTAGCTTTGGAGCGTGGTTTACACATTGCAGTGAGTTGATGGGTATAGATTGAAGCAGGTCTCTCTCTCTCTCTGCTCTTGCACTTGCACTCGCACACGCTTCCCGCGGCACCTTCAGCAAGGTTGTCTTGTGTTGGCACATAAGCCAAGCTGATCTCTTTTTCTGAGAGCATCTCCCTGACGTAGTGGTAATGCACCTCAAAGTGCTTTATGTGAGCATGAAAAACTGGGTTCCTTGCAACTATCAACGCCTCTGATTGTCAGTGTAGATAGTGTTCAGTCATCAGGCGTTTGAGCCACACTCAACCATAGATGTGAAGAGTGCCATGTACTTAGCCTCACAACTAGAAGTGGCCATAGTAGGTTGCTTCTTGCTCAACCATGAGATACATGAGCTTTCAAGCATGAAACAAAAACCACTTGTGGTGGACACTTGTGTGTCAAAACCACCAGCCCAATCTGAGTCCCAAAAAATCATGTAAGTCTGGTGGCAATGATCCCCCCTTGGGATAAAATAATCCAAGATGTAAAGTGCCACTCAAGTAGCGAAAAATCCTCTTGACAGCTTGCCAATGCTTAGACCCTAGGCTATGCATGAATTTGCTGACTTGTGAGGCTGCAAATTGAATATACGGCCTCTTGTTGCACACATAAATGAGGCGTCCATGGTAAAGAGTGACATTGGTAGGAATACCAACATCATGAAGACTCAATTTCAAACCTGTTTCCATGGGAGTGCCAATAGGTTTGCAATCCTCAAGTGCAAACTTATATAGAAACTCTATGTAACTTGACTGACACAAGGCAATACCACCATCACACTACTTAAACTGTATGCCCAAGTAATGATGCAACAACCCCAGATCTTCATCTTGAAAGTAGCATTAAATCCGCCTTAAATTCAGCAATATGATTCTCATTTGGTTGAGTGACAACAAAATCATCCACATAGAGAACCACAATAATAAGTACATCACCCTTACACTTTACATACAATGTGCTTTCTGTTGGATTGTTATGAAAGCCTCGTTTGACCAAATGACTGACAGCCTTCTTGTATCAAGCATGAGAAGATTTCTTCAACCCATACAAAGCTTTCTTACATTTGCACACTTTATCTTCTTTCCCTTTAATGACAAAACGACGAGGCTACATTACATAAACTTCCTCAAATATGTCACCATTCAAGAAAGCAATAACAATGTCTGACTGATATACATCCCAACCAAAATGAGCTACCAATGCACATAGAAAACGTACAGTAGTCATATGACAAGTGGGAGAAAAAGACTCTTCATAATCTATGCCTTTGTTGTGCATAACCCTTTGCAACAAGTCAAGCCTTATAGCGATCAATCTCACCATCCGGCTTGCGTTTCAACTTGTAAAGCCACTTCATACCAATGGCCTTTTTTCTAGAAGGCAAATCACATAAAGTCCATGTGTCATTTTCTATAAGTGCATCATATTTTGATTGCATGGCAACCATCCAATTTTTTGAATTTTGTGCTTCATCAAAAGACAAAAGTTCCTCAACATCACATACATTAGACAAAGCCAAAGCATGACAATCTGATGCATAAGATGCATGGCAAGAACCTAAACGAGTACAACTAGACAAAGGTGCATCCAATTTATTGTCAAGCAAAGTATGAACCATTCATTTAGGCATACCTCTAGCCTGCTCATTCTCAACCATTTCCTCATCAAGTACATCATGTACATCTGCATCAATAATAGGCTAGTCTGTAACATTTTCAGAAACCCCCACAGGCTGTACATTTGCCTCATTGGAATTTACATTCGAACTTCCACCACTGAAAAAAGGCAACAAAGTGTCATAAATGTCTTGTAAGCTTACATTACTATCACTAGTACATGACAACAAAGGCTGAATAGAATCTTCCACAAACACAACATCCCATGAAACCAAGATACTCTTTTTTTGTGGATGATACAACCTGTAACCTTTGCTTTCAGTACTATAACCAACAAAAATACATTTGACAACCTTACCTTTGTGGCAGCAAAGAATATGCCAAACAACCAAAAACACGCATGTGCTCAATAGAAGGCTTTCTATCATGCCATGCTCCATAAGGAGTCATAGACTGGAAAGCTTTTGTAGGACACCTGTTAAGTACATAAGTGGCACACATGATGGCCTCAAGCCAAAACAAATGCAGAAAAGCTTGACTTTGACCATACATCATGCCATTTCTGTAAGAGACCTATTTTTTCTCTCAGCAATACTATTTTTTTGAGGTGTATACGGAATTGTACATTAGTGTTTTATCCCACGAGTAGCCAAAAATGCATTAAATTCATCAGACATATACTCCCCCCCCCTATTGGAACAGAGGGTGCCCAGAGTACATTTCGAGACATTTCTAGCCATAGCGAAAAAAAATTTGAAGCACATAAACACTTCAGACTTCACTTTAAGCGGATACACCCATGCATGCCTGGATTAATCATCAATGAAAGTCACAAAGTAAAGCTAATTTCCCAAGGATGGAGTCTGCATGGGCCCACAAACATCACTATGCAAAGTTGCAACTTGCATGTGGCCCTAATTGAACCATCCTTTGGAAACTTTGAACGCTGCATCTTACCCAAAATACAGCCTTCACAAACATGGTTGACAGGTGCTTCAAGAGGTGGCAAAGAAGCAACCATATCATATTTTTGTAAACACAGCAAATTGGCAAAATTCATATGCCCAAAACGTGCATGCCAAAGTTTTACATGTGAAATAGCCTTAGAATCCACAACTGCATTTGCAAAATTCTACCCACACTTGTCATACAAAGTGAGTTTATATACCCATGGCGTAAAAAGCAAGATGCAATAATTTCATCACCAAAACTAAGATCATGTACTATACATTTGTCATCCACAAATTTGACTACAAGACCAAGTCTAACAAGTGCAGATACAAACAAAAGATCCTTCTTGATCTCGAGTATATACAAATAAACAAGTGTGAAAGAACTGCCATTTGCAATAGTAAGCACAATCTTTTCAACTCCTTGAACCGAATAAGAGGCATTGTTGGCACAAGTGACTGAATTCCCATGAGGGACAAACTCAAGAGAGGTAAACAAATCACGATGTGAGGTAATGTGCTTTGTAGCACCACTATCAAAAAACCACACATGTGAATCTGTAACAGCTGACATGCATGCATCATGGATAGTAGGATCATAAGTGCACTCTACACTATAGCCCATTCTGCATCAACATCAGTTCACAATCTCCTTTCATAGAAGACTCAACAATAGCTGCATTTGTAGTGGAACCAACCTCTTTTGCCTTCAACTTAGGACACTACTTGATCAAGTGATCATTATCTTTACAATAATGGCAACAGATCTTCTTTTTGCCCTTTTCACTAGAATTCCCATACGAATTGCTGCCAGTAGAAGCAATAGGAACAAGTGATCTACCACTCACAGAAGAACCATGAGAAGTGGCTACATTGTTGTTACCACCTTTTCTTTGAGCAGTAATAAAGGCATGTTCAACTACATGTTATCTAGTCTTGTTTTTTCTAGAAAGTGACTCTTAGAATAGCAATCTGCATAATGCATCAAACTTGACAACTTATGGATTTCCTTGGGTCATAAGTCTCCAAGTACTAGCAAACATTTGGTAAGAATCTGGCAAAGCATTGATAACAGTCTGCACAAGGGAACTGTCTAGACAATATTCTAGACACCCTTTGACACAAGGACATGCTGCATCATATAAGCCCACATAGGGTAATTGTCCCCATCCAATCTATCCTCAACAACAAACATCTTGAACACATCTGTGTTGTTATCAGCCATGGTAAATGCTGCACCTAAGGTGAAAACTTCCCAAAAGAGGAGAAACATAGCGAGAACAACATGTGCTATGTAGCACAAACCATAGAAGACTATAAGGAACCTGTTATGCAAAAAAAACACTGACAAAAAATTTGCACAAAAAGATGAAATAGCCGGCGGAATATTAACTAGGCTCTACGAGCTTTCCCAAAATAATTTTTGACCTGGTGACACTCACCAAAGCTCACAAAAATCGAAGAAAGTGAGTAGGCGTGTGTTGGAGCTACTGATGACTAAGCTCAAGAGGACGCAACCTGCTCTAATACCAATTGTTGGATTAGGGTTGCAGGAAAACACACACATCTTGGAGAAGACAAAGGAAACTCAAGGCACACAATAGAGAGTATTTTACTTAGTGTGCAATGGAAAGATAGATATCCATAGAGTGATGGGCGTATATACAATGCATGGTGGGAAAAACCTCCTAGTGAGGGGCAAAAAAGCCCCGATGGTCCTAAGTGTGTTCACACACATCACTACCACATGTATATGGTAATACAACACAGCACAAAAAACACCAATCAAAGCACATGAATCAAAATAACTGTGGGACTTCTACAAAATGTCCAAGGCTAATGGAGGGGCCAAAACAACTCCAAACTGAGAAAGATTTGGGCAAAGCACTTAACAAGTCAAATCCTTCATGGCCATGTCATCAAAGTTCAATCTATTGGTGGAACATAGATAGTGATCCATGTTCCCTAGCACCCAATCACAGAGAAAAATCACCAAGAGAGTGTTCAAAGTTGTGCCTAAATACTTCTGTAAAAACACTATGAAAATGTGCTCCAACATGGATCGTGATCCATGTCCCCAATAACTCAAATTTGGACTAGGAGTTTCTAGTTGTTATGTTATAACTTGGAAAGGCCAACCGTGACATTTGGGAGAATTTGAACACAATAAGACCTAAAAACACCAAATTCTTGAAAAATCAGTCTCCAAATGTTCATTTGACCTAGACCAATCAAAAGTGGAGAAAAACCTCAAAAGTTGGTGACCAATTAGTATAGAAGCATGCTAGATGCTTCCCCACAAATTTTGTGTGATTTACATTCCAAACATGGATTGCGATCCATGACCCCAGGGTGCAAAAACTGTCAGTTTTAGACCCCCATATGTTAGAGTGTCAGAGGTATCAAGAGATTGAGGAAACTCTACAATATTTGGAAAAGTAAAATATTTTGTACCCTCAAAGTTTCAAAGTGCCAAGAGTTAAGGTTTTTTGGAGAAAGCCTTCAGTTATGAACTTGGGAGAATTTGTATGCTTATTAAAGAGTTACAATGAGAATGCTTGGAAAAATCACAAAACTGTACAACAAGGATAGAAGGATCATTCAAAGAGTCAAGTTGAAGTGGGATTTGAAGGACAAGTGAAAATAGAGGTGTTAATCACATCAAAGCAACCAAACAAGAAAAACCAACACCTATTCACCAAAGGAATACATCAAAGTGGGCTCCAAAAAATAGTTATGGTCAAAGTCAGGAAAACAGGGCCATGAATTGGGAAATTGGGTTAAGATTACACTAATATGCTAGGATTAGCTATAGGAACGTACTCCCAAAATCTTGACCCAAATTGTGACACAACATGGATCGGAATCCATGTACCTATCTCAAATTTTTAAGCCCAACTCTAGCCAATTGGATACACATGCCATTTGTAGTATAACCACAAATTTTTAAGTCATTTAAAAACCAAAATCCTTGTGAGAATCCCAAAATTCTCTAAGTTTGCAAAAAATTGCAAAATTTGGCTTAATGTGCAAACCAAAGATCCAACTCACAAAATTTTGCATGCATGGGATCCCTTAATCATGTTGAATCGGATGGTACCAAAGATCACTCAAAAATGTGATCCAACATGGATCGTGATCCATGTCCTCTAGCCTAGAATTGACCTAAATCAATTTTCCCTAGTGCTTATAGTTGTCTTAGACACACTGGTGAAGTTTGGTCAAACTTGGATCTCTTTTGCTTAAGTTATGCTGACATCTCATCCAATGATAAGGTCCACATTATATATGAAGAGTTAGAACAAATCCCTATAAACATTTTCATTGGAAAGTTCCAAACAATAAACAAAACTAAAATGAAGGCAACCATCTTTCCTAGAGAGTTGTGGACCTTGCACCAAAAGCTTGAAGTGATAGACAATGCAGAATGCCTACAACTAGCAATCTATTCCATCTACTGCCTTGGAAAAATTATTTTCAGAGATCCCATGAGCTTATGTTGACCATTGTGTACAGCGGTGGAGCAACACCTCTCACCCACAAAGATGGAGCCATTGTACAAGTCAAGATCACCAATGACATCATTTTCCAAGCACTCCACCTCCCCGCTAGCAGACATAATCTGTTACTGAAGACCAACACAATCAACAATGACAAGGTTTTCATCAAGAAACAGGGCCACAAGTTGATGTACAAGGATCTAATCTACTCAAAGATAGAGCTTCCACTTTGATTGATTTTACAACAATTAAAAGTACAAAAAACACCAAGATACATAGAACCTCTATTACACTTGGTAGTGGTAATGGCAACAAGCTTATCTAAGCATCGAGTCATCAAATGTGACCTCACAAGGTACATCCTAGAGAATCTTGTGGAAGCCAATCTAAAGAGAAATGAAAAGAACAAATGCTATATGAATGCGCGGACCCATGTTGACACGAATAGCTTACTAGGATTTGGGCATGATGAAAGATCTTCCGGAGGTGGAGTCCCAATTGCATCTCCTCCACAAATCCAAGCACATTGTTAAAGCTATTGGAAGTGCTTCAATAATGCCAACCAAGAGAAAGATGCATGGATCAAGATCAAGATTATCAACAACACACGGTGGACCAATAAAGTTAGATATTGAGCTCCACAAAGAATCAAAAGAAAAGAGGACATACCATCTGAGTACCAGTCAACAGAGGAAGAAGAAGAGGTAGAAATTCCTTATTAGAAAAAAGCCGCAATAGGAGGAACACATTCCCAAGACATAAGTGCAGAGTTCAATGGAAGAATCTCAGAAGCTACTAGAAGAATGGCTAGCAAAGAGAGCTGAGGAACAAAAGAGAGCCATTGAAGCCCAACCCATGTCCTCCTCCTCCGCCTTCGATGATGCAGAGTTAGATGCAAGACTATAGTGGCTCCAAATAAGAGAGAAGACAATCAGCTAAACTTGGCCTCAAGTTAGCTGATACTACAAGAGAAAGAATCCACCAAGAGCTGAAGCAAAAAGCAGAGTAGAGAGAAGAGGCCCAAGTCCAAGATACAATGGACAATAGCGTGGGATTTTATTTTGGATTCTCCTTGCAATCAAGAACACAACATGAAGAGACATTATCAGAAACAGCACGACAGCAACCAATGTAGCAATGTGAATGGGTGAGACAACATCCCCAAAGCCAGCTTCCCCACCTGCTACCAATGTACCTAAAGAAGGACAAGGATGAACACTACCTCTCTCTCACAGTGAAGTTCTAATAGAACAAAAAATTGAGAATCTCAGGATGAACAAGAGTCTCGAGACCGACTTGATGTAGGACAGCTACATCTCAAAGAGCAGCATTAGGGACAAGATGAAGTTTTCCACATACAGAGATCTCCTCCACGGACTAAAGAGAATGAGGATACATTGCAAAAAAAAGAAAGGGGTGATTACACACGATGTTCCCTCCCTACAACCTGCAGATGAGACAATGGCTATGTGGATTATAAAAAAATTTGATCTCATAAAAACACTAGAAATATTAGTACTACAGTGCAACTATCACAAGATGGTGACTAACCTTTAGATTGAAGCAGTGGAAAAAGCTAAACCTACCACAAAAAGAGCAAATCAAGTCTATAGAAAAACAAAGAGTTGCTATAAATGGCTCTAGAGAAGGAGAAGAAACATGCTAAAAGCATCTACAAAGACTTTGAAAAGGAAATTGAGGCAAACAACAACTTATAAGTGGAGCAGTAGGCATTGCAAGAGGCTCTAGAAAAGGAAAAGAAAAGGTACACAAAACTTTGTGACTCTTATGCTATGGTAAAGCACACACTACAGCATAACACCAAGATTTCGACGTAGCAGATTTCGACGGCCGTACCTTTCCACACCTTTTTCAACGGACTGGCAGCCCGTCGATATACACGTAGAAAGGGGCATCAAAATGCGCGTGGAAATACGCATGGAAAGGTAAATATTGCCACGTGTATTTCCACAGGTATTCCCACGCGTCTTTCGACGAAAAAAAATTGGGGGAAAAAAAGGAAATCCGTGCGCAGGCGGTCATTTTCGCCTGTGACGCACTCAGATCTGCTCTTGGCCGAAACCTGCTGCGAAAGTATTATGAGCTCTCCCCCCCCCCCCCACAACCTCTCTCTCTCTCTCTCTCTCTACATTGCGCGCGCGCGCGTGTGTGTGTGTATAGGAAGAGAGAGAGAGAGAGAGAGAGAGAGAGAGAGAGAGAGAGAGAGAGAGAGAGAGAGAGAGAGAGAGAGAGAGAGAGAGAGAGAGAGAGAGAGAGCGGGTGTGTGTGTGTAGGAAAGAGAGAGAGAGAGAGAGAGAGAGAGAGAGAGAGAGAGAGAGAGAGAGAGAGAGAGAGAGAGAGAGAGAGAGAGAGAGAGAGAGAGAGAGAGAAATGTGTGTGTGTAAGAAACTAAAGAAACTAGAGAGAGAGAGAAGTGTGTGTGTGTAGAGAGAGAGAGAGAGAGAGAGAGAGAGAGAGAGAGAGAGAGAGAGAGAGAGAGAGAGAGAGAGTAAGAAACTAGAGAGAGAGAGAGAAGTGTGTGTGTGTAGGAAAAGAGAGAGAGAGAGAGAGAGAGAGAGAGAGAGAGAGAGAGTGAGAGAGAGAGAGAGAGAGAGAGAAATGTGTGTGTGTGGGGGGAGAGAGAGAGAGAGAGAGAGAGAGAGAGAGAGAGAGAGAGAGAGAAATGTGTGTGTGTGGGTGTGTAGAAAATCAAAGAGAGAAAGAGAGAGAGAAATGTGTGTGTGTGTGTGTGTGTAAGAAATTAAAAGAGAGAGAGAGAGAGAGAGAGAGAGAGAGAGAGAGATGTGTGTGTGCGTGTAGGGAATTAAAGAGAGAGAGAGAGAGAGAGAGAGAGAGAGAGAGAGAGAGAGAGAGAGAGAGAGAGAGAGAGAGAGAGAGAGAAATGTATGCGTAGGAAATTAAAATTAGAGAGAGAGAGAGAGAGAGAGAGAGAGAGAGAGAGAGAGAGAGAGAGAGAGAAATGTATGCGTAGGAAATTAAAATTAGAGAGAGAGAGAGAGAGAGAGAGAGAGAGAGAGAGAGAGAGAGAGAGAGAGAGAGAGAGAGAGAGAGAGAAATGTATGCGTAGGAAATTAAAATTAGAGAGAGAGAGAGAGAAATGTATGCGTAGGAAATTAAAATTAAAGAGAGAGAGAGAGAGAGAGAGAGAGAGAGAGAGAGAGAGAGAGAGAGAGAGAGAGATGTGCGTAGAAATTAAAGATATATATATATATATATATAGAGAGAGAGAGAGAGAGAGAGAGAGAGAGAGAGAGAGAGAGAGAGAGAGAGAGAGAGAGAGAGAGAGAGATAGTTCTATTATCGTCTTGGGAGGTCAAATATGACCTATGGGACCAAATGAACATGTCACGTGGTGTGAGTGGAGTTCATAAGTGACTCTCGATGCTCAAAAATGGCTGAAATGAGCATCGCAATAGAGAGTCCACATCGTGGTTGGGAGAGGAAGGTATGTAGGGAGAGATCATGGCTGAATATATGGGGAAAAGAGGACCTAATGTGGTCAAAAGCTGAGCACTCAAGTAGTGTGTGGTACTCACTCTCTCACACTTGACGAGGGCATAAGGTGCAAAGTCGATGACACTCCTCGCCAGTGCCCCAACGTCCTGTCTCGCAGCGTAGAGAATGGGAGCTAAGACGAATGGAGGCAATGGTGCGGATCGCACTCAATGGGATGGGCTCAAGGATGTAGGAATGGGTTCGGTTACCTCGTTCCGAGAAGAAGAGAGATTTGTAGTTTGGGGCAACGTGTGTGGTGTAATGGCTGAAGCGAGAACCTCCAGATTTCTCCCAAGCCGTGATACATTGGCGTTGTAAGAAGGCCTCATTAACTTGGGAGTCGATCGATGCATCCTTGACCAAGTGACATGCATCCCATCTTCCAAACCATTTCTTGATATCAAGCATCCACCCCGAACTTAGTATTTTGCTCTTGCATGTCTTTTGAACCATTTGACTTGCTTCATATGCGATTCTAGGAAGTCGATGCAAAGGGCTACGTTGTGTCTTACGCATGTACTCCACAACCCTTTGCATGCCCAAGACCTCAATGGGAAGCAATCCGGACTCAAGAAGTAAGAGCATGTAGGGTGTTTGTGTCTTGACTTGGAGAAAGTTGGTGAGAAAACGCTTTTGGACATTCTCAAACTCTTTCCAAGTAGACTTCCCGATGCTTCCACCCCACACCTCCACTCCATAAAGAAGCACCGGTGTCACCAATGTGTCAAAGAGGTACTTTTTGAGAGCCCAACACTTGATCTCTCCTGCATTGCACATGTTCTCAAATGCATAATAGGCCCTCTTTCCGGCTTCCAAGCGACGCATTGCACAATCCTTCCATTTATGATTGGATGGAACCTCAAGGCCAAGGTACTTGAAGTGATCTACCACTTCAAGTTTCTCATTGTTATATACAATGCATGGATTTTCATCATTGAGGGTCTTTACAAGCATAACCTTGGTTTTGGATCCATTCACGATCAGCCCGCTATGTAGGCAAAAGCGTTCCAAGACACTCATAAGCTTTTGTGCATCTTCTAAGGTATGTGCCAAGAGCACTACATCATCGGCATAAAGCAAAAGCATGATCACCGCATTTCCAATCTTAACCTGTTCTATGCCTTCTTGCTGCATAAAGTCAAGAACCATGCATTCCAATTCATCAATGAGTAGCCCAAAGAGGGTTGGGGAAAGTGGGCATCCTTGTTTGACACCAATAGTGCTTGCAAAAAATTCTGAAATTCCATCTCCCATACGTAATCGACATATCACTTTTTGGTAGATGCGAAAGACTGCATGCATAAATTCTCTCGGCACTTGAAGGCTTTGCATACGTCTCCAAAGATTTCCTCGCGGTACCATGTCAAAAGCTTTCTTGAAATCCACAAAGCAACAATACAACTTTTTTCCTTTCAATCGAGACGCTTCCATAAGAACTCGAAGAGTGACAAGGTGATCAATAGTGCTATGATGCTTTCGAAAACCTGCTTGGCCAAGTGCACGTTTGCCATTCTTTTCAGCCCATTCACTTATCTTCATCTCCATGATACATCCAAATAACTTTGCCATTAAAGAACCAACCATTATAGTGCGATAGTTGTTCACATTGTTTACATCTCCTCCTTTGTGCAAAGGTTTGATCCAATTTGCACTCCAATCATGAGGCATGCCATACTGAAGTGCAAGGTTAAACATATCGCATATCCAATATCGTGTTTTCTTGCTTGTCCATTTAATCATTTCAGCCTTGACACCTTGAAGGTCACCTGCCTTACGAGTAGCAAGTTTCTCAAGCGCGCGGCATACATCTTCAATGGTAAAGAAGGGAGACATAAATGGAAGGGAGCTACAACACTCCATCTTATCAACATTGGGTTGCTCATAGAGATTCTTACAATGCATATACATATCCTCAAGAGTCAAGTCACCAAAGCTCTCAACGCGCTTGCCTTTTAGATTTTGCCAAAACTTGCCACATGCTTGTGCTTTCTCTTGTGCTAAAAGAAGTTGTTTTTCGACTTCCCACCTTCTCCTCTTCTTTTGAACAAGTGCTTTGTATGTGTGTGAACATTCCAAGTAAAATTCCTTGTCTTTGATTGCATCCAATCTTAGCAAGTGTTTTCGGGCTTGACTACATTCCATGTCAAACCATTTCTTCTTGGTGCTACCCTTCTTAGACCTTTTGCAAGACATGTGTTTCACTGAAAAGCATTCCTTCGCACAAGAGAAAATTACTTCTTTGAAAACTTTCCACTTGCATTCTAATGTTGGGCTCTCTTGATGCTCTATCATGCTTAACATTTGGTCCACCATATCAGCATATATAAGTGCTCGTTTGAAGTCTAGACGTAGGTACAAATGATTCACATCATGATTGGAGGCTACATGCTCGGGCCGTTTACCACACTTGAGGTCAATACATAACATCCTATGATCCGATTCCGGATTCCATTCACCAAGTGTAAAGCTTTGTATGCATTCTAGAGTGGCTTCCGAGAACAACATATAGTCAATCACGCTAGCACCGTTGTGCTTTCTACATGTAAAGTCATTGGTGCCTTGCCATAGAGATACACCATTTGCAATGAGCATTCCGGTACTATTGCACATATGTAGAAGTGACTTTCCATAGTGATCCACTTCTTTTGCATCATTAGAACTTCGATTATACATGTATGAGTCATCCATTCTTCTTGAGACATGCGGCATGTCTACTTGTTGTGTGTCGTGTTGTAGCATATTTGTGCGAGCATTCATGTCTCCAAAAACAATGACTTCACTTTGATCCTTGTAATGAGCAATGTCTTCCTCTAGTTCAACAAAGGGTTGATCTCTATCCATATTCAAGCAAGCATAAAAGTTGGAGTCATAGTGAGGAATGTAGCAACCGGCCACAAACATGACTTGACCATTTGGTGGGCTGATTTTCAGCCATAAGTAGCGTTTATACTTATCTTCTTTGACAATGGAAACATCTTTCAAACCCTTTTTGGTCATACATGCTACGCCTCCTTGGCCTCTTCGTTGCTTTGCATTTTTGGCCCACATCAAAGAATGCACATCGTATTTGTCAAATCCAAGAATTCGTTGCGCATCATGCTCCCATGTTTCGACAAGAAGTATCACATCGGAGTCATTGGTAAGCTCATCAATGCCAATTCCCGCATTCCATGGATACCCGTTACAATTCCAAAAGCTTATTCGCAATCGTGAGTTGGTCTCATAGATCATGTGTCCCTATTTGTTGGGTGGACTTGCATCCTCCTTAAGTGGCTTTTCTTCTTGAGGTGATACCTTAACCTTCTTGCTTCTTTCCTCATATGCTTTGCGACGTACATTTTGTTGCATAATAGTGCGATCCTCATATACATTACAACCTGTTCCTTTGAGGTAGATCCAACCATTGTCAAGGATGATCTTTCTCTTTACCTCATCAGCCATGGTACATACGATAGGTCTTTCTCCCGAGCGAGGGACTCCTTGTTTTCCAACTCGATGTGCACCATAAGCCATGATTCCTGACATGCCAAAGTGTGTAGCAAAAAACTCTTCAATAGCAACTGCAAGAGATTGGGGTGTTTCCATGCTTTCCTCCTTGATTCCACGAATGACGATGTTCTTTGAGCGTTTTTGTCGTTCGTGCAATTCTTGAGTGTCCACATTCTCTACATTCTTTGCTTGGACAACGGCTTGCGTGATAGGAGATGTAGAAACCACATTATCCTTACATATATCAGCCCATGATTTGGATGCATTTCTCATCTCACATACATCATGTCGTATTGTATCTATTGTTTCCTCTTTCAATACATGATCACTCTCAACTTTGCTCAAGCGCTCTTTCAATACATTCATGTCAACAAGAGAGCGTTTACATTCTTGAACTTCATTCTCAAGATGCATCAAGCGTGTTGTTTGCATTTCAAGAACCTTCTTAAGGTGCTCATTCTCCACAACGAGAACTCTTAAAGTACCATTCTCCATTGCAAGTGCGCGCAACTCTTCACCTTGTTTGTTGACGGTTTCTTGTAACGAGATCAAGTAAGCCATGATCATTGCTTCCGTTGTTGTAGATGATGTAGTTGGATTAGCATCCAAATTCCTTGGAGATTTTGCATCATTCTCCATGGCGAGTGTGGCTTTTCCACCCTTGCGAGTTTTGTCTGACATTGCCTTCAAGTCGGCAACAAAAACGCAAAGTTTTGACAGTTTTTTCAGTTCTGAGATGCTGTTACAGCAAAGCCTTCCATTACACAAAAAAATTCTGTCTTTACATCAATGCGTAGAGGGGTTCGTGCTCTTCGATTGAGGCTATAGATCACCTAAATCGGAGTTCGGATGAGCAAGTTATGGTCAAAAGAGTGAACTGCTGTCTACTAGGTCAAAAAACGGCTGAGAGAGAGAGAGAGAGAGAGAGAGAGAGAGAGAGAGAGAGAGAGAGAGGAAAATAGAGACTGAGAGCGAGATCGAGAGAGAGAGAGAGAAAGAGACAGAGAGATAGCGAGAGTGAGAGACGCGAGAGAGAGAAAGAGAAATAGCGAGAGCGAGATGGAGAGAGAGAGAAAGAGAGATAGGGTACGTAGAGAGAGAGAGAGAGAGAGAGAGAGAGAGAGAGAGAGAGAGAGAGAGAGAGAGAGAGAGAGAGAGAGAGATAGCGAGAGCGAGATCGAGAGAGAAAGAAAGAGAGATAGGGTACGTAGAGAGAGAGAGAGAGAGAGAGAGAGAGAGAGAGAGAGATAGAGAGTGATATATATATATATATATATATATATATATATATATATATATATATATATATATATATATATATATATATATATATATATATATAGAGAGAGAGAGAGAGAGAGAGAGAGAGAGAGAGAGAGAGAGAGAGAGAGATAGATTTTATTATCGTCCTCGGAGGTCAAATATGACCTATGGGACCAAAGTTACATGTAATGTAGTATGTGTACGGCTGATGAGTGACTCTCGATGCTCCAAAATTGTAGTGATGAGAGTCGCAATGGAGAGCCCACACTTTGGCTGGGAGAGGAAAGTGTGTAGGTCTAAGTTATGGCTGAAAATGTGAGAGAAGCAAGTTCGGATGTGATCAAAAGCTGAGCACTCTAGTAGTGTGTGGTACTCAGACTCTCGAACTTGCAGTGAGCATAATGTGCACAATCGATTTGACTCTTCTCCATTGCCCCAACGCCCTATCTCGCATCGAAGGAAATGGGAGCTAAGCCGAATTGCTGCGATAGTGCGTATCGCGGACAAGGGAATAGGCTCAAGCATGTAAGTGTGAGTACGGTTTCCTCTCTCAGCGAAGAACATGGTTTTGTAGTTGGGGGCAATATAGGTGGTGTAATGTATGAAGCGTGACCCACCGGATTTCTCCCAAGCCGTAATACATTGGCGTTGTAGAAAAGCTTCATTCACTTGAGAGTCAATTGAAGCATCATGTAGCAAGTGTAATGCATCCCATCTCCCAAACCACTTCTTTATGTCTTGCATCCATCCTGTGCTCAAGATCTTGCTTTTATGCATCTTTTGAACTTTTTTGCTTGCTTCCCATGCAATTGTAGGAAGTCGATGTGAGGGGTTTTGACGCATCTTTATCATGTACTCCACAACCCTTTCCATGCCCATAACCTCAATTGGAAGAGATCCCGACTCAAGAAGTAGGAGCATATATGGTGTTTGTGTCTTAACTTGGAGAAAGTTTGTAAGAAAACGCTTTTGGACATTCTCAAACTCTTTCCAAGTAGACTTTGAGATGCTCCCACCCCACACTTCAACTCCATAAAGAAGAACCGGTGTCACCAATGCATCAAAGAGAGAGAGAGAGAGAGAGAGAGAGAGAGAGAGAGAGAGAGAGAGAGAGAGAGAGAGAGAGAGAGAGTAGTAGATAGAGAAAGTTGGCGTGAAAGAGTTAGGTTGGCTGACCAACTGTGTCAAAAGGACAAAAACTCTCTCTATCTCTCTCTCTCTCCCTCTAGAAGAAACTATGGAACTAAAAGAGGCAAAGGGGTTTTGCCCGCTACATGCATTGTCATGTACACCTGGGAGAGCACGTATGTGTCTACTGATATAGGATTTGACCAATAAAGACAAGATTTTGACCCGGTGGTCCTGATCTCCGTACACCTCTGGACCGAGGTGTACGGAGATCGGGCAAGGCTAGAGAATGCGAGGTAGTTTACATTGTGAGGAGTATATATATTAAAACAACATTCATAATCATTGTAGATGGCAACGTTATCAACTAACATGGAGGAAAAGATTGCATGCTCGTGCACGCTCTGCAAGTATCAAATCCTGCGCAAACGTAGGATATGTAATGAGCATGTGCACAAGTACGAAGATTTTGCTAGAGAAATCGTATAAAATCTACGATACGACTCCTACGGAACGGGCATTGATTTTCGTGACATAACACCTACATCTGAGTGAGTGAGTGAGAGAGAGAGAGAGAGAGAGAGAGAGAGAGAGAGAGAGAGAGAGAGAGAGAGAGAGAAAGGATTATGCGTGAAGGTCCGACCAATATAGAGCCAAGGATGGAAGCAGAAAAGGGCTTACAGATAGAAGACGATGGCATGGAGGAGATGCTGGATGCCTTCTTCCAGACAAGCGAGGAGAACGCTAACAAAGCAGCACCAGAAGCCGTGTGCCTATCTCCTGAATACCTGTTGAGGAAGTTGGCACGTCAACCAATCTATGAAGGCGCCAAAATATCTGTGGTTTGTACTTGTCTGACGTTTTTGAATCTTCAGTTAGTGTACGGGTGGTCGGATGCAAGCGTCACTGCTTTATTTAGGTACGTAACTTACAAAAGAGATTTTCCGATTGCAATGGTGACGTGCTTGGGGAGCTTATTGATTTAATGTGGCTTAAACAGGTTGTTGCGGGAGTAACTTCTCCAGGTTGGCAATGAAATGCCCCCCTCCAGGCCAGACGCAAAGCGACTATTGACCTCAGTTGGCTTGGACTACAACAAGATTCATGCATATCCAAATGATTGCATTCTCTTTCGCAATGAATTCGTAGATTGTCTATCGTGTCCTAAGTGCGGAGCAATGCGCTACAAACAAGATGCGGTTGGCAAGACAGTGCCAGCTAAAGTGTTGCGGCATTTCCCTATTATTCCGAGGATAAAAAGCATGTTTCGTTGTGGTTCCATTGCAAAGTTGATGCGGTGGCATTCTACGAATACATCCACTAACGCAACATTTAGGGTGCCCACTAATTCAAAGGCTTGGAGGCACATTGAAGATACCTGGCCACATTTTAAGAGTGAACCACGCAATTTGCGGTTGGGCATGGCAATGGATGGAGTCAATCCATTTGGCTTGAGAGGCTCATCATGGAGCACTTGGCCTGTGTGCCTTATCAATTACAACCTCCTGCCGTGGCTTGCCATTAAGAAGGGTCATTTGATATTAGGCTTGATTGTACCTGGTAAGTTCAAGGTAAAAAACATGGATGTTTATCTAGCTCCACTAGTTGACGAGCTCCAGGAGTTATGGCATGGGATCGACATAGCAGATGCGATTGAACCAGCAGGACAACAACATGCAAGGATCCATGGACTTCTTACGTGGACTATGCATGATTGGCCAGGATACGGTGAAGCTTCTGGTAATGGTTCTTGATTTATAAAATTCTCGCTATTCGCAAGCACTTTGCCTTGGCCTGAATCATGCTTTAATATATGCAAGGCGTACAACTTCGGGATACAATGCATGTCCAATTTGCGGGCCGTCTTTGGATGTGCGCTATTCTACCTTGCTTTGAAAGACAATTTATCAAGGCCACCACCGTTATCTTCTAGATGGCCATCACTTGCGCGAAGGTCAGCTTGGTCGCCTCGAATGTCGAATGTCTGCAATTAGAGATAGACGATGATATGGTGCAAGATCTTATCGATGATGCCTCACTAGTCGAGACATGTAAGTGTTTGTGTGAAGACGTTGATTTAACATTAAGCTTAAAGTTAATTTAAACAAAGGTGTTCTGACGCTTTCTTTTACTTTCTTTGTGCAGGACTTTAGTATGGCAGACTAGTTTCCAGATCCTGCTTCTATGAGTGCAGATGCATTTATGGGCTTCGTCACATGGATGACGCCCAATCAGATGGCATCTACGTCTCAGTACTGGGTAGTCAGAGGCACAGGTACTATGCCTCCAGGCTTCACACCCGAGGGTCTGACGCCTATGGGGGGGACACCTATGGGGGGGACGCCTAGGGGAGGGGGGGACACCTATGGGGGGAGGGACGCCTACGGGTACGGCACCTGCGAGGTCTCCCATCACGGCCGCTTTGACACCTAGGGGTAAGGCAGAGGTGGGTATGTCCTCATCTCCCCATCACAAGCGTACTCGCCGATCTCGATGATCGTCAAGTGGAGGCGGTGGTTGCTGTGGAGGAGGGTCCACAGATGCTTCGACCCCTCCTCGCTCACGACCCCAGTCCTACCCAGGCACACCTCTTGACACACCTCTTAGCACACCTCAGACACCTTGGGGGGCACACGATCCTAGTGCCTCCAAGCTCTATACTGTACGGGCAGATGGTTCTGTTGAGATGGATAGAGTCGAGACTGAGATGAGACAACGGGTTCGCCACCTCGCGGAGCTGTAGTTTTCGACCAGCATTCTGACGCCTTGGCCTGAGCAAGATCGCAACAAAATCAATTATATAGTGGAGACCATCATGAGATAGTATCAGCCTGCTCCGAGTTCAGATGATCTTCCGAGGAGCTGGATCAAGGGTGTTGCATGGGACACCGTGAAACATCGTCAAGATGCAGCTCGTCAGGCTTTTAGGATCGGCTCGCCGAAGCCTCCCGGCATCCCACACGAGACGTGGCAGCAGATCAGGGAGGATGAGCGGACAGCGGACACGCGATTCAGACAGCAGCGTCAGGCCGCGGAGGTACAACAAATGACCAGGGGGACATCTCATCTTAGCAGCGGAGGCTTCGACACCTTTCTCTATGAGTTTGTGAGTTTCCAATCCAATCCTAGCTATGGCGTTTTTTTAAAACGCGATGAATCATGTATTCTTAATTACTTTGATTTTTGTATAAACGCAGGATCTTGCAATGCATCAAGCCTGAACACGCCAGGAGGAGACAGATGGATATCGCAGAGGTATTTATGAAGTATTGAATGATCTTGCTACCTCAGGAGAGCCTGTAGACTGTGAGGCCTTAGAGTCTCGCTGATCGATTCAGGTGAGACGTTAATATGTGTGAGTTGATTTAATTAAATAGGTATATGTGAAGTAATATCAATACTAATTTTGTGACTTGTTCTATGTGTAGGTTGTGACGCGTAGTCGTTAGTGGATTTCATATATATGTTTTGTGAGACACAGAAGCGTGTCTGTGTCTCTTTTTTGTATAGACATGGTTATGGTTATTGTTCAGATATGGTTATGGTTATTGTTTTCTTTATGGTTATGGTTATGGTTATGGTTATTGTTCTTGTATATACATGGTTATGGTTACTGTTTTTGTATAGACATGGTTATGGTTATGGTTATTGTTTTGTTTATGGTTATGTTTAACTTTATGGTTATGGTTATGGTTATTGTTTTGTTGATGGTTATGGTTATCATTATGGTTTTGATCAATACGGTTATGGCCGGTTATGGTTTTAATTTGGTTATGGTTTTGCATAAAGTTCGTTATATATGAAGTTCGTTATGGTTATGGTTTTAATTTGGTTATGGTTTTGCACAAAGTTAATTTCATTTCTTTCATTTGCCTTAAATCTCATGTGAGATCCTACATGGATATCATGTAGGAGGCGTATACATATGGTTTTTTTTTGAAAAGTTTATGTTAAAACGAAGGGAAATCTGTCGAAATTTCTACAGGAGCACGGTTGATTTTGGTGCTGCTCGCTTTCTTGGGCAGAGGACAAACAGTCTGGTTGTGGCTGTGTCCATCTTTTCACTGGGCAAAGGCCAGGATGCCTATCCTCTGCCCAAGAAAAAAATGTCGATAGGTACGTCGAAATACACGTCGAAAACTGTGCCTTTCGACACGTATATCGTCGTCTATTTCAACGTTTTCACAGGGACGGGTATTTCGACGGAACACGTCAAAACCTGCGTCGAAGGCACCTTTTTTTGTTGTAGTGACACCCTTTCCTCCCTCTGGCCAATCAAGATGCTGCACCACTAGCCTCAACTTCTCAACCCTCAATAACAACTTCCAATGAAGTTAAAGCACTAAAAGCAGAGTTGGAGAAAGAAATGTTGCAAAGGCAAACTCTAATGGTAGGAATTCTCACAAAAAATGCACCAAAAGAGCAACAGATCAAGGAGTTGGAAGAACAGCTAGCCAAAGCCAAAGAGAATCTGATTGCCCAAGCTAAAGTGCATGCTAAAGAGCTCAAGGCTAAAGCTATGGATTTGGGCAACACTTCACAAACATCAGCACATGTAGCAGTCACCAAAGATAGTACATTGAGTTCAAAAGTGTGAAACAACTGCCCTCAACGGAGCTTGTGGGTGGGTTTCCTAACCTCACTCTTATCTTATGCAGACATAGCGAGAACCACAAACATCAATCCATGGGACGAAGCTGACTTAACTAGTGCATGGAGGCTACAAGAGGGTGTCAGTATCTTGGAAAACAATAGACAACTTGCATCTAACTCAAGCTACACTCAAATGACCTAAGTCATCAAAAGCTAGTTGCTAATTGGCAAGTAAACCATGATCGTTACAACATCAAGCAACATCCAAATGCTATAAAACTTCTAGGACAAATATATAAGACCTAAACACACATGCTTATGGTCTCAAATCTCACTTTCAATGAGTGGAAAAAAATGCGATTATCAACAACGGTGAGATTTTGACCTTGTCGTTTCTGACCCCGAATGCATCTAAATGCTTAGCAATGATGTCCCAATACCCTTCCTATACTTACTTTGTGATTTCCTAGCTTATATTTCTACTTATGATGAAAGTAGGTCGTAGGTCGGCGACGTCAAATGCTACAATTTATCATGATGTGCTTACCCCAATGCATAGAGCTCTTACCTGTGGCTGCAACGCAATAGACGGCACTGCAATGTGACAACCGAAAAGGGAGATAGAAGCGGGAGAAGGAGAGAGGAGAGCGTCATAAGCTCACACTGTGTATTTTATTATCCAAAAACTTAATAAAAACTTTACAAAGTTGGCTTTTATACCTTAGCCAAGGTTTCTTAGGTCAAAAACTAATCATTTGGGAGCTTGAACCAAGGATTGACTGATACAATCTAGAAGCTTATAGCTTCAGCTCATAGATTACAATATCCACTCGTCAAATAGAAGTTACAATATTTCCAATTTATCAAAAGAATAAGTGTTTTTACAATGAAGCTCTCGAAAAATGTTACATGGGCACAGTTTCATGGAATGAATAGTCTTGGAGTTGACAGTTGTCGAGGCGGTCTTTAAGTGCTTGAATAGCTTTTTGATATTGGTTGCACCGTTCTTTGTCAGGGACTTGCAAAAATTGAGCAGTAACCCTATTCTTTAGTTTTATAGCTGAATATCCGACAAACCTTGTAGTTAAATTGTTGATCATCGGTTCAAAAAATTTTGTACGCCATGTGAAGAACTCGGTGTAAAAGGCTTCTTCAAATGCCAACATATTGCTCGATGGCAAGAACATGCATTTGGCATAGAAGCCGTAAAGAACTTCTTCCGAAAGGTCGCCCACTTAAATCATAGCATAAGCCATAATTACCTTCTAAAAAGGACATCCATGGGGCTCCCGCTTGTTCAGGCTCATGAAAAACTTGGATACATGTGAGCAGCATTTTGCAGATTTTAAAAGGTATAAAAGATTGTTAGCTAGGGTATAAAAGATGATGAGGCTGCTATTTATTTATGAAAAGTATATACAAGGGAAGTGGATTAATGAGGATCTAAATTAAGGTCTAATACCTAGATGACCAAATAGAAAAAACCCAATGGGAAAAAAGTGCCTTTGGGATAAGAGCATAATGAAGTATTGATTAGCATGAGAAATATTTATAAAGTACTGAAGGGATAAGAGCATAATGAAGTATTGATTAGCATGAGAAATATTTATAAAGTACTGAAGGGATTATTTGCTAATAGATATTAAAATAACATGGCAGCAAATATATGAAGGCAGCATGATGGAACATTGGTTTGCCTACTGTAGTCCACTCAGGATGCATAGGTGGAAGCAAAAAAAGAGTGTTTAATGTATATGTCCAATGATAGGACATCCTATATGGATTCATAAAAATGCATGGAAAACAATATGCTATGCAAAAAATATTTTGAGGGGTTTTTCAAAAAGATGGTCTAGCTATAAAAGCACCTGACATGGCTTTGCAAGCTGGCACCCCTTTAAGAATGGTTTTCATTGTTGATAATATGTGCTCTCATCTTACTGTGCATTGTGCATGAGTGTTGGACTCTACGACACTCACCAATTGTAAGTTAATAGACTTCGACTCTTATGCTCATCTCATCCAACATGAGCAACATGACTTAGATATGCTGAACTCTTCCAGCTTGAGCGTAAGCCTAATAACTACGACTCTAAGCACAAAGTTTATTACGACTTGAAGCTTTGGGACTAATGCTTTGCTCAATTTATGGCTCAGCAGCCCAACTCTAACTATACCAAAGAGTGTTTTTTGCACCCTTGGACTTGACTTTTTACATTCTTGTACTTACTACAAACTTTCTTCAGGTAAAAGTAAGCTTGAATCCTCAAAAAGAGAATTAGTTTAGAACCAAGTTGGCATTGAAGGTTTCTTTTGCTATACCTGTTTTATCTTCTTTGAATCTGCATTCGTGTTGGTTGGGTTGTCCTTCTTTGACTGTGAAAAATCCATTATCTATTTGATTCTCCAATTAGGCATGTTGATAAGATTCTTTGACGTTTTTGTAGGCCTCTATTCACTGTCAGCATTTGGCTTTTGACGAGGAGCATTGGAAGACTTGGGAATCCAAATCTCTTGATGACCTTTGTATCTCCTTTGTTGACTTTGCTTCACTCTAGGTCTTGTTGAGTTCTTGAGATCTTCATGTAGGTCTGGTGTGGTTGGAGTTGGCCTGTGGTTGACTGGTAGCCACATCTTTGTATAACTTGTGTAGAATCCTTGTCTAAGAGGAAGATTCTTTGAGATCTGTGTCTATTCTATATCCCCTTGAGAGTTGTGGTTGAATGTAGCGGTATTCGATATTGTCCTTTTGTATGTTTGGTTCTTAGCTATCGTGAAATATTGTCAAGATTGATACCTAGTGGGCCTTATTTCTTGGGAGGGTCTTGATGTTACTTCATATGCCCTTACCTGCACTTTTGGTACCCATATGTGTCTCTTACCTCTATAGTAATCTTGTTCTTTTAAGCTCCATTGTGATGCTATCCATCCCATGTGTTTGTCTTTCTGTGTTGATTTTCCTATCTTTAATCCAAACCGGATCGTTGACTTTGACTAAACTGCTTGGAACAAACACTTGATTTACCTTCTTTGTGAGGTTTCCAGTTTCTGAAACCTTAAAGGTTGTATAAAGCTTAATCAAACTGATATGATTATTAAAAAAGCAATGTAGAATTGTCCGACCATGGCAAATATTGGTATTTTTGGAATCTTAAGCACAACAAACCCCGGGCTAGAAATTTTCAGATTTAAATTCAGACAAAAACTGACCCCGCTAGTCCTCTCGGAAGATTCAATGTAAAATAAATTATTAAGAAAAATTGAAGGGTTACAGTAATCATTTAAGCATAGATTTTATTAAAGGTCTCCCAGATATTTACAAGATATTTACCAATTAAGAAAAAATAGGTCAAATTATAGCAAAATTGACATTTTAAAAAGCTGGCAGGTAATGGGAGGGTCATCACTGACCTGTCAGGGACTCATTTAGCAGCAGGGGGCGTTTTTTGACTTGTTGGGGACTGCTTGAACTGCAAGCAACTGCCTTTTACAGCCTGTGAGAGCTTGTGAGTGCCAGAAAACTATAAATAGGACCCCTTGCTTCATAATTTGACAGACTCGGAGGCTTGACACACTCTCTCTCATCTAGAGAGACCGCTACGCAAAAATCATTAGAGATTAATCTCTAATTGATTAACCTAAACTGTAATTAGTCTAATCTTTTTTTAATTAGCAAGGTTAGATTAAGCTATTTCGTTAATAAATCAAAGATTAGGCGTATGTATACTCATAAACCCTCTCTTAATTAATTATTCTCTGCTGATTGTTGTAATTAAGCTTGGTAATGTTAAGCTAATTAATTATCCTATCATATTAGGATTGAAATTAGCCAAATTAACCATGAATTAATGGTAAATATATTAATTAAGCTTAGATTAAGTTGAGGTAATTATCAGAGTTGCATTAAACAGTCATTAAGCTAGGAAAATTATCCTATAATTTTCTGAGTAATTTTCGTAATTAATTAGACAGAATTACACTGTTTTTTTAAAGAGAAAATTGAAGGGGAAAATAATCAAACTAATCCCAAATGCTATGAGATATTTATCGGTGGTTAATTAGGTGTTAAAGAACCCATGATAATTAGGAGAAGCTCAGATAATTAATCTAGCTAATTACTTTAGCAGAAATACTCTATTTTTGGAGAAAATTAAATAGGGGCAATTAGTAAAATGATTTCAAATACTGTGAGATATTTATTAGTAGTTAATTCGGTGTTAAGGAACCTGTGATAATTAGGAGAAGCTCAGATAATTAATCTACCTAATTACTTTAACAGAAATAGTCTATTTTTAGAGCAAATTAAATAGGAGAAATTAGTAAATTGATTTCAATTGCTTTGATTTATTTATTAGTGGTTAATTAGGTATTAAGGAACCCGTGATAATTAGGAGAAGCTCATAAAATTAATTTAGCTTTAGCAGAAATACTCTGTTTTTAGAGAAAATTAAATAGGGGAAATTAGTAAACTGATTTCAAATGCTTTGAGTTATTTATCAGTGGTTAATTAGGAATTAAGGAACCCATAATAACTAGTAGAATTTGAGAAACTTAATTTACTTAATTACTTTAGTAGAAATACTCTAGTTTTAGGACAAATTAAATAGGGGAAATTAGTAAATTGATTTCAATTGCTTTGAGTTATTTATCAGTGGTTGATTAGGTATTAAGGAACTCGTGATAATTAGGAGAAGCTCAGAAAATTAATTTATCTAAATACTTTAGAAAAAATACTCTAGTTTTAGGACAAATTAAATAGATAAAATTAGCAAATGGATTCAAATTGAATTGATTTATTTATCAGAGGTTAATTACATACTAGGAAATCCGTGATAATTATTCTAATCTTAGATAATTAGTTTAGCTAATTATCTTAACAGAATTACACTGTTTTTATGGGTAAATTAAAGGGGGAAATTAATAAATCATGTGCTATAATTACATGCTATTTATCAGAGATATATTATAGGGTTTAAAAAGTCCGTGATAATTATTCCAAAGTTAGAAAAGTAGTATAGATATTTATCTAAGTCAAATTATACTATTTTTAGCTAAAAACTAAAGACGGAAATTAGTAAATCATGCTATATGATTACATGCTATTTATCAAATCTAGATTACATGGTGAAAAGGCCATGATAATTATATCAAGGTTAGAAAAGTAGTATAGATGTTTATCTAAGTCAAATTATACTATTTTTAGATAAAAACTAAAGAGGGAAATTAGTAAATCATGCTATATGATTACACGCTATTTATCATAGCTATATTACATGATGAAAAGGCCGTGATAATTATGCCAAGGTTAGAAAAGTAGTATAGATATTTATCTAAGTCAAATTATACATTTTTTAGCTAAAAACTAAAGAGGAAAATTAGTAAATCATGCTATATGATTACATGCTATTTACCAAAGCTTTATTACAGGATGAAAATGCCGTGATAATTATTCCAAGGTTAGAAAAGTAGTATAGATATTTATCTAAGGCAAATTATATTAATTCTAGCTAAAAACTAAAGAGGAAAATTAGTAAATCATGCTATATGATTACATGCTATTTATTAGAGCTATATTACATGATGAAAAAGCTGTGATGATTATGTCAAAGTTAGAAACTTAGTACATATATTTATCTAAGTCAAAATATGCTAATTTTGGTTGAAATTTCAAGGGGGAAATTAGTAAATCATGTTATATGATTACATTCTATTTATTACAGTTATCTTACATAATAAAGAGACCATGATAAATATTTCAAGGTTAGAAAAGTATTATAAATATTTATTTAAGTCAAATTATCCTAATTTTAGCTGAAAATTGAAGATGGAAACTATATAATTAAGTTAGAAAATAATAAGATAATTATCAAAGGTAAAAAATATCCTTATCTACTTGTGGTAATTATACCATAGTTAATGGGTGAGGTTAAAAATTTATAATTGACCAAAAGTCCTATTTTTAGCGAATGATTAATTAAAATAAATAGACTTTGTGGTCAAAAGTTTTTAGGAAAATTATAGTAAGTGTAAACCTATGATATCAAGTTGAGGAAATGAAATCTTTAAGAGAAATTAGATACAATAAATATTAAGTCAAAATAAGTAGATTATTAGCTTAAAAGTCGATGGGAAAATTAGGGAAAAAGATATAGAAAATTATAAGAGAATTAGGAGAGCTTAGAAAACCCTTAGGAAAGCAGTGGAAAAATTTATCATGCCTATATAGACAAATAAGAAATTACTAGGTCAAGAATTTACCAATTAAGACTATAAATTTAACCTTGGATGGGTTACGGTTGGATACAAAGGTTAAGTTTAGATTTTGAATTATTTACCTAATGATTAGACGTCCTTTTTATAAGGATAAGAAGTTATGGCACCTAAAAGGACCCAAGCAAATCCTACATCTGATGATGAGAACGTAGCTCCAAAACGAACTAGAGCGTCGCACGACGACGAAGCCGAGCCTAGTAGTAGGCCTACGGAGGAGAGTCTTCACGCGCCAGTGCAACAGCAGATGGCCAATCAATCGCAGGTGGGTTTTCCATTATTCAATTAAGTCTCTTTAATTAGTTTAAGTTCTTTTATAAGTTAGCATTGCATACGTAAGAAGGATAAATTGGCTGAAAACAAAAGGTAACTTCCAACGTGCATTTGTTTATAATGTAGGAAAGAATTTTTTGGGTTAAAACTGGTTGAAATAGGAAAAAAATGTTTGACCATCCTTAAGACAACTTGTCTCAAGACTCCTCCGACTCCTTAGTATAAATTGATGATAATGATTGGCTTTCTACCCACGGATAAGTCGGTTACCCCCATGAACGTTGAGTTTCTACTCCTTGTCATGTCTTGATGTTTCTACATAAGTTAGGATACCGTTTTTTATCTTAGGGGAGCCGCCCGGTACCCGGAACCTTGGGTGGGGGTTTATCCACTCCGGATTTGAATAAGGAATGGGTGCCGTTTTTCACCCTTAGGTGGACTTGAGATAAGAAGAGTACTGGTCATGGTTATTATGGATAATGATGGAACGTTATAAGAAACCATTATTTTAAATGTTTAAAACAATGTGATAGTAAGATAAATGAATCATGTGTGAGTGCGGAGTGGCAAGTGGGGATTGACTAAGGTTGTCAATCATGGACGGGTGGACCTGATTAGTGAGGTAACTATCCATTCCCGCGTACTAAAACATTTTAGAAACTTCTTCACTTGGAAGAGGAATTCACCAACGGCTGTGCCGTCACATATGTTATGAGGAAAAAAGTATTGGCTAAGGAAACCATAATCTGAATGATGAAGTTATAGGGTCGGAATAAGAACTTTTTTTGTAGGCCGTTTGAATACGTTGTCCCGTTTCCACTGCGAGACAGGACTAGGTCTGCTTCTAAGGCTATAGACCCAAGCCATTGTCAATGGTAAAGGTCTATTCCTTGGATTTTTCTTGTTTAGAGACTCTGATTTTTATCAAACCTAGAGACCTGTCAAGGATCCCATCCCGATCTTGGTATTGGCAGGTTGGGGATGTTACATTCTTTTTATTTCTTGACTACTTGGGCTGATATATCTTTGCTTTTATGGGTGTCTCCTTAGAGGTTTCATTTGGGTCAGCAATTGACTTGAAGTTTTGAAAGCCTGACTTGCTAGAAGTATCTAATCCACGAGGGTTCTTTGATGTAGAGGCATATATTGTCACACCTTTTGTGCTAATTGGTGGAAGGTCCACTTTGGCTTTACCGTTGATTCTTGTGACTTTTGTAACTCTGAATATAGCATTAACGGTATTTGTATTTGTTGCTTGCTAACACTTGGGAAAGAAAGTATCAACATTGTATCTTCTTTGTAGGCCTTGTATTCGTCTAACCACTGATGGCCAAGGATGACATCTGCATGCATGTGTTTTGAAGACTTTACTTGAAACTTTACCTGCTCTTCATGCTTCTGGATGCTAAGTGTAGCAACCATTTCTTCTTCACTTGCAGCCTTACCTAGCATTGCTTTACTGTTCTGTTTTCTTGGAGTGATCTCGAGTATTCTTTGGATCATATCTGCAACCATATTTCACTTTGCTTCTTTATCCAATAGAGAATTACATCTGACACTTGCTCCTTTTGTACTGCTGAGAACTACAGCTATTCTCTTTGGAGATTCTATTGAAGATTTTTGTCCTACTTTTGTCACGGTCTCATCTGGATCTAATGGTGTCTTTATGGAGGGTGGCCTGAGACTCTGTTTTCCTATCTGAATTTCATCAGTTGATTTAGTTGGCAATGTCTAGATCTTTGGACTTCCTATTTCTTCCTTGGTGTCTGCAATTTTGATCATCTTTACTTCTTGTCTTGGTGGCATTCTGTGCTCAATAGCTTCCGTGGTTACTCTTTGCTCTGTTTGATCTGCACTTCTTGATGCTTTAATCTCTTATGAGGTTAAGTCCAATGGAGATGAATCATCTTCAATAAGCTTTGCTTTGGCATCGGTCTCCATTTTAACTGTGCTAGAGGACTTTGTGATGTCGTCCATGAGTGACCAGTCTTGGTCTTCATTCTTTGTTGTTTGTGATGACTCCGTCATGTTTGAACTTCGTACCTATAAATCTTTTGGGCCATTGGCATTCCCACTATGATGTTGTATGGTATATCCTTTGTTGTGATCACGTGGAATTGGGTTGTGATGATCTGTCAACCTATTTGAATGGTAGTGGAGACAATTCCCCAACATTCTTCTCGGTTGCCTCCAAATATGCTCACAAGTTCAGGAGCATCTTCTAGCTATGGTTGGCCACATTTTTTCCAAGTGAGAAAAGACATGAGGTTCTTGTTTAACTGAAAATCTATCTTTACTTCACTTGACAGATTTTCTTCGTTTTCATTGGTGATGTTGCACTTTATCTTCTCATGATTTCTTTCTGTACTGATTGATATTTTTGTGGCAGTGTCCTTGGGTTGAGCTTTTTCTACATTGGCTTTGTCTTGATCACTTGCTTCCATTGATGTTGGCTTGTTTTGTTGAAATATTGCACCTTTTGATTGCAACTATTGAGAATTGTCTGCCTGCATTTGGGTAACCCTTGATCTTAATAGATCGTTATACTTCCTGACAGAATCTATCTCTTCGGAGGAGGTTTTGGTGGTGACCTTTTTGTAGTTTTGTGAGCTTTTTTCTTTGATTTTGACATATCGATCACCTGTTTTGGTAGCTTGAGGCTTTGCATCATCTTCAGATAGTCTTTAACTTTAGGTTTTGCATTTTTAGGGGCTTGTACAAGGTCATGAATCTGCTGGTATTCATTACCGTCTGTATCTCGATATGCATAATGTGAGCTTGGTCACATGCAATTGCTTGTCAAACATTATGGGATTTGTCGGCTTTTGTCTTTGACTTGTAGAGATCAGCTGAAACTTTGCCCTTGATGATCTTCATAGAAGAATTTGTCTACAGATTTTGATGGAATCTATGTCAATTGGAAACTTCAGCCAACAACCATATGATCTTTCAATGGTTTTTGCTTTGAAGGGGTCTGCTGGCTAGAAGTTCTTGGGCTTCTGGTTTAGTCTCACCTTTTGGGATTGTGAAGGCACATTTTGAGTAGCATTGTTGATGTTTGGTATTTGTAAACCTTCTACATAGTTTCCTATATATCTCCGTTAAACATGATAAATTATTCCCCAAGTCAAGCTGTAGATAGCATTATATTTTCCCTGATATTGTCTATCTCATGGGTCTCCTATGATATGAGCTTCTATGGTTTCAGGACCCATGGCATCATAGATTTTAAACTCTCGTCTATATCTACATCTATTTTGGTCTAAGTATATGCTTATTTGGTTACAACGTTGAAGTCTGATTTTTGATGGAGGAGAGTTTGGCTTTGAACAAATTTATGTGCTCACCCGGGTAATATCATTCAGCTCTAGAGAGGATGGGCTATAATGATTCTATCCTCTAAAATGAACCATCCTTTCTGATCTATCACTGGACGCACTTATTTGAGCTAGGATGTGAGCCGTTCAAACATCGGTTGATCCTTTTTGTGCAGTTGCCCTTTTTGGTCCACATAGTGTATATATGAATTATGTGTGCCATACGAAGCTAACATCATTCGCTTTGATGTGTCCCTTAGACTCGTGAATAATTTCACACTTGTGGAAGTGGATACACAATCATTTGTAAACCTTACACTCTTTTTGACCTTTGGTGATAAATCGGGATTCACATTTCCAGTTTGCTCCATGCTTTGCTTGGAAGTTGATGTGTCCTTGTTGTTTGGATTTCTTGGACAATCTTCATGAAAATGTCCACTTTTTTTCCACAATCTGAGCAATACGCCATGACTGGTGGTATTTCATTTGGTTATGTCATGTCAAGATCTAGCTGAAAAGTTTTAGTTTTTGTACTCGCCAAGTTGTCGGCATCTTCTTTTAAAACATTGAGCATTAGGCTATAGACTGCTTCATCCTCACCTTATAATGCCTTTGACTTGGTTCTTCAATTAGACTTGCTTCTATTGGCTGATCTGTTGGATCTTTCATTACTGGCTCTCGGCTGTAGATTTGACCAATGTAATCCATGTACAACGATCCTAATTGCATATGCACTAAATGGATGCTTTGAGGGCTTGTGCAGGTTTCTCGATAACCACTTGGATCTATCTTTTGCACTTTTATCTGCACCTCATCTTTGAGCTTGCAATACCTAGCTCCACTGAAGTTTGTGAACATTTGGGATTTCTCTAAATATGGTTTTACTCTTATCAATAGGATCGTGTCTCCTGTGCTACTTTTGCCACTCATAAGATACATACAGCTGCAAAATTTGCTATGTTGCAGTTGTGCATGTATTGCTAATGCTATTGGTTAGCTTTGGTTCTCATGCATTTGAACTCTTGGCTCGACTTGACTCCATGTTGTCTTGGTCTCTAAGAACTATCTCTTGGGAGATCCTGGTGTTGATTAGCAAAATTACTCTTGCTCGAGTTTGATAAGACTGCTTTTGCCAAAGAAATTTTGGTAGTTGATTGCTCTTAAACTCACAAGAGTTGATTAACTCTAGCTCAAAAGTGTCAAAATTGATTGCAGCCTTTGAAATGATAAAAATTTGGGCTTTGAATAGCCTAATCTGCAATCCATTATGATTTGTGTCCCTGTTCGTCCAACTGGAAGCTCAATTTGCAATGCAATTACTTGCACTAGCCAATTTTTGGCATGCACAATCACTCGTAGCTTCTTGACTAAATTGTGGCAACACCTTCCAGAACTGGGCTAGAATTGTGATGATCTCGGCTCGAGCGATTACCAACTATTTAGTGTTCGCAGAATCAATTTTCTAGAATCTGACTTAGGTCTCACCTTTGTGATCCATATTTCACCAAGCTTGATTTGAGTATTCTACTTGATGTGCTTAACCTTGTGCTACACTTAATTGTGCAAAAAATCTCAAATCTAAGGCATATGTAAATAATTGCGATTATTACTTCTGGGACTCTTTTTTTTTTTTTTGCCAAGATGATGATACAAACAAAACAAGAAACTCAACTTAAGCTCCTTAGCAAAGTTTCACAAAGTTTGGATAAACCCTGCTCAATGTTAGCAATAAGCTAACCCATGTAACATTTTTTGGGAGATTCATTGTAAAAACACTTATTTTTTTGATAAATTGAAAATGTTGTAACTCCTATTTGATGAGTGGATATTGTAATCTATGAGCGAGAGCTATAAGCTTCCATATTGTATCAATTAATCCTTGGTTAGAGCTGCCAGATGATTAGTTTTTTACCTAAGAAACCTTGGCTAAGGTATAAAAACCAGCTTTGTAAAGTTTATTAAAAGTATTTGGATAATGAAATACACAGGGTGAGCTTACGGCGCTCTCCTCTCTCCTTTTCCTGCTTCTATCTCCCTTGTCGATTGTCACATTGCAGTGTCGTCTGTTGCGTTGCAACCACAAGTAAGAGCTCTACGCATTGACATAAGTATATCATGATAAATTATAGCATTTGATGTCGCTGGCCAGTGCCTAATTTCATCATAAGTAGGATTTTAAGCTAAGAAATCACAAAGTAAGTATAGGCGGGGTATTGGGACATCATTGCTAAGCATTTAGATGCATTCAGAGTCAAAAACAACTAGTTCAAAATCTCACTGCTCTTAATAAATGTATTTTTTGCCACTCATTGAAAGTGATATTTGAGACCATAAGTATGTGTGCTTAGGTCTTATAAACTTGTCCTAGAAGTTTTATAGAATTCGTATGTTTTTTGATGATGTAACAATCATGGTTTGCTTGCCGATTAGCGACTAGTTTTTGATGACTTAGGTCATTTGAGTGTAGCTTGAGTTAGATGCAAGTTGTTTGTTGTTTTCCAAGAGATTGACACCCTCTTGTAGCCTCCATGCACTAGTCGATTCAGCTTCGTTCCATGGATTGACAATTATCTTCGTGGTTCTCGTTATCTCTACAATAAGATAAGAGTGAGGTTAGGAAACCGACCCACATGTGGCATCTCTACCGGGAAACGAGTAGACCTAAACCAGGGAAAAGAAGAGCGTCTAGTGTAAGTGTCCTTTAACTTCCTCTAGGATCACCTAGAGTTAAACTTTGTCTTTAAAATCGCATAGCTTAAGAGTATCGTCTTTTGTTGTGTAGAGGTAGCTTGGGAGTAGATTGTACTTTCTAAGTACCTTGTAGGATTAGGTTGGGATTTTGACAATGATTGATGGACGACAAGTCTTAATATCAATGCTCAGGAAAACAAGAAAACAAGTGTGTGGACACCTTCCACAACCCAATTGCAGTAGAACCTAGGTGTAGGGTAAGTAGAATCCAAGGTGGTATCTCAAATCATTGCTAACTCCAAAAGAATCATCTGTGAGTTATTTATGTGAAGCTACAGAATTTAAGGTCTACGGCTTGAAACGGCATGAAAAGACTGTCAACCACTAAAACCGGCTGGAGATTATGCTCATAAAAGTTGTATGAACCAATGGATAAGCATAAGGATGCATTTGAGATAAGTTTTTCAAGAGTTAGCAAAAACTCAAATTATTTATATTTTCCTCAGAATTAAGGCCAAAGTAAGTTTTGACTTGACGTAGAGGCTTAAAACATGTCACAAAAAAGACTGACTATTGAAAAAATAGCAAAAATTGTTCATTTTAGGTCAAAAGCAAACAATCATGATTATTTACATTTGGCTCAAATTGATCAAGATTGATATTAGAGACTCTATGCATGATTACAAACATCTTTTGTGAAGGCTCATAGAGTTTGGATCACAAACAGACCAAAAACTTGATAAAAATTGAAATATGTACTGATTGTCGAGAAATTGAGTTTGATTTGATAAATCTTGTTCAAATTTTGTGAAACTTGACTCAGAGGCTTAAAACATGTCACAAAAAGACCGACTATTAAAAATTTTACAAAAAGTGTTCATTTTAGGCCAAAAGTAAATAATCGAGATTATTTACATTTGGCTCAAATTGATCAAGATTGATACCAGAGACTCTATGCATGATTACAAACATAATTTGTGAAGGTTCATAGAGTTTAGATCACAAAACAAACCAAACACTTGATAAAAACTGAAATCTGTATTGATTGTCGAGAAATTGAGTTTGACTTGATAAATCTTGTTCAAATTTTGTGAAACTTGACTCAAAGTCTTAGTTTAAAGTGTTTAACATGTGTGTATACTCAAATAATAAAAAATATGCTAAAATTTGATAATTGTAAATAATCATGATTATTTACTTTTGTCCAATTTTCAAGTATTTTTGGCCAACCAAGCATACCACAAGATTTATCATATTGTATTGAACACTCACATCAAATTTGGTAAAATTTGGATCTTTAAAGTGAAAATTGTGGCCAGTTTTGTAAAGATGCAGGGTTTATCCAAACTTTGTGAAACTTTGCTAGGGAGCTTAAGTTGAGTTGCTTTACCTGTTTCTATCATCATCTTGGAAAAAAAAAAATCTAAAGAGTCCCAGAAGTAAATAATTGCAATTATTTACATCTGCCTCAGATTTGAGATTTTTTGCACAATTAAGTGTAGCACAAGGTTAAGCACATCAAGTAGACTATTCAAATCAAGTTGGTGAAATTTGGATCACAAAGGTGAGACCTAAGTCAGATTCTAGAAAACTGAGTCTGTGAACACTAAATAGTTGCTAATTGTTTGAGCCAAGATCATCACAGTTCTAGCCCAATTTTGGAAGGTGTTGTCAAAATTCAGTCAAGAAGCTAAAAGTGATTGTTCACGCCAAAAATTGGCTAGTGCAAGTAATTGCATGGCAAATTGAGCTTCCAATTGGAACAGGGACACAAATCGCGGTGGATTGCAGATTAGGATATTCAAAGCTGAGATTTTCATCATTTCAAAGGATGAAATCAATTCTGACACTTTTGAGCTAGAGTTAATCAAGTGCCAAAATTACTTTGGCAAAACAATCTTATTAAACTCGAGTAGGAGTAATTTTGCTAATCAACACCAAGATCTACTAAGAGATACTTCTTAGAGACCAAGACAACATGGATTCAAGTCGAGCCGAGAGTTCAAATGCACGAGAACCAAATCTAACCAATAGCAGTAGCAACACATGCACAATTGCAACAGAGAAAATTTTATAGCTATATGGCTACAATGGAGATAAGTTTTTGTATACAGATTTGGAAGTCCATAGGTATCTTATGAGTGGTAAAAGTAGCACAGTCATATTGATCAGAGTAAAGCCAGATTCAGAGAACTCCCATATGTTCATAGACTTCAGTGGAGCTAGTTATTGCAAGCTCAAAGATGAGGTGTAGATAGAAGTGCAAAAGATGGATCCAAGTGGTTATCCAGAAACCTGCAAAATCCCGCAAAGCATCCATTTCATGCAAATGCAATCAAGATCTTTGTACATGGATTACATTGGTCAAATCTACAGTTGAGAGCCAGTAATGGGAGATCCAATAGATCAGCCAATTGAATCCAATCTAAATGGAGAACCGAGTCAAAGACAATACAAAGGTAAAGATGGAGCAGTCTACAACTTGATGCTCAATGTTTTAAAAGAAGATGCCAACAATGTGGCGAGTACAAAAGCTGAAATTTCTCAGCTAAAGCTTGACACAATAGAACCAAATCAAATACCACCAATCATGGTGTATTGCTCAAATTGTGGAAGAAAAAGTGAACATTTTAATGAAGATTGTCCAAGAAATCCAGACAACATGGACACATCAACTACCAAGCAAAGCATGGAGCAAACTAGAAACGTGAATCCCGATTTATCACCGAAGGTCAAAAAGAGTGTAAGGTTTGAAAATGATTCTGCATCCATGGCCACAAGTGTGCAATCATTCACGAGTCTAAGGGACACATCAAAGGGAATGCTGTTAGCTTTGTATGGCACACATAATTCATATGCACACTTTGTGGACCATAAAGACCAATTGTACAAAAAGGATCAACCAGTGTTTGAATGGCCCACATCCCAGCTCATAGAAGTGCGTCCAGTGATAGATAAAAAAGGATGGTTCATTCAGAGGATAGAATCCATTATAGCCCATCCTCTCTAGAGCTAAAGGATATTACTTGGGTGAACCCAAAAATCTGTTCAAAGCCAAACTCTCCTCCATCAAAAATTAGACTTTGACGTTGTGACTAGACAAGCATATACTTTGACCAAAATAGACGTAGATATATACGAGAGTCTAAAATCTATGATTCCTTGGGTCCTGAAACCACAGCAGCTCATATCATACGAGACCCATGGGATAGACAATATCATGGCAAAGATAATGCTATCTACAGCTTGACTTGGGAATCAATTTGTCATGTTTCACGGAGATACATAGGAAACTTTGTAGAAGGTTTACACATACCAGAAATCAACAGTGCTACTCAAAGTGTACCTTCACAATCCCAAAAGGTGAGACTAAACCAAAGCCAAAAAGTTTTGAACTCTCATAATGGAGCAGGCTATAGTAATCATCCTAGGAAGGGGGGAGTTGTAAATCCATCAAGCTCAGCTCTAGTACTAAGAAATGCTACACCAGTTAGAAGCCCAAGAACTTCTAAGTAGCAGATCCCTTTAAAGAAAAACCTAGTGAAAGATCATATGCTTGTTGGAAGTTCCCAATTGACACAGATTTCGTCAAAATCTGTAGACAAATTCTTCTATGAAGATCATCAAGGGTAAAAGTTTCAGCTAATCTCCACAAGTCAAAGCCAAAAGCCGACAAATCCAATAGTGTTCAAGCAATTTCAGGTGACCAAGTCAAATCTCACTTTCAATGAGTAGCAGAAAATGCAATTATTAACAGCAGTAGTGAGATTTTGACCTAGTCATTTTTGACCCTGGATGCATCTAAATGCTTAGCAATGATGCCCCAATACCCTGCCTATACTTACTTTGTGATTTTTTAGCTTAAATTCCTACTTATGATGAAATTTAGGCTGCAAGTCAGCCACCTCAAATGCTACGATTTATCATTATATGCTTATGTCAATGCATAGAGCTCCTACTTGTGGTTTCAATGCAACAAATGGCACTACAATGTGACAGCCGACGAGGGAGATAGAAGCAAGAGAAGGAGAGAGGAGAACACCGTAAGATAATACTGTGTATTTCATTATCCAAAAACTTCATAAAACCTTCACAAAGTTGGCTTTAATACCTTAGCCAAGGTTTCTTAAGTCAAAAACTAATCATTTGGGAGCTCTAACCAAGGATTAAATGATACAATTTGGAAGCTTATAGCTTTGGCTCATAGATTATAATATCCATTCGTCAAATACGAGTTACAATATTTCCAATTTATCAAAACAATAAGTGTTTTTATAATGAAGCTCCCAAAAAATGTTACATGGGTTAGCTTGCTACTAACAAAGCTACCGAGTACTTCAACCATGGGAGGAATTCATAGAAGAAGAAAGACTTTAGATGAGCTTAAATAAGATACTTTAGATGCTTTAGATGAGCTTAAATAATGGATTGCATACATGCCAGAGGGAGTAACAAAGAAATACATTCTATATGAGCTTAAAGCTTAAAGAACTTTGGCCATGAAATGCTTGCATTGCCCCTCGTAAAGCAAGAGGCACTTTTTTGGAAATAGAAGCGACTTCCATCTTTAGAGCTCAATGCATAGGGAGACTATGAAGGGGTGGTAGTTACCAAGAAACATGTGCTACTCATCTTGGAGAGCCAACCTTATGGTGAAAGAAGTGATTTGACTAGCTGCCTCAGGATGAGACCACTTACAAAAATGCTCCCCACACCTGCGGATTGACCCAACCTATCCTATCCTAAGAAAGTGATCTTGGGAGACATGTATAATATGGAAGAGCAAGAAACCAATGGTGCTAAACTACCCTATCCTTGCCAAACCTGCACATAGGCACAAATCCATCGAAGTATATATAATACTTATGCTCAGAGCTACCATCAAACTACTACAAGATGTGCCATATTTGACATATCAAATGACATGCAAGCTAGCTAAAATGATTCTCACTTGTATCAAAGATTTTGATAATATAGACAGAGCAGAGCACCTGTGGGAGGTCTTTCTTGAAGGGATCAATGGCATCAGTAGGGACCTACAACCAGAAGCACCCTCAACAAATGTGATCATGGGAATGTACGCTAGGATCATGTTTTGCCCTTGCATTACATGCAAACATTTGAGGAGGCATTCATGATAGGTTTTTTGAGATGGAATCAAACATCTTCAACCCCATGACAAAGAAGCTTCAAGCGCACCACATAGCTTACCAAAGAACATTACTAAATAACCCTCTTAGAGATTTATTAGTCAAAGTAGACATAGTAGCCAAGGTAGCCAAGTTCAATAAATTCATCAAGTCCTTGGAGAAACACCAATTTGATTATTGAATATTGTCTCCAACTTGCATGAGGACGTGCAGCAGCTAGGACGGGGGAAGTGTTTGGTTCATGTAGCTTACGTGCACCCTCCTAGTCGGACACAATATTCAGAGCCACATTTTTATATATATTGTATCATATTTAATAAGCCCATGTATTTTGATCCAAAGGCTACAGACATCTATTATGTAATATTTGGATATGTACTCAAAGCTCAAAGTAGCCACCCGGTGGCCATTTCAAAATCCCTAGGTATAAAGGTCAAAATCCTTAGTTTGAATAGAGACATTATCTTTGAGAAGAAGAGCTTTTGTTGTATGTACTATCAAACAATTACTATGCTCAAACTTGTAATCCACTTTTCTTATGATTGGATGATCCAAATTAAATGCCAAAAATTTGCCATTTCAATGACTAAGCTTTGTCCCATGGATTTGGCTTCTCTTAAAATAGCTTCTATTATAGCCTTGTAGGATGAAACATGTTCTAATATCAATTGTTGGAATTAGGGTTTTAGGGATGTACACACAACTTGGATAAGATGAAGAAGATCAAGGCACACAACAAAGAGTGTATTGCTAAGTGTACAATAACAAGATAAGCTAGCCCTAGAATGATGGACGTATATACAATGCACAGGGGGGGAAATCTCCTAGTGAGGGAAAAAAATGGCCCAGTCGTCTTAAGTGTGTTTATACACATCACTACCTAATAATGGTAACTAGAACCCTATAGCCAAGGGAATTTTTTGAGGCTATTTCCTATGCACAAATGTATGACTACATCAAGTATCATACACTTGTTTTGCGTTGTATCGCCAAAACCAAAAAAGAGATCGAGATTTATAAGGAAATAATTTAGAATGGAAAAGGGCGAGAGACATGAGAAGCCAAGGTGGGTGGTGGTTGAAGAAACCCCACCCATCAAGAGAGTAAAACTACCACAAAATCCTAAGCAACAGTAGTATTAGAAAGCACAAAAGAAAAATTGATGCTTAAAGTGCTTTAAGGTTGAGAACACAAAGGTTGTGTGTCTAAGCACAAAATATTTTGTCTTAAATTGCAATAAGGTTGATAACACGAAGGCTGAGTGTCTGAGCACACCATTAGGTATTGGCCTTGCAAGGCCAAGAGGGAGGGAAAAGCATCCCAATAGATGTATATGATTCAATGCTTTCCTCTTTGTTCAATATAGTTTAAGGAGGTAACCGTGGATAACTTGGATATCTCACACACATATGATGTGACACAGTCTATGTGACACCCTCCCACGATGGGAACACATGAGATAGTTAGACTTTCTAGCATGATTGATGGTCGTACAATAGTATTCATTGATGATGGGGAAACGCATAACGTTTTGGCCCACTCGTTAGGTAAAAAATTGAAGTTTTCAAAGACTTGTAGTGACCATGAGTATACCATAGGGTTAGCAAATGGTTACAATAAAACAATGTGAAACGCTCTAGTTTTAGGAATGCCTTTAGCAATGCATGATTACCAAACTAGTCTTGACTTTCACGGCATGCACTTAGCTAGAGCAATTGTATTTTTGATAGGGAATGGTTGTTTAGCTTAGGTCCCTTCTTGACTCAACTATTTTCATAGTGCGTTGTAGTTTGAACGTGAAGAAAAAGTCATTAAACTACAAGGAGACCATAGTGTCCCTAAAACCCAAGTGATCTCATAGTGTCATGTGCTCAACATTCTTCATGTATATGCTTGTTACCTTAACTCTGACTTGGTTTCCATAAATGAATTTTTTTTTGATAGAGTTTCCATAAACAAAACAAGGGGTAAAAATGCCTCAAACAAGACCCACTATTTGAGAACCTTGCTTGGTACGCATGTGAATCAAACAAGAAACAATCCAAGGCAAGAGTTTGATAGATAGGGATAAAATTTGAAAGTATCAAAATGCTTTAAAGGACTTGTTGAGTGAGTTTTAGGATGTATTTTTTAATGGTTTACCACCATCTTGTGAGGTTGACCATAGCATTGGGGTGCTACCACAGTCCAGACCGATAAGCAAGCCTACTTATCATTTGAGCTACTTTAGAAGTGGAGCAACAATTGGCCAATTTTATGAAGAAAGGGTTTATATGGCCTACTTCTTGCCACAAGAATCACCCATTCTTCTAGTAAATAAGGAAGATGGATCCATGTGGATGTGTGTGGACTATAGGGCTCTTAACCAAGTGGTCCAATAAAGAGCAAGTACCCTATCACAAATGTGATGTTGTGGAATACTAACTTAAAAGGATTTTGGTTGAAATAAAGTGGACTAGTTTGGAACCTTCAAAATATAATGACATGGCACCTGCACAAACATCCCAAATACACAATGGATTTTTAGGGACGACATCAAAACAATTTGTACTTTTAAGGATTCTCCTAGTGAACTTGAGCTTTTTATATCTGATTCTTTTTCAACTTGGGCCTTTAAATATGAGCGTTGGGCCCTCTCTAGTAGTTTACAGCATGCAGATTGCAGAGGAGGTGCTCCTCAAAAATTGTATATTATGAAAAAAGAAAGACCAAGAGGGGCACCATGCTTTGGGGCCAATGCATCCAGAAGTGGATCTCCACCACTTTGTGCTCTCTCTCTCTCTCTCTCTCTCTCTCTCTCTCTCTCTCTCTCTCTCTCTCTAATTCACTTTGTTGAAGTTTTTTTTCATGTGTTCTATTGATTTCTTGATTGAGTGCCCAAGCCTATTACAACAATATCAAAGATTAAATAAATATTATCATATGTCATTTTGTAGCACACATGAGTTCTAGCAGTGAGTTTGATAGAGAGGACAACATTTGACCTACCATAGATTTTTGGGAGGTTGAAGAGCACTCAAATCCCATGGGAGAAATTAAGGGAACCACCAAATATTCCAACAAGGGCAAGCCTTCTTTTGAAGCATCGAGAAAGGACCATGGCAAGCCTTCAGTAGGAGATCTTGATAGATCTCAGTACAAGCAACAACATTAGGTTGATGTTGTGCAATGCACCTTGTCAAATACTCCAAGGACCCAAATTATGTGAAGTATCTCAAGAGTCATCCGATTTTTGAGTTTTAGGATAGATGACAAAAGTCCATCCACTCTTCGACCAAGTCAGCAATGAAGAGCAAGGGAAAGTGGGGTGCAAAGAAGCAAAAGTTGTGCTCACATGAAGAGTTTTTTTAAGCTCTTGAATTTTTAGGTCTACTAGTTGATGAAAGCTAAAAAGCACTCTTGGAAGGGCAGCAAGTTGAAGGATCATGCCGGCTATTTGGGTCTGAAATCTACTTTCAAGGAACCTATCAGATTAAATAAGCATGTTCTCTTTAAGGAAAATCCCAATTTTTCTTCATCTCTTTTGATAGTGCTGGCATCTATTCTTCCTCTAGTTTGAACGAGGATGAGAAGAGATGGAAGAAGCAAATAAAAGAAAAAAAAATACAAGGCTGGAAACTTCTTCCACCTCTGATATTTCAAACAGTGATGCCCTCACTTTTGGTACAATTTATGGTGAGAAGAAGAGTCACCTATTGCGGACCACTTAATATGACAAGGGAAAAATTTAGAAGTAGAAGAAAAAGGAATTCAAGGACGGGAGCCAAGTGGTAAATTTTGATATTTTTTTGGGTTACAGGATGACCATTATGCCCTTTCCTTCATACAATAAGTTGACACCGCTTTCTCTAGAGGCAACATGTTGAAAACCTCTATAGTACAAAAGTTGCCATATCTTTTGAAGGGGAATGCTCGGATATGGTGGTTGACTCTTCTTCTTTATTTCAAGGCACCAACCAAGTGGGGGTGAAATTCAAAAAATTGTTTTCTTTGCTATGGCTAACACAACAATATTAGGATGTCATCATGGCATGAAACCATGTGAAGTTGTATATTCTCCCACTTGATGGCCAGTGTGGAAGTCCATAAAACTACACAACCTATACAATTAGTGAAGAATCTGCACGCGATGCCCAAGAACTTGTTTAAGTATGGATCTTGATTTACCCCTTGCATTAGGGAAAATTTGGACTCTCAAACGGGCCCTATAAGGATGTTTGACTTTGTCTCTCTTGTCCAAAGTGGGCAACCCGGTGAAGTCCATGAAGGCTTTGTCAAAACTCTATCAACCAACATATCATTGGAAGATCTCAAAAAGAAGGCTCTAAATCCCTAAACTCTGATAAATTTAGATTTGATTTGTAGAAGTTATGGCCTCCCCACTAAAACAGAAATGTGGGGAGAGATTCCATTTATAAGACGGAGTTGTCACATCAAAAAATGGAATCTTCTAGAATATAAGAAATCTGATGATCTGCTATATATCAATGGATATATCTCAATGAGTACATTCTAATGCCAAAAGGTCCAACAAGTTTTATTTCATTTGTAAAAAATTTATCGTACGTCCATTTTGGACAAGAGAGAAAAATTCAAAGTCCTTATAGGGACTCTTTTGAGAGTCGAAATTTCTCTTAATGTAATTTTTTGTCTCAAAATGCACATTTATAAGGCCCCCATTATCAAAAGAAGTCATCGTACATAAGAAAAATCACTCGTTGAAAAACAAAAAATTCATGCCCTGTCTCTCTTCATTAAACTACTCTAATATCTACTTAGCTACATCCTATTTCCTAACAGTTGGTATCAAAGCAAGGTTTTCTCATAGCTAAAGTATCTCAAGGAAAGGATTCCTAGAATTGAGTGGGAGTAATGGCGGAGGAAGGTAAGATTAAGATCGAGAAGTTCAATGGCAAAAACTACCAACATTGAAAGATGCAGATTAAAGACTATCTCTACCAGAAGGACCTTTATTTGCCACTAGCTGGTCTTGGAAAGGCGACCGCAACAATGGCAGATGAAGCATGGATTATCCTTGACCAAAATTCATTAGGAACAATTTGACTAAGCTTGGCGTCGACGGTGGAGACAGCAAAGGACTTGATGAAGTCACTCAATGGCCTCTACGAGAACCCATTGTATTCAATAAGGTATTTCTTATGAAGCACTTATTCAATCTAAAAATGGAAGAGAGTGGTTCATGTGCAAAACACCTAAATGACTTTACCACCAACATAAGTCAACTTCAATCGGTGAAGGTTAATTTCAATGAAGAATTGTGAGCCCTCCTTATACTATCATCTCATGAAGCACTTGTTCAATCTAAAAATGGTAGAGAGTGGTTCATATGCAGGATACCTAAACGAATTTAACACCACATAAGTCAACTTTGATCCGTGAAGGTCAATTTTGATGATTAAGTGCAAGCCCTCCTTATACTATCATCTCTACCAGGTAGTTGGGACAGCCTTGTGATGGTTGTAAGTAACTTTGTCTCTGACACAAAGACTCTTATGTTTGATGATGTTGTTGTGTTTTGCTAAGTAAGGAAATGCAAATGAGAAGCAGATGTGAATCGTCAAGTGTTGCACTGTCAGTGGAAATGAGGGGAATATTCAAGGAGAGGTTCAAAAATCAAAAGGGTCATGATTCTTTAAAGCGGAGCAAGTCACGCACAAAGTCAGTTCTTGAATGTTGGAACAACAAGAAGGCCCACGTCAAGAAGTATTTTTTTAGTCAAAGAAGAACAAGGAGTTAGAATTTCAAGACAACAAGCCAACATCGGAGGCCAATGTGTAAGGTAAAGTAGAGCAAGATGCTTTAATTCTCTCATTAGACAATGTATCTAATTCTTGGATACTAGATTCCCAAGCTTCATTCCATGCGACACCGCACAAGCAGCAACATTTTCAATATTACACCAAAGGTAAATTTGGGTATGTATACTTGGGAGATGATGAAGCTTGTGAAATTTTTGGCAAAGGTACAATTTGTGTCAAACCTGCTTATGGAAATGAATGGAAGCTTAAATATGTTAGGCACGTTCCTTCTCCTCACAAAAAATTAATCTCTACATGACAATTTGACTATGAAGGTCACAACATTGCATTCGGAAACAAACATTGGAGGATCTCAAAAGGATCTTTGGTGGTTGACAAAGGAGAAAAGATTGGTACACTTTATTTATGTACTATCAGCATGTAATCTTCAACTTGTGCAACAACTACAGATGTCGATAGTCCGGTGTGGCACTACCGGCTTTGGCATATGAGGGCACGAGGAATTCAAATCCTTCAATCAAAGAATCTTCTACCAAATTTGAAATAAGTGGATTAAGAGTTCTATAAAAATCTTGTTTGCGGTACACAAAAGAGGATAAAATTTTAAAAATCAAGAAATGAAAGAAAAACTTAAAAACTTGAATTGGTTCATTTTGATGTTTGGAGTCGTGCAACTACACCATCCCTTGGTGGCTCATTGTACTATGTAACATTCATAGATGATTGTCAATGCAACTCAAAAAACATGGGTTTATGTAATGAAGAAAAAATCCGATGTGTTTTCTATAATTCAAAAGTAGAAAGTCTTTGTGGAGAATGAAGCAAGTACCAAGCTCAAATGCCTCAGATCCGACAATGTGGATGAATATTGCAGCAATGGCATTTGGAGGCAACGTGGATGAATTTTGTGATAGCAATGGCATTTGGAGGCAAAGGACACACCAAGGACACCTCAACAAAATGGCATTTTGGAAAGGATGAACAAAGCAATTATGGAGCGAGCACGAAGCATGTGGCTATATGCAGGCCTACCGTTTGAGTTGTAGGTGGAAGCAGTAAGTACATCTATGTACACTTGATCAATCAGTCACCCTCCAGAGCATTGGATGGGGGAGTTCCAGAAGAGTCATGGATAGGTAAACCGGTGAATTTCTTAAAGTGTTTGGGTGTGAGACTTTTATACACACAGATAGAAGCCTAAGATCGAAGCTAGATGCAAATCCCAAAAAGTGTTTCTTCATTAGCTATGGAGAATCTAACTTTGGGTATCACCTATGGAATCCAAAGATGGTAAAATACTTAGAAGTAGGGATGTAATTTGCAACCAGCAAAATATGTACAAAGATTACTTGGAAAGAAAACAAGCAATAGATACATGCGACTCAAAATCATACAAAGAAGCTATGCAACACGAACCCAAAGTAGTATGCATGAAGAGCATACAAGTGGAGATGACTCATTACATTGCAACCAAACATGGGATTGAGTTTCCTAAAGGTAAGTGGGCACTACAGAACAAATGGGTGTACAAGTTGCAGGTGGGAAGAAAATTTACAAGTTGAGGCTTGTGGTAAAAGGGTTTTCTCAAAAGAAAGGTATTGACTTCTATTGGGGTATAAAGCCCAATGTGGTCCCCCAGGTAAGTGGGCGGGCCGCAAAGTATGTACACATATTCTTTTGTAAAAACCTAATAAGAACTCACTATGCTCTACACATTACAACAGAGCGAGTTCACCATATTGTCATGCTCTTCTTCTCGCACTCTCTCTCGCGTCGCACTTCCGCTCGTACTCCTTCAACTGGTATCAGAGCTCAGATCGAGGCTCGGGGCAGCATTGCAGGAAGCTAGAGTCGCCTGCTCAGATTGGAGTGAGATTCGACAGGTGAAGACATGGCCCCAAATCCTATGGGTGAGCCCGAAGGCCTCGGTGTTCTGAAAATTACATTCTGAGTGTTAAGTATGGAGCCTGATTTACCCTTGTAATTTTCTGTGGTAAAAGCGCACATTTGTAAGGCCCCCATTATGAGGAGAAGCCATCGTGCATGAAGGAAAATCACTCATTGGAAACCAAATTTTTCACGGACAAGAATCAGGGGCAACTTTAAAGGCCTCGGGGGCGGAGGCCCCCGAGACTTTTTTTCGCCGGAATATTCCTTTTCGCCGGAATATTATGGCCGGACGGCGGTCGGAAAACAACCGGTTGGTTGGCCGGTGGCCGGTAGTCAATGGCCAATGGCCGGTGGTCGGAAGTCAATGGCCGGTGGCCGGTGGCCGAATTCAATGGCCGATGGCCGAATTCAAAAGCGGACTTGTCTTCTCAAGGGCGGCCACACATGGGCAGATTGGAGGGTCCGATTTGGACTTATTCGCACAAGGGCGGCTACACATGGCTGTCTCTCATAAGAGAGGGCAGCCCTTTTGGCCTATAAAAGGAGGCCATTTCTACACACATTTCATAGTGTGAAGTTGATGCAACAAGGTGAGTGTGAGGTGGTGAGAGTGAAGCAAGGCGGGAGCTCCATTAAGGGTATAATCCCTTTGTAAACTACTTCTTGTTTTGAAGTACCAAAGCCATCCAGTGGCTGCTTTCCCGTGGACGTAGCCCACATTGGGTGAACCACGTATATCGTGTGTACTCTCTCTCTCTCTCTCTACACTATAATCTCGTGTATATAAATTTGTCTCTCTCCATTAAGTAATCTACTCAATTATCTATTTAGCTACGTCTTATTTCCTAACACTGAGGTCATCTCGGCCACCGTTCGGCTTCGACAAAGTTCTGCGCAGGCCATTTTCGACTACGTGGTCTAGGCGGGTGCGGATCCGACTCTGCAAATTTGGGGTTTCGGCCTACAACTGCAGGTGCTGAGGATATCGGCACTCCCAGAGTGCTGATTTGTGGCTGTCTACACATCCAAGGACGGCTCAGAGTTCTTGGAGGCGTGTCACATACGACACGGGCGAATCTACACACGGACAGTAGGCGACATCCACTAGTTCATCAGGTAGCTTGTGTTTGCTACTTGATATTCCATATTTCATCCTGACATTGCAGGTACTTCCACATGGTATGTATTGTCAGAGATGATGTATGTCTGTTGAGGGTTTGCTAGCTGTGAGTCACGCAGCAAACAACCGCCGCAGCGGTTACAGCATACAGTGGGAAATTTGTGGATGTATGACTTTGTGGGAAGTCTATGTATTGTCAAATTTACTGCAGCCTTTGTTGAGGGTCGAGTGAGGTTTTATTGAGCTTGGGGATTCTCGAATGTTGAGATCCTTTCGGTGATACAGGTCTTGGAGCGATCCCTCGAGCACCCTTAGATAGGCAGCTAGGATGTATTGACTGTGAGTCAGACAGTTGGGATTGCATCTTTGCTTTACTGCCGCTGAGCCATTGTCGCAGTCTATGCTTACGGGCTAGTGACAGGACAGTGAGAGACAGTACAAGTGCAGGACAGGTTTACCCACAGCTTACAGTGTTAGAGAGAGAGTGGTTTTTTGAGCTGTTTTTTTGTTCTGTTTTTGAGTACACTAGAGCCATTTTACAAAGGGGACTCTGCCGAAATTTTGCAGAATCTGAAGCTTTCTTGGTTCATTTCACAGGTTGATATTGGTTCAGAAGTCAGTTTACAGGGGAAACTCTGCCGAATTTTTCCCAGGAAAGTAAACTACTGTGAAGCGTAGCTATGGCTGGTGGATCACAGGACACTGCTCTTTACAATATCAAGAAGCTGGATGGAACCAATTTCCCATTGTGGAAGAAGCAGATTTGGCACGTGTTGGTACAAAAGAAGCAGATAAAACCTATAAAGCTCAAGGGGATAAAACCAGAAGATATGGACGAAGATGAATGGAGCAAAATGGATGAATTGGCACTTTCTACCATTATGCTGACTTTGGCAGAAAGCGTTTACTTCAATGTAGCAGACGAGATGTCAGCTTATCAAGCATGGTTAAAGCTGAGTGATCTTTATGAGAAGCAGAGTGCAGCTTCACATGTATACTGGCTTAAGAAGCTTTTTGACTTGAAGATGAAAGAAGGGACACCTATGTCCAATCATCTGAATGAATTCAACACAATCTATAGTCAGTTGTCAGCTCAAGGTGTCAAGTTTGATGAGCCTGTTAGAGCTATGTTCCTGTTGATCACATTGCCGAAAAGTTGGGACACTTTTCGCACAGCTTTGAGTAATTCTGCACCTCCAGATGGTTTGACCATAGCAGGTGTAGAAGGCAATTTGCTTACTGAATAAACCAACAGAAATACAATGGACAAAGGCAAAGGAACAGCCTTAGTTGTCAAGGGAAGGACCAAAGAAAAGTACAAAGGTGGAAAGGGGAATCAGTCTCGTAGCAAGTCCCGCAGTGCTAAAGGCAAGAGTGACATAGAATGCTACCATTGTGGCAAGAAGGGTCACATGAAAAGAGACTGCAGAAAATGGAAAGCAGAAAAAGGCAAAGAGAAAGCTGAAGACCATGGTGAGAAGAACAAGTCCTCAGTGAAGATTCAAGAAATAAATGTGACAAACACTGTTGCAGAGGATGACAGTCTAGTGTCAGGAGACATCTACTTCTTGAAAAATACAATGGACTCAGCTCGACTTACAACATCTGATGGAAATGCACTGAGTGACTGGATTATAGACTCAGGGGCATCACTTCATGTGTCTCCAAAGAAGGAGTGGTTTACCTCTTATGTGACCACTAAAGATCATGTTCGGCTAGGCAATGGGCAGACATGTGAGATCTTAGGTGTTGGAGATGTTCAATTGAAGTTTCAGAATGGCTCTTGTTTCCCGCTGAAGAATGTGAGACATGTTCCTGCAATTACAAAGAGCTTGATCAGCACAGGTTTACTTGATGATGCTAGCTACGTCACCACCTTTGGACAGAACATGTGGAAGATATCCAAGGGTTCTATGACAGTAGCACATGGAGTAAAGTCTAGAGGACTTTGCATGATTTATGTATCAAATGTCTCTAAAAATGTAATCAATGTAACCGAGCAGCCGAACGTTTCTTTGTGGCATAGCCGGTTAGGACATATGTCCAAGAAGGGAATGGAAATCTTGTCTCGTTCTGGTTATTTGCCTGGATTTTCATTTAATGATTTTGAATTCTGTGAACATTGTCTGTATGGTAAGCAAACACAGCAGCCACATAAGAATAGAAGCAGTAGAAGAGATACATAGTTGGCACTTGTTCATAGTGGTTTGTGTGGACCTATGCCTAACCTATCTCTAGGGGGAGATTCTTACTTTATGACATTTATAGATGATTACTCGAGGAAAGTATGGGTTTACTTTCTCAAGCACAAGGATGAAGTGTTTAGTGTTTTCAAAATGTTTGTGACACTTGTGGAGAATCAAAGTGGCAAGAAGCTTAAATGCTTATGCACTGACAATGGTGGAGAGTATGTTTCAAAGGCCTTTCAGGACTTTTGTGAGTCAAAAGGTATAAAACTTGAACTTACTACTCCTTACAATCCTCCTCAAAATGGTGTTGCTGAGATGATGAATAGGACCATACAAGAGAAGGTCAGAAGTATGTTGTCTAATGCACAGCTGCCATATGGGTTTTGGGATGAAGCTGTATCAACAGCTGTTCATCTTATAAATAGATCTCCTAGCAAGGTTTTGCAGAAGGATTCAGTGGCAGAGATGGTATGGTCAGGCAAGGTGCCCTCATACAAGCATCTCAGAGTCTTTGGCTGTGAGGCATATACTCACGTTCCAAAGGAATTTAGGAACAAACTTGAGCCAAAGAGTAGAAAGTGCATCTTTCTAGGCTATGGTAATTCTGGTGAGATGGGGTACAGACTTTGGGATCCCGAATCCAGAAAGGTTATCCGTAGCAATGATGTTCACTTTAATGAAGCCAAATATCATTCTAAACCAGAGAGGGTTGAGGAGATTAGAATAGTTGTCTTCCAAGAAGATGGACCTGCACGTGCAAGACAAAATGTCAGGGCTCAAGAGGAGCAAGGACAGGATAGAGTGGAACCACAGGTTGTGGTTGAGCCTCAGCCACCTATTTTGCATAAATCTGGACGTATCACGCGACCTCCTGATCGGTTTGTTCCATCTATGAACTATGTCATGTTGACTGATTGCAATGAGCCTTCATGTTACAAGGAAGCAGTGCAAATGAAGGACTCCGGGAATTGACAATTGGCCATGCAGTCAGAGATGACAGCTCTGCATAAAAACTAGACATGGAAGCTAGTTAAATTACCACAGGGCAAAAAGGCTCTACCTTGTAAATGGGTTTACAGGTATAAGATCACCGCTCATGATAGTCAGCCAAAGTACAAAGCAAGGCTTGTTGCCAAGGGCTTTAAGCAAGAACAAGGCATTGACTTTGATGAAGTCTTCTCTCCGGTGGTCAAGATGACTACATTGAGATGCTTTCTTGCATTGGTTGCCATATCAGATTTGGTGTTGCACCAAATGGATGTCAAGACAGCGTTCTTGCATGGTGATTTAGATGTGAAAATTTACATGCTGTAGCCAGAAGCGTTTGTTGAGAAAGGCAAGGAAGATTTGGTATGCCAGTTGTTAAAGAGTCTTTATGGCTTAAAACAATCACCGAGGGCATGGCACCATAAGTTCCACAAGTTTATGCTTTTTCAAGGCTACAAACATAGTGAGTTCGATCATTGTCTATATACAAAGAAGGCTAAGGATGTTAGTTGGTTGATCCTTATTTTGTATGTGGATGACATGTTGATTTGTTGCTGGCAAGCACTTGGAAGAAATTTCAGCTTTGAAGTCAAAGATGGCAAAATCGTTTGACATGAAAGACATGGGTGAGGCAAGTCATATACTTGGTATGTGCATTGAGAGAGACGGATCAAAGAAGTTGATTTGGTTATCTCAAACAGAGTATATTGACAAGGTTTTGCAACGTTTCAATATGGAGAAGGGAAAGGCATTGAGTGTTCCATTTCCACCATATGTGAAACTTAGCAAACAAGATTGTCCTGTGTCTGAGGAAGAACAGGCTGAAAGGGATAAGATTCCATATGCGTCTGCAGTGGGTAGTTTGATGTATGCAATGATTGCTACTCGCCCAGACATTGCATTTGCAGTGGGAGTAGTAAGTCGATACATGTCAAACCCAGGCAAGAAACATTGGGAGGCAGTGAAAGGAATATTGAGATACCTGAAAGCTACAAAGAGTATGCGTATATGCTATGGGAGTCAGGAGCTAAGTGTAAAGGGTTTTACAGACTCAGATTATGCAGGTGACTTAGACAACCGAAGGTCTACGTCAGGGTATGTCTTTACATTGGCTGGTGGAGTAGTATCATGGCGTTCTAGATTACAAGATTGTGTTACTCAGTCTACTACAGAGGCTGAATATGTTGCAGCATCAGAGGCATGCAAAGAATCAATTTGGCTTAATCGACTAGTAACAGATTTGGGAATCAAAGAAGAGATGCATGTGTTATATTGTGATAGTCAAAGTGCTATACAATTGGCTCGCAATCCAGTTTATCACTCAAAGACAAAGCATGTGGATGTGAAGTATCATTTCATCAGGGAAATGCTCGAGGATAAGCAACTTCAGCTTGTCAAAGTTCACACCACAGAAAATCCTGCTGATCTACTTACAAAAGGACTTCCCTCAGAGAGCTTTGCGCATTTTCGCAAGCAGTTAGGTGTAGGGTAGCCAATTACTCATGATGTATTCCTATTGGCCCTTGAAAAGCCTAGCCAATAGTATTTGAGTATGAGTTTTACTCTTGTTGGCTTCCTATTGGCCCGTAAATAATTTGGCCAATAGCCTTTGAGAGGCCCAGTCAAGAGCCTTGTGACAAGTGTCCATCCTTTTTTCCATTTTGTAAATGCCAAATAATTAATTTAATTATCTGCTTTGCTATTGGACCCTTTACTCCTTTGGCCAATAGGAATTAAGCAATTTTAGGAACTGCTTGATTATCATTGGACCTTTTGACTGTCCAATAGTCTTTTAGGGAGACTATTTCTTATTGGTTTTTTTTTTAGCATTTATAAAAATAAAATTTTAGTTTACACTAGCTAACTTCTCATTGGTCCACCTCTGTGCCCATCCAATAGGATTCATGCAAGAATTGGGGGTTTCTTTGCATGCCTCACATGTGTCCTCTTTACTTTGTGGAAAGGTTAAGCTTAGGTGTATAGTGTGTGTGTGTGTGTGTGTGTGTGTCTAGTCACTTCTCAAGCTTTGTCATCTTCCCTACTCGCCCTCTAACTTGTCCTCTAGCTATTTGGATTTTTGTACACACACAAAACATCCAATTCCATTAACATTTGTCCATTAGACTTTCACTTTGAAATTTTGGAACTTAACCTTTTGGAAGTCTTAATGGGCTAAACCCTAAGGTCTTTGGAGCCCATTCATTGCACATTGCACATTGCACATTGCACATTGCTCTTCTGTAGGTGGTACCCCTTTGGATCCCTAGTGTGCCCCCCCCCCTGTGACCAGTCTGCTAGCCTTACTAATAATCTAGCTTTTTTCTCCCCTGGTACTTCCCCATATTAAATGATCAGTTTAACATGAGAAAATCATTTAGGAGAATTAGATATTAGTTATTATGACATTACCTTTCTCTTGAAATCATAGTCTCCCTCATAGTCGTCCTCGACTATGAGGGAGAGATGATAAAGCATAGTTATTAGTCTTTTGCTTAGCGGGTATAGGATCCCTATTTTACCCTATGACACCATTCCACAATGGATGACTAATCCATTTGGCGCTTGAGAGCCGAAGCTGCCGCAAGCATGTCTGCGCATTAGTCCTATCAATCTTCCATAGTAGAGTGACAAGCTCTACTTGGTGTTTGGGAGACGTCGTCTCCGCAAACTTGATCCTAAGCATGCATACTTCTTAACATTTGTGCACAATAAAGAAAGAAGAAAGAGTCTTATAAGACAAAAACATTGATCATTTAAAACATATTTACATTTGCTTACTCTAGGGAATCATTGTAAGCGTTGACAAGGTTTAGGTTATCCTTTAATTGTATGCCTTGCATCCATCTAGCATCTTCAAAAGGATAATTCTTAAACTTAATAAGATACCGTCGGATAATATTACCACCTCTCAATACCTAGTCTTCGTGTCGGAGAATGGACTCTGGCTGCAGTACCTCTTCTTGGTCTTCAATCTCCGGTGGGTCTTCTATGGTTGCTTCTTGGGGTGGCTCTCCTTGGTAAGGCTTTAACAGGCTCACATGAAAAGCATTGTGTATGAGCCAGTGGCTGGGCAACTTGAGCTGATAAGCCGTCTCATTGATTGGCTTAAGAATCTGAAAGGGGCCATAGTACCTTTTTGCTAGTTTAGCATTGTATTTTTGGTGTCCCGTAGGATTCTTGCCCGTCGTGTGCCTTAATCGAGCCTTGGGAAATTTAAGCAAGACCCAATCATTTTCTTTAAAGGTCAGGGCTCTTCTGTGCTTGTTAGCAGCAACCTTTTGCCTTTGCTGTGAGATGGATATAGCATCTTTAATATTTTGGAAAGATTCTTGTAGGTCACGGCTATATTCATCTGCTGCGAAGATCTTCCCATGTACCTTAAGTAGCAGGGGACTTTTTTATCTTCCCTCAATTACCTCAAAAGGTGCTTTTTCCATGGATGTATGTACTCTGTTATTGTAAGCATACTCCACTAAAGGTAAGTACTTCTCCCATTGGGATCTTTGATCTACTTCAGTGACATAAGCTTTGAGTAGATCAAGAATTGTTACGTTAGCTATCTCACTTTGACCATCCGTTTGCGGGCGATAGGCCGAAGAGAAATTTAGACTTGTACCTAAATTCTCAAAGAGACCCTTCTAGAAATTGCTGGTCATTCTAGGATCTCTATCCGACACTATTGACATTGGCAAGCCGTGGTACTTAAAGATTTGTGATATAAAGAGGGTTGCCATTTGATGGGCTTTAATAGTCTTTTTGACAGCTATGAAATGCGCTTGTTTGCTGAACCTGTCTACTATTGTCCATATTCCTGTATTCCCATGGATAGACTTAGGCAATCCAAAGATAAAATCCATGGATATGCTCTCCCAGGGTGAATTAGGGTTTGGCAAAGGTTGAAGCAAACCAGGTTGCTTCTCTTTATCAAACTTTGTCTTTTGGCAAACCACACATTTTGAAACATCCTCTTGTATGTTCGCTTTCATGGTAGGCCAATAGAAGTACATTTCTATCCCTCTTAGGGTAGCTTGAATCCCTCTATGCCCCGCATATGGAGGAGCATGAGATTCATACATTACTTTCTCACGTAGTGAGTTAGTAACACATAGCCTATTACCATAGAGAAGATAACCATCTTGTAAGGTAAATGGTTCCTCTTTCTTCCCTAGTGCAAGGGCTGATATCACATCTTTAAAATCGGAATCGATAGCGTACTCATCTATCATAGAAGATAGATCATTGTGAGTTGCTATGGAAACCTCATTCACTCTCGGTCGTCTTGAGAGTGCATCAGCTACTTGATTATGCTTGCCAGCAATGTGAGCAATATGAAAATGAAATTGTGAAAGGAAATTTGCCCACCTCATTTGTTTGTCGAAGAGCTTGGTCTGCGTCATGAAGTAGTTGAGGCTTTGGTGATCCGTCCGTAGAATGAAAGGTGTCCCCAATAAGTAGTGCTTCCACGTGTCTAAGGCACGTAGAACTGCGAGGAGTTCCTTTTCATATATGCCTAGAGCTTACTCAACTAGGTCGAGCCTTCGACTTTCATATGCTATGGCGTGCCCTTCTTGGAGCAGCACGGCTCCAAGGCAATCACCACAAGCATCGCATTGGACCTCAAATGGCTTTGAGAGATCCGGTAGTGTAAGCACAGGTTGAGAGATAATCTTCTCTTTAAGCTTTTCAAAAGCAGTGTTCTCCTTGGTAGTCCATGCATACTTAACATTCTTTTTTGTTAGGTCATGCAATGGTCCTGCAATGAGTGAGAATTTTTCTATGCACACATACCTATAAATCTTCTTAATTCATGCAGATTCTTTGGGTTAGGCCATGCTTTTATTACTTCTAACTTTGATGGATCCATTTGGATGCCATCTTTAGAGATAATATGACCTAAATACTGAATCTCTTGTAAGAAAAATTCACTTTTCTTTTGATTTATGTAAAGCTTATTCTCTCGCAAAACTTGAAAAATTACCTGGAGGTGCTGTTTGTGTTCTTCCAAGGAATTGGATTAGATGATTATATCATCAAAGAACACTCCAGTGTAACTGCGGTGAGGCCTAAAGAGCTTCTCCATCATGTGGTTGAATGTAGCTGGTGCATTGGTCAAGCCAAAAGGCATGACAATGAATTCGTAGAGACCAAACGTAGTGCGAAATGCGGTCTTTACAATGTCTTGATCAACAATCCTTATTTGGTGATAGCCACTTTTTAGGTCGATCCTTGTAGCTTATCAAATAGGTCTTCTACCCGCGGAACGAGAAACCTATTTTTGATAGTGATCCTATTTAGTGCTCTATAGTCGACACACATACGATATGTTCCATCTTTCTTTTGCACTAATAAAACTGGTGAACAAAATGGAGATGAACTAGGCCTAACCATTCCTTTCTCAACCAACTCATGCACTTGCCGCATAATTTCCTCTTGTTGAGCTTGAGAAACTCGATAAGGAGGTTTATTAGGCGGTGAGCTTCTTGGAAGAAGCTCGATTGCATGATCATCATCCCCTCGTTTTGGAGGCAATTCATTAGGAATGTCATCAATAAAAACATCTTGGAATTCATTAAGGAAATTAGATAACCCTAATTATTTTTTATTCCCTTTATTTTTATTTGACAGAACATTAGGTTCATTTTGAGAGTCTTTTACAAATATCATGTACACGGAAATAGAGCTCTTTATTGACTTATCGAAAGATTTCTTATGTACAAGAGGTATAGTGTTACCTGACTCATTAGCATATATGTACATGTCTTTGTCCCTGTATTTAAAGTAAATTCGCCTTTCAGGAAACTTGATGTTGGCCGCCATGCGATCAAACCATGGTGCCCCTAGGATTACACCCTCATGCTTAAGGGGAGAGATGAAGAAATCCTCTTTTTCCACATAACTTTGGACATGAAGCCTCAATTTCCCAATCAAGGGAGTAACTAGGACTTCTTCTCCCTTGAAAGCATTATCGGCTGGTAGGGGATTTCCGATCTCAAAGGCTTGGATGCCTAGCTTAGTGGCCAACTCCGTGGATATAAAATTGTGAGTAGAGCCATTGTCGAAGAGAATGAAACATCATGTTCTCTCACCTTCCCCCAAGCATGGCATAGAGGAGATCCTTTGTGATGAGCATTTTCTTCTTTAACTTCAATTATGGAAGCTCTAGGAGGTTCATTTTGTGTGTTCTTCTGTGGACAAGCATGATAAGCATGCCCTTGCTCCCCACATTTGAAACAATGGTTATCCTTGCGATAACGCTCTAGCTCTTCAAGAGAGAGTTTATTTTTGACTTTGTAGACTCCCTTCTCCTTAGCTTTTTTGTTGTTGAAGTTGCCCTTGGGAAACTTTTGGACATGGTCCTTCCCCTTAGGCTCATTACGGTATTTGCTTTCCATGGGCGTAAGATTTTTCTTAGCCCCTTGTTGGAAGTGGATTCGTGAAGCCACCACAGTATGGTGTATGACCGCTGAAATAGTGCGAGGCCTTTGGGAGTTGACATACTCCGCCATATCTTCAGATAAACCCGCGCAAAATTGTTGTTTTTGCTCTCCAAAATCTATCTTTTTGTAGACAGTGGATTTGAGATGTAAATCCCAAAACTTGTCTATGTATTTGTGAATAGATTCGTAGGGAGAGAGCTTTAAGCTTTGTCTTTGGCATCGCTAGCCAAAAACTGCTTCATAATGGAAGCTCTTAAAGCTTTCCATGTTCGTGGAGCTTCACCGTTTGCTCGTAGGCTAGACCACCATTGCCTGGCAGACTTTTGGAGATGCATGGCTACATGACGTATCTTAGAGGACTCCGTGAAGCCCTCATCTCCAAATGCCGCATCAAATTGTTGAATAAAGGCCAAGACTTTGTCCGTAGCACCAAAGGTGCCATCGTAGGTAAGAAAAAAGATACTCTTTCCTCCCTCCTTGAACTGTTTGAGCTTGGACGACCTCTTCCAAGCGGCATAGGATTTCCTATGGCCTCTCCTTTTGAATTCTTTGGGAGCCGCACCATCACTTCCTTCAGAAGAGGAGAAGGATGATGAAGATGGAGAAGAGGGTGACCTCTTTCTCGCCTTTTTCTTCTCATACTTCCTTTCTTCCTTCTTTGAATTACAGTGAGAAGGACTATCCGATGGTCTTCTCTGTTTAGGGGGTGTTGGAGAGCGTTTTTCCCGCCTTCTTTGTGGTGCCATCTCCACCGAGGTGGCGGGAGATTCACTTCTTTCTCGTTCTTTCGGTGGGGGCTCTACCGTTGAGATTTGGGCTCTCCTTGGTGAGGGAGTTGCCCCATCAACTTGTAAGCTTTTGGGTCCTTCGTATGGGTCCTCCTCTTCTCTCACCGTAGAGAGCCCTCTTTTAGAGATCTCACTAGGAGCTTTCATAGGCACTCCCTCTTCTAGGTGAGGAGATTGGAGAATCCCATGGATGCGTAATTGCTGTTGTACTTCACCTTGGAGGGATGGGTTGCCCATGGCTTGTTGAAGCCTAGTAACAAGATAGTTCACAAGCATAGGGGCATCATTAGTAGCTTGACCATTAGCAAAATCAACGCCATCAACATTAATTTCACTTTCTCTACTATTGTCAGCCATTATAACTAAGTTTTAGGTGTAAATTTTTACTTGTACTTTGGCACTTCAAGCCCTAGTTGCTACTCCTCTTTACTTTCAAAGATAAGCACTCAAGCATCTATACCCGCGGCTCGGAATATCATTAATTGCAAGGAATAGAAGAGAGGGTTTATCATAGCCTCTAATAGAAGAGAGGGTTTATCATACCCGTGGCACCGGTTGCTGTCAAGCTTCTAATAGCTCAATAATGGTTAAGCCGTAGGCAAGCCCCTTGGGACTCCATTATTAAGACCATAGCTCTCGACGGTGATACCTCGTTAACTGCACAAAGCAGGCGCACCTCAAGGATAATAAATCCCTATTCTCTTTACCCTCATGCAATTAATAATACCAACCATTTGTAGCAAGCTTGAGTACCTCTCTTCTTGAGCAAGAAAAGAGAAACCGATAGCTCTGATACCAATGTAACAATTACTTGTCTATAAAGCTTGTAAATAGCGGAAAATAACTTAACATAGAGAGCATTTCATTAAGAGCAAATTCCTAATGAGCATACAAGAGTGCTTGGTTGGAGATAACAACATTAGCATAACACCTAATTAGTTTGGTATAACAATACTTGAAAGAGGGAGAGAAATAGAACAATTGACAACTATTGAGGACCGGATTTACATGGACCGGTCCCCCCTCCATTAGGCATTTGTATTATAACTTCTCCCATTAAGAGAGACTTTGTACAATACAATTCTTTGTGTTCCTTGGTAAAAACTCGTCGGTGCTATGAAGATGGAAGCTTCATGCACCAAACTTACACGTGATAACACATAACATCAATTACTCGTTGGTCTCAGACCCAAGACCTCACACACCTTCGAAGATGGTGAGAGCTAACGGGGTATGAGAGTAGATCTAGAGGAAGAAGGAGTATTCTTACGAGAAAGAAGTATTTCCTCACTTAATTACTCTTGTAGCTTAGCTTAGCTTAGTAATTAGATAATAGAGGAGAGAAGCATGGCATTGAAGCTTAGCTCTTGGTTGGATTTGCATTCCATATCCAAGAGTTGTTGGTGTAGGCCTCCATTCTCAAACTTGGAGAAGAAGATGAGCTTTCCATTAAAGCTTGGAGAAGGAGATGATTTTCTTACTCTACACATGAGTTGTGTGAGTGTGTGTGGAATAATGCTCTTCAAAACAGCCCCCTCTCTCTTCTTGGTTGACCCCCCTTGCCAATTACTCGTGATGTATTCCTATTGGCCCTTGAAAAGCCTAGCCAATAGTATTTGAGTATGAGTTTTACTCTTGCTGGCTTCCTATTGGCCCGTAAATAATTTGGCCAATAGCCTTTGAGAGGCCCAGTCAAGAGCCTTGTGACAAGTGTCCATCCTTTTTTCCATTTTGTAAATGCCAAATAATTAATTTAATTATCTGCTTTGCTATTGGACCCTTTAGTCCTTTGGCCAATAGGAATTAAGCAATTTTAGGAACTGCTTGATTATCATTGGACCTTTTGACTGTCCAATAGTCTTTTAGGGAGACTATTTCTTATTGGTTTTTTTTTTAAGCATTTATAAAAATAAAATTTTAGTTTACACTAGCTAACTTCTCATTGGTCCACCTCTGTGCCCATCCAATAGGATTCATGCAAGAATTGGGGGTTTCTTTGCATGCCTCACATGTGTCCTCTTTACTTTGTGGAAAGGGTAAGCTTAGGTGTATAGTGTGTGTATGTGTGTGTGTGTGTGTGTGTGTGTGTGTGTGTGTGTGTCTAGTCACTTCTCAAGCTTTGTCATCTTCCCTACTCGCCCTCTAACTTATCCTCTAGCTATTTGGATTTCTGTACACACACAAAGCATCCAATTCCATTAACATTTGTCCATTAGACTTACACTTTGAAATTTTGGAACTTAACCTTTTGGAAGTCTTAATGGGCTAAACCCTAAGGTCTTTGGAGCCCATTCATTGCACATTGCACATTGCTCTTCTGCAGATGGTACCCCTTTGGATCCCTAGTGTGCCCCCCCCCCCCCCTACTGTGACCAGTCTGCTAGCCTTACTAATAATCTAGCTTTTTTCTCCCCTGGTACTTCCCCATATTAAATGATCAGTTTAACATGAGAAAATCATTTAGGAGAATTAGATATTAGTTATTATGACAAGTTCCATATGCTGCTGTGGTAGGTTCTTCAATGTATGCCATGGTCTGGACAAGGCGAAACATTGCACATGCAGTGGGAGTTGTGAGTAGATTCATGGAAAATCGAGGTAAAGATCACTTGCAAGCTATGAAGTGGATACTTATGTATCTAAAAGGGACAATAAAAATTGCTTTGTATTTTGGAGGAATTGACTTTTTCTTGCAAGGGTATGCTGATGCAGATATGGCAAGTGACAAAGATACTTGAAGGAGAACCACTGGCTATGTTTTCACAGTTGGAGGCACAATAGTGAGTTGGGCTTCAAAGCTACAGAAAGTGATCTCACTTTCTCGGAAGCAGAATATGTAGCAATGGTGGAGGCAAGCAAAGAGATTCTGTGGCTTCATAGATTCTTGAGAGAGCATGGATACAAGCAAGATAGTTGTGCCTTGTACAGTGACAAAGTGCCATTCATCTTGCGAAGAATCCAACCTTTTACTCAAGGAAAAAAAACATCAAGGTGAGATATCACTTCACACGTACTCTTTTGAAAGAGGGACAACTAAAGCTAGGAAAGGTGCATACAAGTGACAATCTTGCAGACATGTTTAGGTGGTCAACAGGGAGAATGTTGGAGGTACCATTGTATCATAGCTCCAATGACCAACAACTATTGTCAATTCGAAGGGACTACTTGGATAGGGCATGGAAACACTCACCAATTAGTGAGCTAATCATGGCAGCACGAATGGCAACTCTATGAAGTGGGCTTCTCGGCCTATGGAGGAGGTAAACCACAAAGATTATCAATCTCCACATACACTTATCTTCACCTCAAATCAACCCAATCACACACACTAATGATTGCAAAGACTCATGATCTCTCACCGAAGCGTGGTCTCAACAAATGAGGCTTTGAACCCTAATTTCATTTACACACTGCCTTATATACCTAGGGTAAAAATATGCAATGTCCGAGTGGCCAAGGCCTTTAGAGCTCCACAACTTACTGCATTTGTCACCTAGGCACACTAAATGACCTATTCTTTATAGCTTGGAACTCTCATTGAGCTTGTAACCCATTACAAATATTAAAATGGCTTGAAAAAATTTGGGAAATTACAATACATGACCATTTTGAAAAACGTGAAAAATGTGTAACTCCAATTTTCATTCACCTTTGATGTGCTTCGTAAGGCTTAGGAATTTTAGTAGATTTTGTTAACTAGCATTGGGAGACCCGTGTGATGATGTCATTTCATGTCATGTAGTGGAGTCAGAACTAGGCAAATATGGGGCTTAATGGATGCCCAACGCCTCCCATCGCTTGGTTTTGACCTTTACGTTAGTGTTAATGTTTTGCAATGGGGTCACAAATAGGCAAATAGGGAGCTTGGTGACTGCTCAAAGCTTCCATTCACTTGGTTTTGACTTTACAAATGAATGCTAGCTCAGTTGACATCTCCCCCTTCCGATTTTAGTGCCCGTCCTTGGGCACTATTAAAAAGTGTCCGTGGAGGCTGTGGAAGATTTTTGATTGGTTGTTGGTGATGGGATGATTTTCTTCATTTGTTATTTAATTCTTGATGAGGTTCATTCCACATTTTCATTGGTCCAAACTTGTTTCCAATGTAAGAGATGATGTCAGATTTATTCATTGTATCAGCATAATGGTGAGGCTTTGTTTATTTATTTATTAATGGTATGTACAAGAGAACTAGAATGATGAGGATGTAAATTAGGGTCTAATACCTGGATGACCAAAGGGAAAAAACCCACTGGAAAAAATGTGACTTTGGGATACACGCATGGGAAATATTAATAAAGTATTGAAGGGATTATTTGCTAATGGGTATGGAAATAAAAGGGCACCAAATATGAGAGTAGCATGATGGAACATTGGTTTGCATGTTGTAGTCCGCTCAAGGTGCATAGGTGGAAGTAAAAAACAATGTCTAATGCATATGTCCAATGATGGGGTCCTATATATGCATACACAAAAATGCATGGTCAACATATGTTATGTAAGAAGGATTTTTAGGGTTTCTTCAGAAAGAAGGTGTAGCTATAAAATCATATGACATGGATTTACAAGCTACCACCACTTTAGGAAGGGTTTTCATTGTCAAGGATTTGTGCTCTCATCTTAGTGTGCACTGTGCGTGAGTGTTGAACTCTATGTCACTCCACCATGATTAAGTTAATAGACTTCAACTTTTATGCTCATCTCATCCAGCATGAGCAATACGACTTAGATATGCTCAACTCTTCCAGCTTCGGTGTAAGCCTAATAACTATGACTCTTAGCATAGAGTAATATGACTTGAAGCTTTGGGACTAATGCTTTGTGCATTTTGTGGCTCAGCAGCCCAACTCTGACTATGCCAAAGAGTTTTTTTTACACCCTGGCAACCTGACTTTTACATTCTTGAGCTTATTGCAAACATTTATTTTGGTAAAAGTAAGCTTGAATCCTCAAAAAGAAGATTATTGAAGGACAAAGTTGGCATTAAGGTCTCTTTTGCCATACCTGTTTTGAGCTTATGTTGTTGTAGGCCTTTGTTGACGGTTGGCATCTAGCTGTTTACTCAAAGAATTGAGAGAATTGGGAATCCAAATCTCTTTATGATCTTTGTAACTCCTTTGTTGAATTTGCTTAACTCTAGTTCTTGTTGAGATCTTGAGATGTTCATGTAGTTCTGGTGTAATTGCAGTTGATCTTTTGTTGACTGGTTGCCAAATCTTTGTGTAGCCTTTGTAGAACCTTTGTGGAAGAGGAAGATTCTTTGAACTCTATCTATGTTCTATATTCTCTTGAGAGTTGTGGTAGACTTGTTGAGTAGCATTTGATGCCATTCTGTTGTAGAGTTGGTGCTTGGGTATCCTGACATGTTGTCGGGGTTGATACCTAGTCGGACTTCTTTCTTGGGAGGGAATTGATTTCACATCATATACCCTTACTTGCAGTTTTGGTACCCATGTCTTTCTGTTATATCTATCGTACTCTTGTTCTTTTAAGGTTCATTCTGATGCTATCCATCCCATGTGTTTGTCTTTCTGTGTTGATTTCCCGTCTTTAATCCAAATCGGATCATCAACTTTGACTAAACTGCTCAGAACAAACACTTGCCTGACTTTCTTTTTCTTTCTTGAGTACTTGAGCTGATATACCTTTGCTTTTTTGGGTGGATCATTAGAGGTTTTGTTTGGGTCAACAATTGACTTGATGTTTTGAAAGCCTGACTTGCTTAAAGAAGATGATCCATGGGGTCTCTTTCATGTAGAGGCATATGTTGTCACCCTTTTGTGTTAATCGGTGGAAGGTCCACTTGAGCTTTACCTTTGTCTACAAGATTTGTCGTTGATTCTTGTGACTTCTGCAACTCTTAATCTAGCATTAATGGTACATGTAACTTTTGCTTGCTACCATTTTGGGAAGTAGAGCAATAGCATTGTTTCTTCTTTGTAGGCCTTGTGTTGGTCTCTAACCACGGAAGTCCAACGATGACATCTGCATGCATGTATTTTGAAGGCTTTATTTGAAACTTTATCTGCTCTTCATGGTTTTGGATGCTAACAATAGCAACCATTTCTTCTTGACTAGTACGCGTACCTCACATTGCTTGGCTGTTTTGTTTACCTGGTATGATCTCAAGTATTCTTTTGATATTGTCTACAACCATATTGCGCTTTGCTTCTTTATCCAATAGAGCATTGCATTTGACACTTGCTCCATTTGCTACAGCGGTAAGTTCTTTAATGTACGTCATGGTCTCAACAAGGTCAGACACTGCACACGCAGTGGGAGTTGTGAGTAGATTCATGAACAATCCACATAAAGAGCATTGGCAAGTCATGAAGTTACGTATCTAAAAGGACAACAAATGCTTTGTATTTTGGAGGCACTGATATTCTCTTGCAAGGGTATGCTGATGCAAATATGGTAGGTGACAAAGATACTCGAAGGAGCACTATTGGCTATGTCTTCACAGTCGGAGGCACAACAATAAGTTGGACTTCAATGCTGCATAAAGTGGTCTCACTTTCTACCACAAAAGTAGAATATGTAGCAATGATGGTGGGGCAGGCAAAGAGATTATGTGGCTTCACATATACTTAGAGGAGCTTGGATACAAGCAAGAAAATTGTGTCTTGTATAGTGACAGTCAAAGTGTCATTCATCTTGTGAAAATTTCAGCCTTTCACTCAAGGAAAAAGCTTCATATGTACTCTCTTGGAGGAGTGACAATGAAAGCTAGGAAAGGTGCACACAAGTGAGAATCCTACAGACATGTTTACAAAGGTAGTCAACAAGGAGAAGTTGAGCTTTTGCTCATCTTCAATCGGCATTCAAGGATAAGAAGAAAAGACAAAAAGCAGTCAATGGTTTGGTGTAGAGATCAGTCTCCAAGTGGGAGATTGTTAAGTATGGAGCCTGATTTACCCCTTATACTTTTTTTCCAATATGTACATTTGTGAGGCCCCCATTATGAGGAGAAGCCATTGTTCATAAGAAAACTCACTCGCCAAAATATTCCCTTTTTGCCAGAATATTATGGCCGGATGGCGATTGGAGGTATTTCTCATGAAGCCTTTGTTCAATCTAAAAATGGGAGAGAAGTTCAGGTGCAGAACACCTAAACGACCTTAACACCAACATAAGTCAACTTTGATCGGTGAGGGTCAATGTGGATGATGAAGTGGAAGCCCTCCTTATACTATCGTTTCTACCTGATAAGGAGAATCACAAGTGAATCATCTAGTTTTGCACTATCAGTGGAAATGAGGAGAAGATCAAAGGAGAGGTTCAAAAATCAAAAGACTCGCGATCGCTCAAGGTGGAGAGAGTCACGCACAAATTCAGTTCTTGAATGTTGAAATTGCAGCAAGAAGGCCCACATCAAGAAGGATTGTTGGTCCAAGAAGAAGGAGTCGGAGCCTCAAGATAAAAAGGCAAAATCAGAGGCCAATGTGGCAAGTAAAGTAGAGCAAAGTGCTCTAATTCTCTCATTAAACAATGTGTCTAATTCTTGGATAGTAGATTATGGGGCTTCATTCCATGCGACACCGCACAAGCAACATTTTCAAGATTACACCAAAGGTAATTTTGGGTATCTATACTTAAGAGATGATGAAGGTTGTGAAATTTTCGGCAAAGGTACAATTTGTGTCAAAACTACTAATGGAAATAAATGGAAGCTTAAAGATGTGAGGCATGTTCCTTCTCTTCGCAAAAATTTAATCTCTACAAGATAATTGGATGATGAAGGTTACAACATTGCATTCAAAAACAAACGTTGGAAGATCTCAAAAGGATCTTTGGTGGTTTCCAAAGAAGAAAAAGTTGGTACACTTTATTTATGTACAATCAACACGCAATCTTCAACTTGTGCAACAACTATAAAAGTCAATAGTGTAGTGTGGCACTATTGGCTTGGACATATGAGTGCCAAAGGAATGCAACTCCTTCACTATTGGCTTTGGACATATGAGTGCCAAAGGAATGCAAATCCTTCAATCAAAGAATACTGTACCATGTTTGAAAGAAGTGGACTTAGAGTTCTGTGAAGATTGTGTTTACGTAAACTAAAGAGGGTAAATTTTCAAAATGAAAGAAATGAAAGAAAAAATAAAAACTTGAATTGGTTAATTCTAATGTTTGGGGTCCCGCGAGGACACCATTCCTTAATGGCTCATTGTACTATGTAGCATTCATACACAATGCAACTCAAAAAACATGGGTTTCTGTATTGAAGAATAAATTTGATGTGCTTTCCATATTTCAAAGGTGGAAAACCTTTGTGGAGAATGAAGCAAGTACCCATCTCAAATGCCTTAGATCTGACAATCAAGGCGAATATTGCAGCAAAGCTTTTGAAAGATTTTGTGCTTGTAATGGCATTCAGAGGCAAAGGACAACGTTGCCCAAGGACACCTCAACAAAATGGCATTTTGAAAAGGATGAATAGAACAAACATGGAGAGAGCACAAAGCATGTGGCTATATGAAAACCTATCGCTTGACCTTTGTGTACTTGATCAACCGGTCTCAACGGAGTTGGATGGGGGAGCTCCAGAAGAGGCATGGACAGGTAAACCGGTGAATTATGCACATAGATATAAGCCTAAGATCAAAGCTAGATGCAAAGTCTAAAAATTGTTTCTTCATTGACTATTGAGAACCCGACTTTGGGTATCGTCTTTGTAATCCTAAAGATGGTAAAATCTTTAGAAGTAGGGATGTAATTTTCAACAAACAACATATGTACAAAGATACCTAAAAAGAAAAAAAACAATAGATACATGTAATGAGTAGATGGAGCTTGAGGACTGTGAAGAATCAAGAAGTGCAAACAGTAACAATGAACAACAACGTTAACCAAATGAGGAGCCTCAACCTATGTCCCGAAGATCTACAAGAGCAAGTAGACCTCCAGAAAGGTTTGTTCCTTCCTTCAATCATCTTTTGGTCTAATATTCTAGAGAGCCAAAATCATACGAAGAAGCTATGCAACATGAATCCAAAGAAAAACGGATGAAGAGCATGCACGTGGAGATGGACTCATTACAATGAAACCAAACATGGGATTTGGTTGAGTTGCCTAAAGGTAAGTGGGAACTGCATTAAAAATGGGTGGACAAGCTGAAGGAAGAAGAAGGTGGGAAGAAAAGGTACAAGTTGAGGCTTGTGGTAAAAGGGTTTTTCTCAAAAGAAAGGTATTGACTTCAATGAAATATTTTCTCATGTTGTACAAATGAACTCATTCAAGCTTGTCCTAAGTCTTGTGGCTACTCATCACTTAGAGCTTGAGCAAATGGATGTAAAACAGGCATTCTCTCACGGTGATTTGGAGGAGGAAATCTACATGCTTCAACCAAAGGGGTATGAAGTAAAGGGTAAGGAGAAAATGGTTTACAAATTAAAGAAGGGCTTGTATGGTCTAAAAAAGCATCAAGACAGTGGTACTTGAGGTTCAAGTGATGGATGTTGAATCATGAATTTAGAATATGCAACTCTGATATGTGCATCTACACAAAGAATTTGGGAGATGGTAAGCTCATCATCCTAATGTTGTATATTGATGACATGTTGATTGCAAGTGCTAACATGCAGGAAATCAAATACATAAAAGAGGAGTTGTCAAAATAGTTTTTAATAAAAGATTTAGGTGTTGCAAAGCGGATACTTGGTATGAAGATATCAAGGGACTAGACAAAGAGGACAGTAAATCTATCTCAAGAGGATTACATCAAGAAGGTATTAGAAAGGTTTGCAATGCAAGATGCAAAATCATTTTCTACACCTTTGGCTAGTCACTTTAAACTAACCAAGGATATGTGTCCAAAGACACAAAAAGAGATAGCATATATGTCTAAAGTTCCAGATGCTGCAGTGGTAGGTTCTCTAATGTATGCCATGGTCTGAACAAGGCCAAACATTGCACATGCAGTGGGAGTTGTGCATAGATTCATGTATAATCCAGGTAAAGAGCACTGGAAAGCTGTGAAGTGGATACTTAGGTATCTAAAAAGGACAACAACAAATGCTTTTTATTTTGGAGGCACTGATATTTTCTTGCAAGGGTATGATGATGCAGATATGGCAAGTGACAAAGATACTTGAAGGAGCATCACTGGCTATGTCTTTAGAGTTGGAGGCACAGCAGCAAGTTGAGGTTCAAAGCTGCAGAAAGTGGTCTCACTTTCTACGATGGAAGCAAAATATGTAGCAATGATGGAGGCAAGCAAAGAGATTTTGTGGCTTCACAGATTCTTGGAGGATCTTGAATACAAGCAAGACAATTGTGTCTTATACAGTGATAGTCAAAGTGTCATTCATCTTGCTCAAAATTCAACCTTTCACTCAAGGACAAAGCACATCGAGGTGAGATATCACTTCATACATACTCTTTTGGCAGAGGGACAATTAAAGCTAGAAAAGGTGCAAACAAGTGAGAATCCTGCAAACATGTTTACAAAGGTGGTCAACAAGGAGAAGTTGAGATTTTTCTCATCTTTAATTGGTATTCAAGGATAAGAAGCCATGATAGAAAGCAGTCACACGTTTGGTGTGGAGATTGTTAAGTATGGAGCATGATTTACCCCTTGTTACTTTTTGTCTCAACATACATATTTGTAAGGTCCCTATTATGAGGAGAAGCTGTCGTGTATAAGAAAACTCACTCGCCAAAATATTCCCTTTTGCCCAAAATATTATGGCCAGATGATGGCTAGAAAGTGATAAAAAAATAGCCATTTTTGTTGGCCAATGGCTGGTAGTCAATGACCGATGGCCAGTGGATGAAGGTCTTTGGTTGGTGGCTGAATTCAATAGCCAATGGAATTTTTTTCTCAAGGACGGCCACACATGGATGCATGGGAGAATTCAACTTGGACTTGTCTACACAAGGGTGGCTACACATGGTCACCTCTCATGAGAGAGGACAACCCTTTTGGCCTATAAAAAGGAGTCCTCTTCTACACACAAAATGTATTATGATGTTGATGAAACACGTTGTATGTGAGGTGGTGAGAGTAAAGCAAGGTGGGAGCTCCATTAAGGGTATAATCCCTTTGTAACCTTTTTCTAGTTTGCCCTTGTTTGCCAAGAAATTTCAAGTGAAGTGATAACATACACGTACATCAATGTGTTTTGTCCTTTCATAAAACACTGGATTCTTAGCCAAGGCAATAGCACTTGATTGTCACAATGAAGAACTGGTATCTTCTACTCTAGTCTAAGTTTTCCCCCTAAAAGACTAAACCATATTGCTTCTTTGCATGCTTCACTCAAAGCAGCATAACCGGAATAAAATCCTCAATTGAGAATTTGATGAACCCCACCTATAAAGTTGATTTTGATACTTTGCACGAAATTGGTCTCTCGAGAGACCCCAAGTAGAGCTAAACAGTATGCTCCCAATTCAAAAATCACTCATTGTGAGTGTAAGCGATCGGTAGATGTGTCGATGGTAAGCAAGGAAAGGCCGTTGATGTCAAGGGTGCCATCGAGTTGAAGTGATGTCAAAGACAATGCAAGTGAATGTTGCCTTTGCCACTAGACAGAAGTGTCGAACCTCAATGCCAATCATTGATGCTTAAAATTATCAAGATGCATAATCGATCCGGCTGATGCTCAATGAAGCAAAGCCACAATCTGAAGTCGAAACTCATAGAATCTATTCTCAAACTCCTAGGTTTGATTCTCCAAGGGAGAGTATGATGGTGGCCAAGGATGTCCGGACTCCCAAAAACTCCTTTGTGAGTACGTGTTACACACTTTATGTAGTGTGTTTGTGTTTGTGTGTGTGTGTGTTTTTTTTTTTTAATATCCCTTCAATATAGAACCATATACTAACTATTGACATAGACAGTAGGACATGGAGATATTTGAAGACGCTTATATAGTTGAAATTAACTAGTGCATTTGATTTTGACCATACAATTGAATAAAAAAGCCATTTTATTAAAGTGTTGATACAATTGAGCCTTTGTAGGAGATTGAACGTGCTCCTAGACCATGAGAGAATAGACCTATACTTGCCACCATCAAACATAGATATCAAGTTAGAACTTGAGCTGCCTTTTAAGGCAAGAGAAGTATACAGACGCTCTATTTTGCTTGTTATAAATGTCACATAGCCCTACACTCCCTCACTCTCCTTATACACATTAGAGGATAGGTTTTTTGCCTTGGAAAAGGGTAATATTCTATCAACTATAGTTTTGGTAGGTTTATATGAGTACAATAGTTGACATCCTTTAGGGAAATCACGTATGGTTGAAGGGCAGAGTTTCCTCAGAGGGTAGGTACTTGAAACAATCCTCCACGTTTTGTTTGTCATTGTTCTTTTGCATCTCCACCGGTTTCTAGAGTGGGTTAGTTTGAGCAATCTTTTGGGCATGGACTTCCTAAGGTATAATTTACAATGAGTTAATGACAATACGTATTATGTGGGTATTACTTTGTTAAAAATAACCGTGAGTAAAAGACTAGTATAATTAATGTAGCAAAGATAGGAATTTTGAGAGTCAAGGAGGGAAATGATGTGAGGTAGAAGGAGAAAGCAAGAACATGGAATATTTATGGGAACTTAAATTCATTACATGCCTATAGAAGTATAATTATCAAAGAGAAATTTGGGGTGTGTGAGGTGGTTATATAGTCATATCTTTAATGGGGTAGTGATAGGAACTAGCGTTGTTATGAGAATTATCTATGTATTGTCATTTTTTTCCAATTCTCTTACTAAAATAGGATCTTACTATGTGTACCAAGCATGCTTTATAGCTACGTATATGTTGGTGGCTACGTATTATACAGTATAAAGGTTAGTTTACAACAAGATAAAAGACCAAGCTTTAAACAAGGACTGAGGACAAGTTAATAAAGTTAAAATATGTGTGCATTAGTGGCTATATAATATCTTGATTCGTTTACAAAAAATATGAAAGACCATGATTAAATATGGATTATGGTCTGTGTTAATAAGGTCATGATAGTAATTGGTGTCAAATGAGTGATGAAATGAGTAACTATTATTGTGTGTGTGAAGCACAATCTATATATGATAATTGTGCGAGTGTGTGATGCTTTTTTTCCCCAGGTTTAACCATTTATGATTTCCAAGAAATACACATGGTTAAAGCAGAAAAAACCATGCTAACCTATAAACAATCCCTGGTTAATGTGTGAGCAAGATGAGAATTGCTACATGGGATGCATACATCAACTTGCTAATTATTGTTTACTACCATTATAAATCAGCACTAGTCTTACTTACTATAATTTTTCATTTTATTAACATCACACAAAAAAACTTGTAAACAAAAAAAAAAATTGTGTGGGTAATTATGCAAAGGTGTATAGAACCAGACTTTATACAAGCAAATAGGCAAATAAACGCCCCAACCTCGTTTGCTAAAGTCCATGGTGAAGTCAAGATTCCATGATTAGCGGGGTTATCAATGTGAAATCCTTTCCCCGCTGCTTTGTGCTTCGATGCTGCTTTGTTATATTGTGTACAGGTGTGGATGCAAGAGTGTCTATGTGTGTGTGTGTGTGTGTGTGTGTGTGTGTGTGTGTGTGTGTGTGTGCACGCGGGCGCACGCGAGTGTGTGCGTGCACCTGCGTGCGCACACATGAGTGTGTGTGCATGTGCGTGGCAATTCTTATAAGTAGATAGCATTGGTTATGCAAGCCTAATGTGTGCTAATTTTCTTTTCCATGGCAAGAACCAGATGCATCTGCTATAGCAAAATTACCAAAAATTTAGCGTTGATGTAAGGAGAGCTATGGTTGCACATGTAAGTGTGCTCGTAGGACAAAACTTGAGCATGCAAAGTTCTTCTATGCTCCAAAATTAGCACTAGTCTCATCGACAACCCTCCGATGTGTAAACACACATCCTAACATGTAGTTTTCCTTGAATGTATATATTATCTCATTAGAGAAAAAAAAACCTTCAAAAGAAAAACAAAAATCATTAGTAGAGTTAGAAAGTTATTGGGCCATGGGTCATCCCAATCGATTAAATCATTAGGTATAGGAAGCTTTCTTGTTTAAAAAACATTACCACAGTAAAACTACCATGAAGGAGTGTTTTCTTTGTTACAAGGCATTGCCAATATTACATGACTAAAAAAATCATCCTATACATGATGATAGATACTTGTGAGATAGAGAAAAGGCAAGTAAAAGAAAATTAGATAGAAACCAAGAGGTATTTTAAGCTGCCAACTTTCTCTACAAGGGACCGGACACTAGATATGATGGCCATCATGATGGTCATCAATGGACTTTACCATTGGTTATTATGCATAGAGCTTCCAAAAATCCTTGATGCTTTTTTTGTGCCACCTTGGTCTCCCTCAAGCGGTTGAGTCATCTACCAAGTTTTTAATCTCAAAAAACACCAAGCAAGTTCTATAGTGTATGTGTGGCATCAGTTCCAAAGTTTCCACATGTGTGTGTGTGTGTGTGTGTGTGTGTGTGTGTGTGTGTGTGTGTGAGAGAGAGAGAGAGAGAGAGAGAGAGATACATAATCCCTCTGTGTGTGTGTGTGTGTGTGTGTGTGAGAGAGAGAGAGAGAGAGAGAGAGAGAGACATAATCCCTTGCCAAAAACCTCCAATGCAAAGGCTTTGATGAGAGGTAGTTGATGCCCAAGCCCACACACAACCTCCCTAATTTTATGTGTGTTTTATGTTTTAATTATAACCACAATTGGAATCATATGCTTAAGTACAATTTAGATTGAAGTTTTAATACAAAATAAATTATTTTTATGATCATAAATTACAATAGAACATAGCATTAATCACCTTTACAAAGATAAATTCACAAAGAAATTGGATTTTGTAGGAGATGCTTTCTGCCACAAGCATTCCTAGCTAAGGGATGAGACACTCACCTGCCAACCAACCAGACAACATAGATTTAAAACCATCACCAGTTTGTAGTATATAATCCCCTATTGTGTTTATCACAAAACCCTAAATTTCATTGTATGGATGTAAAAAATAAACCAATATACATATGCACTATGCCAAAATTTCTTATTGTGTGTTTGTTTGTGTGTGTGTGTGTGTGTGTGTGTAAGTGTGTGCGCGTGCATGTCGATTAGAAGTATATTTAGTCATAATCTCTAGCTTTGCTTACTTACATTTGATAGGTATAGTGTATTTTCAAGTGAGGGTGTGTTTTGATTTTCTTGTGTGTGTGTGTGTGTGTGTGTGTGTGTGTGTGTGTGTGCATGCACATACGTGTACACACATGCATGTACCCATGGGTGTGCGAATACATATGAAAACATTTGTACAAATTTTGTAACAATTTCTTCGCCAAATTTAAAATTGATGACAAAACGATGAATTAAACAACACCTGTGAAGTTGTGACAAGAAGTAATGCCATGTTGCAAATCACCTCCAAGACTGTGATGTCCAAGGGATACCTTGATGATTGATATAGTGCTACAATTTATACTTTGATTGGCTTCACAACATATGTAGCTATCATAAAATTATGCTAAATTGAAAGTAAGCAAATAGTCTTTCAAGCTCTACTATGTAGTACAACTCAAGCTTCTGTATACTTAAGGATCTCTTGGTTTGCAGCCATCGCTCTTCTTCTCCTTTCATCCTCATATGTCCTCAATATGTTGAAGAGTAGAGTAACCTATTTATTAGATACACCAATTTCTGTTTTGCATAGAGACAATATTGTAAGAGTGTGTGTGTGTACATGTGAGAAGGAGAGAGAATGATAAAAGACAACAAAGCTGCAATCCGTTTCCTCCTCTTTTAGCAATACCCTTTTCTTTAAAAATCAATGCTTAGGAGGGAGTTGTGTGTGTGTGTGTTTGTGTGTGTGTGTGTGTGTGTGTGTGTGTGTGTGTGTGTGTGTCTCCAAAACTTCTTTTGTTTGGTGTGCATGAGAGCTAGAGGGAGAAGTTTTCAAAGGGTAGGGAAAGTAGTTTCCCATCTTTTGTCTTTGTTTGAAAAGAAAAAGTACAGGTGATGGTCCTACATGTTTCCTTGTCAATGCAGCCACTACATTTCAAAACAAGTGAAAGATATTCAAAAAAGTCTTTTGATATCCTATGTATACCCTTCCAATTTGTGTAGAAAGAAAATGAGAGCTATTATGACTTTGTTTTTTGATATCCTATTATGACTTTGTTTTTTGTGCATCTATTGAAAAGGTAGTTTTAATGAGCCTTCAAAATGCAAAATAGGGCCACCATTCAAATTTGAGGATTGGGTGAGAGTCACATCCAACAAAATTTTCTAAGCAAATAATAATAAGATACCCAACAAAAAAAGGGGAGGAGGGGGGTCTCCTAACTTTGAGAGTGAGTGTTTGTATTTTCTAAGCAAATAATAATAAGATACCCACCAAAAAAAGGGGGAGGAGGGGAGTCTCCTAACTTTGAGAGTGAGTGTGTGTATTTTCTAAGCAAATAATAATAAGTTACCCACCAAAAAAAAGGGGAGGAGGGGGGTCTCCTAACTTTGAGAGTAAGTGTGTGTGTGGTGTTTTTTTTTTTTTGAGCTTTGTAAAACATCAAAACCTAGTGTGTGTGTGTGTGTGTGTGTGTGTGTGTGTGTGTGTGTGTGTTTGTGTGTTTAAGTATAAAAAATCCCTTCATATTTGAACCATACTTAGACAATTGTATTACATAATATATTAAATAACAATATCTAAAACCAAATGTCATAACACTCAATTAACATTTCATATACAGCAATACATCATTCTGTATCTAATGGATAATACAGATATTTAGATCAAAACTTTGATCTCTAATCATTACAAAGTGATATCTAAATGTTGTATCACTGTGTGTCCACCCTTTGGGATGAGCTTCCACTACATCTACATGGAGAAGGATCCAGCTGTTACCTGCATCCATACAAAAACATTCAGTTAGAACTGGCTATGTTTGTGTGTATTGCAGGTGTCGACACTGGATCCAGTTGTCATCCATGTCACACCTGTAGACCTAGTTTACAACCTACCCTTAGGATTGATCATTAAGTTGGGCTTTTAAGTAAGATAACCTTTAATTTTCGAATCATGTGTGTCCCCAACAAAATGATGCTAATAACTACTACCATATATGATGCAGATACCTATATATTTTTGGTAATTTTGTTTCAAAGATCATTGTAGACCTCGTGAAAAAATTGGGCAGCATCTCCCTTGTAATTCGATTACTATTTCAAATAATCAGTTTATGCCATCTCTCAATGAGACCCTCACAGGAGGTTTACGACATCATTACTGGAAAGAAACCTTGTATGTCATGTGTCAAAAACCTAACTCTACATCACATGTCACTAGCATATATAACCGTCTTTAAAAATATGATAGCATTTTGTTTGTATCTCAAAAAAAGTTTCCAAAACACATATCCTTAATTACTTTTATGTCCATGTGTTATGCACTGAGAATCGATCCAAAAAACACAAACCTATAGCATCATAAACATCCTGTACAACTATGAAAAAAATGACTATGATTGAGGAATCTTGTTTCTCTAAGTTTTCCCACCCACATAAGTAAGCAAGTTATAAGATAGTTCCCCCACCCCATAATGATGTTTGTCATTTACATTTAGAATAACTAGAGTCTTAGAAAATCATGTAAGACAGTATCCCCAAAAACCATTAGGGACAAATTTTCAAAGGTTTCTCAGTAGGGACCTTTCTTAGGAGGGTTACCCTTATTTTTCAACTATTAGTCAATACGATAATTGGTGTTTGCCTAAATTTTTGCAGAGTCTTGTTTGTATTTTGGGGAAATTTTCAAAAGAAACAATATATTCCATCTCCCAAAGAGACCCTACACAGTAGGTTTGAGGCTACCATAACACAACCAGCACATATCCCGTATATCTACTTGCATCGTATTTCAAGAAGACTCTTCTCAAGTAACTTCCATCAAGTATAGATCGAAAGGTAAACTTGTAAAGTTCTGCACCTACCTTATCTTCATCAAATTATGTCAGATAACTTCATCACAGCCAGGCCAGCTTTCAACAACAGAAAAAATTGTGTTACATATTAATGATCTTAATTATTCCGAATTTTGTTAATCTATGTCATGCCATTTTAAGGTGTTATGAATTTTAAAAAAACCATCTTCAGGTTGCAAGCAAAGCTCTTTTTTATTTAAAAACCATTAAGAGATATATACCATCGTGAATCTGCAATAATACCATCCTACAACTGTTATTAAAATCTCTGAATCCACAATACTGCCTCAGCAATCATAAAATGTTCTTTATGCAAAAAATTGAAGATTTCATACATATAACCTGGTGTGTTTAATTCGTTAGGTCAACCCTATTATTGCAAAAAATAGTTCAAAGAAAAGCCAGAAGAACCAGAAAAACCAAAAGACTACTGATATGATCATGTTCAAATTCTAAGTAGGTGCAGATGCACCTACCTGTTCATGGAGTTGGACCATGTATTCTGTAGAAATCAATTCTTAGATCTGAATCTCCATTGAAGCCAATAATGGATTTTTATGTTGTTGACTCCATTGGTTTGAGCACCCCAAGACTTGAAGCTGCAATAGGTGGCGACAGCTTCAAAAATCCGTTATGCATCTGATTGAATAGAGAATGCACCACGAAGGGGTACCAAGGTGTTCACAATGCCTCCTTTCAATACATGATCTTTTCTTGAATGCAGAAAAATAACCGTTTGCAGGGTCATATGGGTAACCCCTAGGAGCTCCTCTGAGACTGAGAGAGAGAGAGAGAGAGAGAGAGAGAGAGAGAGAGAGAGAGAGAGAGATGGGCGCATATGGGCTGATCTTTGGCATGCGCATGAGGAACTCCTCATGTATGGGCACTAACGCTGAGGACCCAGAGCCAGGTCGAGTGTTCACAGAAGGAGCGTGGCAACCATACATCTGAGAAAGCAGCGAGAGAAGGATTACTTATTGAGAGATAAAAAAGAGAGAGGGTCACCTCCTATATAGCTCCCAAAGGGGGAAGGCGGGGACTACCCAAATTGAAGACAGGTATAGTTGGTACCACCCTGTCAAGCCAGCAAACTGACAGCCACATGTGGCCGCAAGATGTGGGAGAGATAGGGAGAACTAAAGAAAACCCCATATTTGGTATGCCAATCACATCAAGGGATATATTTACTACCACCTCAAGTAGGTGCACCTAAATTGACCCCAACCATTCAATATATTTTATCAACCAGGGTTCTCTCTTAACTGCTTTGTGCATGTATCTTACATACATATCATATGTATCCAATTATGGACAAGCCGTAAGTCGAGCACCCGGAAGGAAAATCTACTGAATCATAAGAAGGGAGGAGTATCCACAAAAAAAATTTTGTGATTTAAAAGGAGAATGCGATCATTTTGTACCTGGTTGGATATATTTTCAAGGTATTAATATACCAAGTCCCTAAAACTAGGGTCCGGTGACTAATTAGATCCGGCTTATATGCACGATACTCATCCGGAAAGTAGGCAAGAAAGTGCGTGTCATAGAGGGACGAAGTCGGCCAAGGGTTAGTCGAGGACTTGTTCTCTAGATAAATGTGTGTGTGTGTGTGTGTGTGTGTGTGTGTGTGTGTGTGTGTGTGTGTGTGTGTGTGTGTGGCCAAGTTAGGCTTGCCTAGGAGTTTATTAGGTCACGTCTATGACCTGCTCAAAAGATGATAGTGTTGCCAGAGGTAACTCTGAACGATGTAAGCATGCATCCGTGTGCGAGATTGAAATCAGTGGGTAAGGAGATCAAATAGTATCACTATGCTGTGTGGTCAGGATACCCATGGTGTCATATGTAGACGAGGTTTTACTACGGCAAGAAGTATGTGTGTGTGTGTGTGTGTGTGTGTGTGTGTGTGGCCCTCCCCCATCCCTAGGGAAAGGTCAACATGGTGGGGGGTGAGTCCACCATGTGGACTCACCCCCCCCCCCCCCCCCCCCCCCCCCCCCCACCAGGAAATGCTATTAGCATATCTTTATCAATCTTTAAACAAGGAAATTCATTACATTTCAAAAATTCAAGAATGTTACTTGTAATTCTATTTTGATTAAAACATTCCTTGTAAACAATGATATAAGATACGTTACATCTGTGTATGCTATTGAGGTGTGTGATGCATTATAAATAATTGGCATTACTTGAGATATACACACTTTATCTGCCATTTTTTAAGGTCTATTGCTAAAAACATGTATAAATGAGACACTTGAACAAGGAAGCATTTCTTTTTTCCAAGCTGTCGATGTTTCATAATTACCAATAAAGGGTCGAGTAAGTGAAATATAAGTGTTCAAGTAAGTGGTATCATAAGTGTTTGTGGTATTCTTTATGGTAATGATATCCAATGGGTATATGGTCCCCACATCTGTGTGATCACCGTGATTTGTAAGTCCTAAACTTTGCAACACATATTCATTGTTAATAAACAATGAAGAAGGAAAGCTTTTAGTCTATTACTATAATTTAATCGTGATAGACGTCGAATAAAATCTAATTCAAACCGTGCCAAATACAAATTACACCACAATGGGGAACAAGAATATCCCATAGGGATTCCCTTAATTTGTTTGACTACATTGAAACCTAATTTGGTATAGCAATTATCTAAGACAAATGCATTGATGCTAATAAAATCATCAAAATGAACAGATATCTCTTTTTGTTTCTTAGTGAGAATATAAGTGCTTCTAGATTTTTTAAACCCTTTATAAGCTAAGGTATTTATTGAGTAAGATAAGTAAGATAAGCAATCTCATTTAATAAATCCTTATTTCTATAGTAAAATAAGCAATCTCATCTAATAAATCTTTATTTCTATACCGAGATTTTTTATTATGTCTATGATTGGGAAAAATGGCAGAGAATTCTCTCATAACTATCTCATTGATGCATTAATTTACACACTTTTGGACAACAATCACATAATTCATTAATGATTGCTTTGGGATTCAATGGTTCATATGGAATATGATTTAATTCTTCACTAACCACTTCTTTAAGCAATGGTTGTCTACATGTCCCTTGGTTTGTAGTTACTACATGGCAACCATAGTTATCAAAAGTTTTGAGAAATGGTTTGAATCTTTTTGAAGTGGAACAAATACATTCTACTAGTGGGAAAGAGAAGTTGCAAAAAGTTTCTAAGGGTTTGTATAGTAAGGTGGATAAGTTTTTAATGTATTTCCATGCAAACCCAATGTTTAATTCCTTAAATGTTTTGTTAATATTAAATTCTTTCAAAACCTAAATAAACACACTTTCAGGGGATAAGAAATCAAATAACTTATTAACAAATAGGACATGAACAAATTTCTTACTACGTTTCTTCTTAGTGGAAAAAAAAAGAGATGATTAGCTTTTCTAGTTAAGAAGCGAACCTGCTCATCATCATCATTGAAATCCAAAGCTTTCGAAGTTTCTCCAAATTCCTCTGATCCACGAAATTGTCTTGGTTTTTTGGTAGCGGATTTCATACTTCCAGGGGTATAAGGAAGCCTTTTGAATGAGTCTTTGTTTTTAGAAGGCTTAAGAATAGACTCAATGGTGTTTGCAATAGGAGTATTTACTAGCTTTGGAAGTAATGGAGTATTGGGACTATAGAGGACTAGACCACGGGCTGCCTCTAGCATATGCTCGTGAAACCAAAAGTATACAATAAGAGCAGTTCTTACCTCAATGGGAATAGTTGCTACCCACCCAATGAATGCATAGACTTGTGCTGGTCCAGAAGAGAATGAGAAAAATTTGAGTAAATTTTGGAAGACAAACCATAAAAGATGGTCTAGCCAAAGGATAGAGGCTGTGCAAGATGAGTTAGGATCCGCCCTCTTGCATTGACATTTTAAAAAGGGTCTAAAGTTATTCCAACAATTCTTAAGGAATTTTTTTGGATCCTTGGATTTGTCTTGGTTAATGGACCCTTTTGTTCGTGCTATAAGTGCCAAATTAGAGCATTTAGAAGAATCTATATCAGAAAGCTTGATTTGGCAAAGCTCAAAAAAGAAATCAGAAGATAGTAAGTGCTTTGCTTGGATAGCAGTGGATTTACAATTCTCTACAAGATCAGGGGAGATGCTATAAATAAGGGCTAAGGATCCCAGTGAGAAAGGAGCCTTATGATTGATGAGCTCAAAATCCCATAGCTTGTGATCAAGTCGAATAGAGTCCAATTCGACTTGTCTAGGGGGAAGGAAAGGAAATTAACTAGAGAAGACTATAGAGATGTTTTTAGAAGGAGATAAGTAAGAAGAATGAAAAGCTAGACTAGACAATGCTTCTTTCTCTTCAGGGTCCAATAAGTCTAAATCCAAGAGAGGGTTGACAACTTCCACTTGAGATTTAAGCTCTATAGGAATAGATGGAATACATTTATTTGTAAAAACTTATTTACAATATTAGGTAGGGATGAAAAGTAAAAATTCAAATCACATGAATCTTGGCAATCTATTAATGATAACGAGATTAATAGGTTGTTAAATGCCTCAAGACAATCAGTGGGGTTTTTGCGTGATGTCACGCGAAGAGAAATCCAATCATTTATAGATGCAATGTTAAGGGCAGGGGTTTTGTTTTCACATGATAATTTTTCAAAAATCTAGGAGTTTCTTGTGAAAATCAGGGCCCTTAAAACAAGAAAAAATGCATTGTGTAACAATCGGAGGAATGGTAATAGGAGCTTTAGTAGCACCATATCCAAGTTTAACCAATGATGGAATCCATTTCTCTTGAATAATACATGTAAACAGTTAGTTCTCTAAACAAATTTCAACTAAATTGATACTTAAGCATATGATACTAGCCCAATCAAAGGCTAGTTAGGAAAGAGGGGTGTGTGTGTTTTATGTTTTAATCCTAACCACAATTGGAATTATATGCTTAAGTACAATTTAGATTGAAGTTTCAATACAAAATAAATTATCTTTTTTATCATAAATTACAATAGAACATAGCATTAATCAGCTTTACAAAGATAAATTCACAAAGAAATTGGAGTTGTAGGAGATGCTTTCTGCCACAAGCATTCCTAGCTGAGGGATGGGAGACTCATCTACCAACCAACCAGACAACACATAGTTAGAATTACTCATGTATTGAATGGGTGACATGTGTAAAGCGTCCCCCATCCACGTGTTATAGTTGTCACATCTAGCAATGCGTAGCATCTTGCATTCTCTAATAATGAGGTAAATTATCCATTGAGAGAGAGAGAGAGAGAGAGAGAGAGAGAGAGAGAAGGAGAGAGCAAAAAATAATCACCATTTAATAGAGATGAGTTTTATCTTGATAAGTAGAACTCCCAACAATCTCTTATTTTGTAATCACAAAAGTTGAGAACATGATCTTCTCAAGACATTGAATTCAAACAATATATATTATTGTGAATATGCAAGTATCTATAAATGTAGAGGGTGTCCATGGAAATCATAGATTTAAAACCATCACCACATTTGTAGTACATAATCCCCTATTGTATTTATCACAAAACCCTAAATTTCATTGTATGGATGTAAAAAATAAACCAAAATACATATGCACTATGCCAAAAAAAAATATTGTGTGTTTGTGCGTGTGTGTGTGTGTGTGTGTACGCGCGCGTGCATGCCCATTAGAAGTATATTTAGTTATAATCTCTAGCTTTGCTTACTTACATTTTATGGTATAGTGTATTTGCAAGTGAGGGTGTATTTTGATTTGCTTGTGTGTGTATGTGTGTGTGTGTGTGCGCGCGCACACATACGTGCACACGCACGCATGTACCCATGGGTGTGCGAATACATATGAAAACATTTGTACAAAATTTATAACAATTTCTTCACCAAATTTAAAATCAATGACAAAACGATGAATTAAACAACACCTATGAAGTTGTGGCAAGAAGTAATGCCATGTTGCAAATCACCTCTAAGACTGTGGTGTCCAAGGTGTACCTTGATGATTGATATAGTGCTACAATTTATACTTTGATTGGCTTCGCAACATATGTAGCTATCATAAAATTATGCTAAATTAAAGTAAGCAAATAGTCTTTCAAGCTCTACTATGTAGTACAACTCAAGCTTGTGTATACTTAAGGCTCTCTTGGTTTGCATCCATCACTCTTCTTCTCCTTTCATCCGCATATGTCCTCAATCTATTGAAGAGTAGAGTAACCTATTTATTAGATACACCAATTTCTGTTTTGCATAGAGACAATATTGTAAGAGTGTGTGTGTGTACATGAATGTGAGAAGGAGAGAGAATGATAAAAGACAACAAAGCTACAATCCGTTTCCTCCTCTTTTAGCAATACCCTTTTCTTTAAAAATCAATGCCTAGGAGGAAGTTGTGTGTGTGTGTGTGTGTGTGTGTGTGTGTGTGTGTGTGTGTGTCTCCAAAACGTCTTTTGTTTGGTGTACATGAGAGCTAGAGGGAGAAGTTTTCAGAGGGTAGGAAAAGTAGTTTCCCATCTTTTGTCTTTGTTTGAAAAGAAAAAGTACAGGTGATGGTCCTACATGTTTCCTTGTCAATGCAGCCACTACATTTCAAAACAAGTGAAAGATATTCAAAAAAGTCTTTTGATATCCTATTTATACCCTTCCAATTTGTGTAGAAAGAAAATGAGAGCTTTCTCAAGGCCTTGAACGGGCTGCACTTATATAACTTTGTTTTTTGTGCATCTAGTGAAAAGGTAGTTTTAATAAGCCTTCAAAATGCAAACTAGGGCCACCATCCAAATTTGAGGATTGGGTGAGAGTCACATCCAACAAAATTTCCTAAGCAAATAATAATAAGATACCCACCAAAAAAAGGGGGGGGAGGGGGGTCTCCTAACTTTGAGAGTGAGTGTGTGTGTGTGTATGTGTGTGATGTTTTTTTTTTTTAGCTTTGTAAAACATCAAAACTTTGTGTGTGTGTGTGTGTGTGTGTGTGTACATGTGTAAATTATACTCTTACCATTTTTGTGAATCAAATAAATTGATACAGGTTTAAAATTTATTGATACAATTTCATATAATAATAGTAAAAAAAATGGTGATGGTTTAACTCACTCTCTATAGAACATGGGTATGTGTGCATGTGAGTGATGCATTTTCGTACATGAGGTCTTTTTCAGTTTATTCTGTGTGTGTGTGTGTGTGTGTGTGTTTTCCAATAACAATATAACATATACACCAAAGAATCCTTTCAAATTACAAAAGACACTAGAAACTATGTCAATGAAAAAGTCCCATTCATAGTACATAACAGTCTTTATACACAAGTACAAGAGAATCAAGAGCCTGAAGATATATAAGTCCGACATCTTCAAGCCAAGGAACTTTGAAAACCATAGTTGAGAAGGTAACCCTCACCTGCACCCATGGAAACCACAAAGATATAGTTAGCATTGGCACCGTATGCAGGTGATGCATGGGTATCCCACATGTTATAGATTTCTTTCAAAGACAAATAATAATAAAGGTAAAGCTAACCATAACATATATTCAGAGATGGTTTCATTTACAAGGGGTTACAGGGAAACCATGTGGAGCCCCTTTTGCTTTGCAAGCTCTCATGAGATAAGGCCGTAGATGAGTTTTATGAGGAAATTTAGCCTTAAAGTGGGACACATATACTTGTTTCTTAACTTTACAAAGTTTGGCATTGATTGCCGCTTTTTTTTTAGGTTAGTGACAGTGCTCATACGTGCAATCAATCTATACTTTGGAGTCACCTCCTGTAACACAAAGAGATGTTAGTAAGTAAGTCCTACACCTTCCTAGATGGAGTCGAAAACCACGTAAAAGGTAGTAGGTATGATTGTTTAATCCCCCTTAATCATATCACATATAGTTGGGATATTCCAGAATCCCCCAGTTGTTTCAAAAGCCAAGGGAGTGTGCCGTCAAGGCCCATAAAATTGATGCAATAAGCAACCATATACGGCCTCATGAGTAGCCATAAGGTAACCATTTACATCCATATCTACCATATTCCACAATCCTTCATAACCATATTCGGCCACAATCATTCTTAACCCTATTCACAACCAACCACTCACAACCATATTCGGCCACATGAGCAACTTTGTCAAGGATCTGTACACACAACACTCAAACGGCATAGACCGTATCTGAGCAAGAAAAGGTAAGCTCAATAACAAACCCCAAAGGCACATCATCAGTAGAATAACCGCAATAGTAGCCCCAATAAAATAGACCAGGCCGCATGTCTTACACCCCACAAGTAAGCCAATCCTACCATATAGGGTCATCACCAAGTAATAAAAAAACTTATATCATTACTCTTCATCTAAAAAAGAAAATCAAGGCAAACATTATCCAGTATTGAAGGAGGGTACAACCTTTCAATGTTTTTTTTCATATATATGCCTATGACAGGTCCGTAGATATGTCTTAAAAGAGATCCCTAAACTCGAAAGGGTATGTAGAATCGGTCCAGTACTTATATCAACGCTACATTTGTAGATACTTTTGTACTTCAAAGGAAAGAATCTATCACCTACAACCATCTTGGAAACACAAGCACGTCCAATGACTTGAAAAGACGAGTTTCAATGACCCTTCCTCTTGTTATTGGTGTCAAAAAATTACAAAGAAACTAACATCTAAGCAGGGATCAAGTAAACTTATGACTAGTTGTCCAGACTTTTGCCGTAGAAACTTGGCCCTATATATTCAACAAAAGAAGAGATAGTATCCAACTATGTTACAAAATTAAATATACAAACAATCCATGGAGTGTGTCATAAGTGACTGAGCGGATATGAGAAAAGTTACACCCTTAAGAGCATCCTAATCCTCCAACTTTGCACTATGTGTATATGTGTGTGCGTAGGTCAAATCTCAAAAATATATTGGCACTTTGTTTTCATTTTGATCATGTTTCCAAAACATTATTGACTGTCATTCACAAGAGATCCTCACCGCAAGTCAAAAGCATTAAGTCTTTATGACCAAACTATCAATCAATATTGTCAAGATAGCATAAGAAGCATGCATTTTTTTAAGAAATCCAAACAAGATATCAAGCATCCCGCTCAAGATCTTTCATTTACCAAATTATTACCACGGTTAGTAGGACGGGCATATACAAGTGCTAATGGATCCCAAATCAACTCCACAAAACCAGGATAAGATGTGGTGGTCTCTCTGTAAAGTCAATATACAAATCATGCAGTTGTTTAAGCAAACCGAGAAAGGCAGTAGCGTGTTGCTCAACATCTTATATCCGCTGAGTATTGCCTTCCAAGTCAGAAGTAGAGATAACCAATATTTATACCATTTTTTGGATTGTTTATCAATCAAAACAAGGTGCTCGAGCTACTTGTTCAGCCCTCAAACCATAAAAACTCACCTAGAAAGTGTAATTCTCAACTTACAAGCCAACCATTTGCCTAGATCATGAAGAAGCGTCAACAAATTCCTCAACTAATTTATATAAAAAATGCTAGACTCTGTTATAAGTGTGTGTGCACATACAAATGCTCATCCATTTGTGAATCCATGATCAAGGTATGCTAGCAACCTTATCAATGTTTAAGGATATAGTTTATTAGGCTTGAAAAGAACAAGGAGATTTATTTGGAATTATCATCTATCAATCATTTCTTTGTGTGTGCAAACATGTGTAATTGCAAAAATTTAGAAAATCTGCCAGCATTTTGTTTGTAATATAATCATTTTTTCAAAATCAACCACTTATTGCCAAAATCTCGAGAGACCCTCACCTGGGGTTTTAAGTTGGCAAATATAAAGCCAAATAGTTTTTTGGATCCCAAAAAAACCCTTGAACTATTGTATTAAAACTTATTTCTATAAGCCAAATCCTTAGCTTCTATTGTTGAATCTCGGGACTCAATCTGAAATATGTTAATATTCTCTCGAATCATAATTACTTATAGATGTTATCCAAGGTAGTGCATAGATTAGCATCTACCACAAAACCAAACAGCATGTCATGACAACAAAAGAACCTTTTAGAAAACTTAAGAGTCAAAATTGGCAAAAGGGTAACGTTGTTTCCTAGTCAGGTTTCCCAGCCATATGTAACATATAAAAGCGGATCCTAATATTTTGAAAACCAATTTCTAGATCATTCATTCCCAAGATTTATCAAAAATTTGGCATCACTTTGCTTGTTTTATTGACGTCTTTTCAATTAAAAAAGTACTCATTCATGTCCAAAAAGATAACAATTCAAGTGTCATATCAAACTAGAGCTATTGCTAAAGCTAGACAAAGATTCTAACTGATCCCAAATTAGGTCTATTCCAAAAACTTGGTTGAGAGTTGTACATTGATGTCCATCTATAATTTAAGAATAAAAAGGCTGCAATTACTTAATAAATCTGAAGAAGGCAGCCATGTACCACCAGCCTGTGGTTGTAAAAGAACTTTATCTAGCATGTATGAGGAAGAGATGCCTCAGAAATATAAAGTTTTGAAAAAACTTTAACTGTACTGACCTATAAGACGTATACTTTTGCCTTACATAGTTGTCAATGAATACATGTTAGAATCTGTGTGTATGCCCATGACAACCAATGAAGACAAAAACTTTCGAATAGCAAGGGTCACGATCAGCTGACCCCCATGGTTTCTCTTTAGAGAGAGAGAGAGAGAGAGAGAGTGATGTACACCTTGCTCCATACATCTGGATTTTTTCCTTTATTCTAGTTGCCTCCTATATATGGCACCATGGCTTGATGCGTAGTTGCCTGCTGGAATCCACCAGTCTAGCCTTGAGTCTAAGACTCCACTTTTTGGTCTCAGTAGTCTACTTTCCCTCATTCTCATTTGAAATTTCTTAAATGATTACACTCTTACTTCTGGTCACTATCTTGACCGGCACTGGCTTTGGTGCCTTCTAGTCTGTTTCTTCTAGTTTCGGAGCATCTAGACACTGAGCTTTAAAGTGTCCATACTTTCTACGCGTGTAGCAACTTAGGCTCTGTTTGGCAAAGTTTCCTCTACCTCTACCCCTACCAGCACCTCCCTAGTACCTTCCCCTACCAGTACCAATCCTCCAGTACTTGTATTGGCTTCATTATCCTTAGTCCCACTGGCCCCATCTGCCTTGAGTGCCTAAAGGTTTGTCAATGCAATCATTGATAAATCCTTATCTTTCTTAAAATGATGGATTTTGACGTCGCAATTGTTCCAAACATGACCATAGGCTTTACATTAGGTGCATTGAGAGCACTCATCACACCAATGACCATCTTCTTCATCTTCACTAATGGTTGTCTTCTTCATTGAGAGCACTCATCACACCAATGACCATCTCCATCTTCTTCACTGATGGTCTTGTTTTGGCAATCTCAACAATCTGCTTTGACATCTCTTCTAATTTCCTCATCCAAGATACTTTCTTCTTCCCCTTGCCCTTATCAGCTGACTGACTCTCACACGAACTTGAGTTGGAACTGGAGCTGGAACTCTCTCCAGTGGTAGACCCGCTATCAGTGGATTGTCTTTTCTTGTGCCCCTTTTCTTTCTTAGCTTGTTGTTCCAATTTCAGAGCTCTTTGCACAAAGTCATTGGACTTCTTCATTGGTGCTGGTACCTCTTGTTCCCTTAATTTCTTGCTTTTGAAACCATTCAAAAACCAATCTCTCATCCTTTTCTCCAAGGAGGTTCTTGTAACTGTTTGGATAATTCTTCAATCTTTTCAACATAACTTCTGACCGATAGCTTCCCTTGCTTGATCTTATCCAACTCACATAAGATATCTTCATCTCCTCTATTATTCAAATACTCCGGTGTGAAAGCTTTAATAATCTTGTTGTATGATCTGAGTTGAAATTTGTGTAATGATAGTACAATTTTTGAGCTGCCTCTTTCAATGTCTGCAAAAGGTACTCCCCCATTCATCTTCATCTATATCTTTAAGTTCTGTATATTGTTCAATGCTTGAACAATATATATGAACACCAGGATCATCCTTCTTTCCACCCTTGAACACTAGGAAGGAGATTTTCAAATTACTAGAATGCTCGGTGTGATTGGTTTTGGATTTGTGAATTGGCTTCCTCTTTGGATCGTCTCTTTCTGTAGTGATTTGTGTTAGCATCCCAATCATTGTCTGTCTCAGTTTTAGACATTGTATCCTCTGCTTACTTCTTTACTGGTTTATGCCCTGATCAATGACTTTGTTACTATCCTTAATGTCTTTAGTGTGTTTCTAGCTTCTTCGAAATCCATGGGATAGATTTTTGCGTTCAACCCATTCTGCCTTCCTTCTCCTAGAATGAGTTGAGTGTTGGGAATCCATTGATTCGTCAATTGTCCCTAGCTTTAGAGGAACATTTGTATCATTACCAGGTTCTTTTTCAATTTTAGAGCCTCCCTCTGATTCCTCTTGGATTGGACTGACATGGTTTAGATCATCCATGAATCAGGTAGCTAGCCTTCAACCACGTGCAATTTTTTTGGGTGGCATCTCTAATGTCTTATGGCTCTAAAACCAACTACGAGATAGTTCGATTGTCAAGAGAAAATTATCTCAAGCCACGATGATTTCCAAAATGAAATGAGGTGGACACTTTCAATCAGGTATTCAAGGTTGGTAGTTAGAGCTAGTTTAGACCAGACAGTAGAGTTCAGATCAGACCAGACAAAAAGTGGAAACAAAAATGAACACTGAAACTGACAATTGAAAATGAATGCTTAAGACTGGAAATGAACACTGTAATTGGAATTGTATATTCAGATAAGACAAGTACAAGGTTGAAACTAGTTCAGCATGTGTTTGCATTACAATGGCTTCAGAATACAAGGTGTTTGTGATGACAAGCTAAGACGGGATCAACTAGATCGTATATGCTCCGCCCTTACAAATGAAGTAATGGACCCTATTTAAAGGCCTCTGACTAGACTCTAACTATATGTACTCTATACCAATTACTTCAGTAACTGATCCTGATAATTACCAACTCAGTCGCCATAGTCTGGCAGTCAATCCTACCTTCTACAAAGTACCACCAACCTATGGGTTGTAGAATAACTTTATCTAGCATGTATGAAGAAGAATGTTAAGAAATACAAAGTTTTGAAAAAACCTTCATTGTGTTGAGTAGGTGCAGATACATCAACCTATAAGATGTATACTTTTGCCTTACATAGTCATTGATGAATACATGTTAGAAGTTGTGTGTTTGCCCTTGACAACCAATGAAGATGGAAACTTCCAAACAGCAAGGGTCAAGTTCAGCTAAATCCAATGGCTTCTCTTTAGAGAGAGAGAGAGAGAGAGAGAGAGAGAGAGAGTGATGTACACCTCGCTCCATATATTTGGATTTTTACCTCTGCGCGTCACCTCTACATGTGTGTAATGTAGAAATCACACCCTCTAAAGATATCATGAGGCAAAGCAAGCAAGGGAATAGGCAGGTTAATACACCAATACTAGTAGATCCCCTGTGTGTGTGTGTGTGTGTGTGTGTGTGTGTGTGTGTGTGTGTGTGTGTGTGTGTGTGTGTGTGTGTGTGTGTGTGTGTGTGTGTGTGTGTGTGTGTGTGTGTGTGTGCGCGCGCGCGCGCGTGCGCGTGCGCGTGCGCGTGCACGTGTGCGTGTGCGTGTGCGTGTAGCTATTTTAAATTTAATAAACACGCACCAAGGAACAAGACATTCAAAAGATGACTGGCTAAAGATGTCTAGACAAAGATTTGTACAGAAACAACTCAGTCTTAGATTCATAAATGTACAGGATAATAAGAATGAGGTATCATTCCAAATGAGTTTATACAAATGTATCATAACTATCCCAGTCGAATCATCAAGTGTTATCAAGGTCGGACTACAGCATGTTAAACCTTTTTAGCCAAGATAGAATTCTCACCTGCATCCATATAGTCAAGACAACAGATATGTTAGACTTGGCTGCGTATGTCAGGCTTCAAAGAACCTATCAATTGTTATCCATGTCCAACTTAAAAATTGTTAGACTATCTATTGTCCTTAAATATAGATATACAAAAATACTTAAGTACTTCAACCTTTTTTCCAAAACTATAATGTCCAAGCAAGGATTTGGTAATTCAAAGTAGTGTATACATACTTTTGCAAGCATTCCTTTATAGAAAAACCTGGTACTTTCCTTAATCCTCATTTAGATTTGCATTCTCAAAGTAGCACCAGATGCTATATCTTTTAGAACAATCTTTTATAGTATCGAAGTGTACCAACCTGTCAAAAAATCTTCCATAATCAAAACTTGAGTATGTAATTATAGCTTCAAAGTTATTAGCGATGCTTTCTGTTGTTACTACAATTATGTTGTATGGATCCAAGTCGAACATTTTAGTAGTGCTACATCCTAGTAACAATGAAAAGAGAGATCAAGATCAAGGTCAGCCTAATGCTACTTTAGCAAGCTCGACAGACAGCTATCGAGAACCAAATTTCTAAAATACCACACTGTAATTACTTCAGGGTGTAGCCTGTGATCCAATAAATGAGCCATTCATAAGAACCAGAAGCCAAATATTAATGCAGTATACAACAACAAGCTGAAGGTCAGCTTTTTTGCAGATAAACACACTCCCTCATATCACAACATCATAATATGTTCAGGTGTTAAAAGCATCAAAATGTGATTAGTAACCATATGTCAGTTAGAATTATAGGTTATGCCAAATCTTAGGTAGAAAAGCATAAAAAACCAGAATATATATGTATATATACGGTTTACATATATTTTAAGGTAGCACCATCACCAAGAACCAGATATAGTGAATATCGTTTAAAAAAGGACCAAATCTAAGCGAGACATCCAAGCACCAAGCTGAAGGTCAATTTTTTTGTTTAGTCAAAGCAAATAGTCTCCCCCATATCACAATACCATACCATACTCAGGTAGTAAAGCACCAAAAAACCAAACAGTACCCATACGTTTAAGTATCAAAACCAGATCAGTAACAAAGCCAAAATATGTATAAATTTATACATATATTTTATGGCGGTATCACCACCAAGAACTAGCTGCAATGGACTATGTATGCATAATTATGGTTAATGAAACCATATCTAAGCCAGTCATCCAAGCCGGATATCAAATCACAGTTAGCAAGTTAAGGCCACCAGGCTTCCCCATGTTACAAAAACATACCCACCTTGGGTAGCATGTTATGCAAAACACCAATTTTACATAAGTTTTCATGATAGGCAACTACCACAGAGATTGCATAGAATAAATTCTCAAGTAAAGTGAGCAGGACTAAAGACCAAAAAAACCAGTTATTAGCATTTTCAAGTAAAAAAGACCAGCAGAAATTCAAATGCTTCTTGTTTTGTGTCCAAGCTTTAGATTAGTTAACAACTTTCCTTAAAAAAGGCCTCTCACACAAAATAGGGCCAGAGTTCAGCCAGTATTAGGAATCGATCTGATCAGTCTAATTTAAAGGCATATAACAAATTCAAAGAGTACGAATGTAGGATTTTTAGACCATTACTTGGCATGTGTCAGCAACAGCATGGGCTAGGTATCTTTATTCATGAGGCAATCAAAACATCTCAAATTTCAAAGCAAATTCAGTGGGAAAATTTAATTTTTTCTTTGCATTCAACCATCAAAGGGATAGAAAATATCTCTTTCAATATTCTAAGGCACGAAAACCCTGTTATAATCACCCAACAGAGTAAGAGATTATCTATGCATTGAGAGTTTGCGTAAAATATATAAACTGCGAGCATAAATAATCCCAAAATAATCTCCAAAGTACCAGGGGAAAGCCAAGTACAATTCCAATGTAATTCACAAAACCAACCCATGCTATATAGCACAATCCATGATGTCGGGGATATTGGGTTCACGAGGTGAGTCGGGTCAGCATTGAGCTGCTCACTGTGGGGAATAAGAGAGACAAGATGCATGGCACAAAGCAGAAGACTCTAACGACGCCTTAAATGCTTAAAATTGACAACTTGAATGCTTTAAACTGATAATGATAAGCCAAAGTGGAATTCAATTACAAGTTTTTTCCGCTAACAATGTTGATAGAATTAAGAGAGTTTAATGCTCCCAAATTCAACCAAGACTGCAAATCTTTCACTTATGCCTGTCATTAGAGCTTGTTGAAGCCATTTAGGAAGAAAAAATATGGGAAAAATTCCCTGCTTGATGTCCTTGTAGCACTAATGCCTTCCTTGCTGCATTCATAATGCCTTAAACTGCTATTGGTTATCCAAAGTGGGATTCAATTAGAAATGTTGACCGTTAACGGCACTCCTATGCAATCCCAAGCTTGTGAGAGCTTAATCCTCTCAAGAACCTGCCCGAGAGAGTCAAATCTACCCTAGTTGCATCTTCTTTTTCTCCTATTTCCTCACCCGCTTTTCACTTTTTCTAGCTTCCACTTTGAATCGACTCTTGTTCTCCCCTTTTACTTGCTTTGCTTCTCCTTAAAGATCCCTCTTTCCCTTATTCTCTCTCACCAAGATTGAGAGAGAGATTGAGAGAGAATCAAGCTCCTTCACTTGCTTGCTTCTTCGTCGAGAAAAAGGAGAGCACAAACTTGATTCCCCCTGCAAATGAGCTTCCCTCTCTTCTAGCCCTCATTCTCGTCGAGAGAGAGAGAGAGAGAGAGAGAGAGAGAGAGAGAGAGAGAGCTCCTTCTTTGCCCGAGCTCCTATTCCTTCCGCTTCTTCTCCTTCCAAATCTCGCTTCGGTCCTCCTCTACCCCCTTATCTTTCCCCGCTACCCACCTTATTTCCCCCTCTATCTTTTATTGCTCCCTTTCCCCTAAGCAACAACGGCATCGTCGTTGCTAGGGGCGTATGAAACTAGGTGATGACATGGCAGGCCGTTTTTTGGAACAAAAAAACCAGTGGCGGCTATTCTGACCATGGGCTTTTGAGCCTTTCTCGCTTTATACCCGTGCTCATCCGAGCCCTACACAGCCCGGCGCGAGTGCATCTTCTCCTCCACTTCAGCTCTGAGCTGCCTATGCTCCATGGAAATTATTTTCCCCCCTGTCCATAGCCCTATTAATTTAGGGCGGGCATACTTTCCTTCCCTTGGGTGGCCCTCCTCCATTTCGTGCGTTTGGGCGGTCCTCGTCCAAGCTCATATGGAGCTGATATGGGCAGCCATACACCACATTTGACATATATATATCGACCAAAAAATTTGAAGACTCAAGATGTCCTCTTGAAGCCCTTCATTGGCTTATCATCATGAATTTTGTTGCCCCTTTCAATGGCTTGTATAATGCTACTTGCCTTCAAGATGTAAGTATAGGTGATTGCATTTGGCGAAAGGCCTTCCCATTGCATTCAGTTAATAGCATCAGAGCTTCCGTGCCATAGCTAGGTCAGACATACTCTACAATCAATGCTCTCCAAGTGAAGAATTTTCAAATAATAAAACAAACCATCAATAACTTCTTTTGTAAGGGCACCACATTTAACAACATGTCGACCCAAGCATCGCCAACCACAACACGTTTGGCATACATCCCAACCAAAGCATCAATGATCATCACATTAGGCTTACATATTGGCCACCGTAGTGCAGAGCATAACTCTGGAAGCATACCCCGTTATCAATGCACTGCAAGAGATGACACTTCGGGCAAAATGCTACTTGACCGCTTATTGCCATGTTATGTGCACCGCATTCCAAAACCCGGTCGAAACCCAAAAACTCCTAGTTGGCACACTCTCTGAGGCGACCACACCGGTACAAAACCGGCCCTCGATGAAACGTAAACTGCTAATATCTTGGCAACCAGAGCTCTAATTGCCAGCTGAAAAGACCAACGTGCTCCACAAGATGAGCACTTCAGGCCCATCATTCTCTTCATCCCTGAATCCTCATCTGCAACTTCCCAATCCGGTACAGATCTGCAATCAATCCCAACTTCAAAGTGGCATAACTTCTTCATTGTAGCTTCGATCGACGAGCCGTAAAGATAGGCCCGTAGAGCACCTTGAGTACTGCAATTGTAATCCATAAAATTTTATTCTTAATCACCTCAGACATACCCACTTTTAGCATAAAAAACATAGGTTCTAGCCCTTTAAAGCCGCATCTAACATACATTTAGCATCAAACATTGCCTATTATCAAGCCATGGTCACTGCTCAGTAAACATATTGGCTTCAAAGAAGCTTAACTTGCATTTTTTTTCTCTTTTTTCCATCATGGAAGTGGAGCGGCATGACACCGACATACTACAAAGTGCTTGTTTTGCAAAAATTTGCATTGTCAAAACACCAACAGAAAAGTTGCATTGTGCAATATGGCTAGTAGTAGAAACCATGTTGAAATGAGTCTGAATCAATATTTTGACAACCCCAAGATGAAAGGTCTTACTTAAAGGTTATGCCACCTTGCAACCATCACCAAAAACCACTTCAATCAGAGAATGTGAGACGAAAGGTTGCTAGTGATGCTGCACTAGATGTCAAATCATGCTCTAATACCAATTGTTGAAAATACAAGTGCATAAATACCATGAATATAGAGGTGAAGGAAGATAAGCACAAGAGCACACAACATAGAAAGTGATATTATTGAGTGTACCAATACAAAGACCGATGGTCGTATGTGTATTTACACACATCACTACCATAATATAGGAACACACATATTCCACATACTATATTAAATACTACCACCTCATATAAAAGAGGTGCTTCTATTTCTTCAATTAGGTGGAATTTGAAGCAATCTTTGGTGTCAAGTAAGTCTTTTGATTTTTCTTTGTACTTTAGTTTCTAATTAATTATGTATCATTGCTTTGAATCGACCATATTTGCAATTTGGTATCAAAGCATTAGATAGGTAATTATGCTAGAGGTTGCAAGTGTGTGCATTGAGGACTCATGGGAGCCTCACTCATACTATCCATCATTGAGAAGACCAAAAATAAGAGTGAGCCCATGATCTCTCCAAGCATTTACTTTTGAAATTTCTAGCTCATTAGCTTGATTAGGGAGCTGGTGATAAGGCTAGACTTGTGCTTTGGAAAAGAACAATGATTGATAGCATTTGTGCATTGGCAGCATAATGGTTGAAATGTACATCAATTAGACATAAAAACTACATTTTTGAATGGTGATTTACATGAGAAAGTATATGTATGAGGGCCTCATGATTATGTTGAAACAAGGCACAGACTTAAGAAAGAATTGTATGGTTTGAAATAAGCACCACTTGCTTGGTATTGAAAGATTCGTGCCTATTTGGTTGCACATGGTTTCCAAAGTAGTCCTAATGAGAGTACTTTGTATGTCAAGCATGCAAATGATGTATTTCTAATCATTGTGCTCTATGTAGATAACATGTTGCTCACTCATCAAAATGAGGGACATATTGTTGATTTTAAAGTTGATTTAAATGCCTCTTTTGAAATGTCAAATTTGGAGCTTTTGCATCATTATTTGGGCATACATTTTAAATAGGTTGAACACTTTTAGAGCCACTTAAGCAATGATTTCTTTGTTAGGAGGTTTTTTACCCCTAGCTTATATATACACACATCACTTTAGAGAAAGATTTATCTTTATATTACTTCATGTGTTCTCCGTCTTCGCGTGCATTTCTACAACCTTATTTTCAATAATATGCCCTTTACTCTTGACATTACTTCATTTGTTTTAACAGCCCATGGTTAATTTTGGCGGTAAAGTTATAGAGGCTAATAAACTAGCTTGAAAACATGCTCAAATCCTTTTTGAAGTGACTCAGTTAATTCAAAAGCATCAAATACAGTACACTTAAGAGTCAACAAGAAACATAGACCAATGACTTGTATAAAGAACCAATATGTATGGCTTAGAATTGGAAAAAGAAGACAATGATAATGCTTACAAAGGCTTGAATCACCTCCTCCTCAAAATGTACATAATTGTTTTCACACAAGTCTATGTCCATTGAGAGGCAATCTTTCTATTGTACATGTAACAAACAATCCTCCTCTCTTAAAAGATGATATAGAAGTCTTGACCTCTTCAAGAATTTTGGATCATGATGTGACTATAGTACATGCTAAACTACAATACCATATATAATTGATAAATTATGTAAGCTATTTAATTGAGGAAGCTTAATGGATTCAGGCATCACTTTTTGCTCATTAATATCTCACTTATGTTTGCCTATCACAATCACACACATTAGATAGCACATAATTCATCGAAGTAATGTAAAATACTTCTCATGTAGACCATTGATCAAGGCAACGCAATTGTTGTCAAAAGTGTCAACTGAGGGAACACATGTTTATACTCAAATCATTTTAAAGTTTTCTACTCAATGTGTCATTTTAAAGTGTAGAGCATCGAGTGATGCAACACCCATTTTTTGTATATATCATCTATCTAAGAAGCACAATCATTACATACATATTGTTAATTGAACCAGCATGTTGTGGATTGCAAAGTAAGACAACATCGTTACATCATCAATTGAGGCAATACAACAAAGGGCAATTGCTTTTAAGCTTTCAAAGAATGTCATGAAAATTTGAATTAAATAATGGTATCCCCTTTTAATTTACCTTTCCGTTGTTCAAAAGTATGATTTAATGTGTGATTGATGTGTATCTCACAGGAGTAGATACAAGATACAGATACAAAAACCTATTCACTTCGAACAGTTTCTACTTTTACAATAAGAAGAGCTAACTCTATTAACGAATATAACCAACTCTCCTATCTCTCGAAAAAGAGAGGATAAAGAAAATGGACTAAATACAAGACACCATTTGAGAGAACCATCACATGATCCCCCTTCCAGTGTTTGTGTCAAGAGAAATGATTCTGATAAAAGAGATAATAATTGACAAAGCCTTTTACATAATAATTGTTGTAGGTTAACTACATTCCCTATTTTACTGTGGAAACTTCCAGAAGCCAAACGTTCAATTTCCATGTCTCCTCGAGAAAAATGAAGTCTCCAAATGAGTAGCCCTTGCCTCAATATACGCCTCAATTATACTTCAGGGAAAATTACAATATTTGGATCACTCTATGGCTCCGGTTCTAAAATTACAACACCAATCCCGGTTCTATGAGTAAGAGAACATTTGTAATGAGGTATCAGCTGATGGCTAGCTCGCTCGCTATACATGGCCGTCGTCTCGCCAGTTCAATGGTTGCGAAGCACAATGTGTGCTCATCACTTGAAAGAGGTTAAATCTTCATCACAATAATGGCCCTCCAATCGTATTTTCATCTCTCCAAATGAGCTGGCTACCCACACCCGTGATCCAGCCTTGTGGGGATAATGGTGCTAATGGGGTTTATTTATATATGTAAAGAATGGTGTTAGTATCTCAATGTGAAAAAACTGGGAGTTAAGAGAGCGCGCTCCATACTACATCATCTCCTTCCCCACATCTTTGATGCACGTCTTTCATTCTCTCCACTGACTTGCATAAGCCACTGCATGTCCAATCAAAAGAGGCCACACATGCATTTCCTGCTTGAGCCTTCCACTCACAATCTGCAAACCACATCAACATAAGCCATTACTAATTAACCTAACAATTGCAAGCCTAACTGCGATTCTTAGCACCGGCATCACCAGTATAATACACAAACTAGCAATTTTGTGACCCTCACCTGGGGGTGTTCCACAGCAGAAGCTTCTCTCATCGATTTGTTCGACATCTAAGCCGATGAACCAAGCACCCAAAGATACATCTTCATTTGCAAACTTGTGCAGTATTGGCCTGAATGATGCCGACAAAATTTGAGTAAACGATCTCTCCGAGCCATACGTGGAAGATTCAATACCATTATACGTACTTATTTATAGAGATGTATGTTGCTAAATCCTTTGAAATGGCATACAACTGTCCAGTTGCATGCCTGAAATACTTGTTTCCAGCCTCTCCGAATTTCCAATACTCAGGTTCATGGTACTTCACCCCTCTGGCAAGTTCATAAAAGCACAACATTGGCAATTCAATACTAATAAATCTGCCGTAGCGTAGAAAAACTGCGTCATGGAGAACACATTCTCGTGTTCCAATTTCTTAAACTTACTGTTGAGAAAGAACTGGACCAGATTTCATGCATCCTATGTACACACGAGGCTTCTGATGCCTAGCCAGAGTGGTGGCAAGCACCCCTTTACAGCATAAAAGAAACGCAACATCAACATTTATAATGCAAGAAAAAGCGCAAAATTTATGAGACCTAATAACAAGAATGCTCACCCAGGTTAACATGGACATCATCATCAACCTTGACGTAGAAATCTGCATCCCACTTCGCCACAGCTGTAGAGAAATAAACTTTGGTCTTGGCGGAGAGTTCATGGTAACCTTCGACATGGTCCTAAGAGACGGCATGAATTTGGTTAGCTGTTTCGTAGTTGAAGTCTATTAGCATAACATACTTTAAGCAGAATTTCCTGTTACTGAGTATGCAAATATCCTTCTTATACATACCAGTCTTAGGAAGTCTCCATGTTGTGCATCTTCTGCATCAATGGCTCTATCTAGAATCCCCCCAGGAGTTGCACTATCATGACAAATAACATGGTGAGGTTAAGTGCATTGGTATACTTGAAATCAAATTCCATTCTTCAGGAGTTCGTTTAAACTTGCATACCTGTGGCCAATGACAAACCGAACAATTATTCCTTTCTCCTCCAATTGCTTCAATTTCTCTCCTGGCAGTGAGAAAATACATCAGTGCACATTCCCCCTATGGCAAATAGCCTTAAAATACAGTCTCAAAAGTGAACCTTGTGGCATCCATGTCTCACGAACAGAATCCCTCCTCTTCCTGCTACTGAATGCCGTATTAATACCAACCACTATAAATGCTTTATGCCTTTGTTGTGAATGCTCACCGACCGGCTTATTGAGCGTAGGAGAGCCTGCTTGGGAAGCCCTAGCTACAGCTAATTCCATCTCTAACATTGAGACAGTCTTGTCAAGAGTCCTGTCAATATTCGCACATCAGGAGATAAAATTACTTAAAAACGGACATCACTGGTTGCAAGACATAAATAACTGAAACCCAAATTCACCTATGAAGAGAACGCACGTTATATAGACTCATTGCAGTCATGCAGATTGTTAAAAAAGTACTCTCAGATCCTCACTAACGTCAAAGAAAGAGATTAGCTAATATTACAATTGGCACTTACTTGATTGCTTCATGAGTCCTTGATACTTCATCCAAAAGTTCTTCTCCTTGCAGAGATGCTTTTTTCTGGGTTTTTTATAAAAAATAAAGATGTATCAAACAACAAAACAAGACCTCAAAACTACACTGATTCACCCATAAACACACAACTTTTCTTTCTTATTATATCCAAACGTACATGTTGTTTCTCACAGTTATCCGCAGCATGCTTAAGTTCCTCTTCATGTACAGCTATCTTTTCACTATTGTACCGTCCTTCATGATAACCTGGACTCCATGACCTGGTAAAAATTACATAGCTCAATTTTCAATCATTCTCAAGCATTTCCACTTCCATTCATGTTAGTCGAATGACATGTGCATTTGCTATTCCTGTGTACTGGCCGAAAGGCATGCAATTGATGAAAAAATGTGTGAGGTGAGAGAACTCAAGAGCCTGAACATGGACCCAATCCAGCATTGTGTGCATAATCCACTCTGTGTAATCCCTACCACACAGCAGAAATGAGAAACCAACCGCTGTGTCCAGGGCGTCTGCTCCTTTGGCTGTCAAAAAAAAGAAGAACATGTGCCTCAAGGTCAGCAGAAGGGTCGCCAAGGAAGCCTTTAGAGTCATAGCAGGAAAAATCCCATCACCGGCGAATGTTTAGTCTTGTGGCAAAAGCACAGCCAAGAGATCTCCGAATTGCTAAGGAGTGTCAAGCCCTTGAGCCAATGGTGGGGTATGAGGCGAGGCTGCGAGTCTAGTGGGGGAGATGGGACACGCGGGAGGAGAGCGTGGAAGAGAGGAAGATGGAGTTGGTGGTCGGGAAGAACACGTGCCTCAAGGTCAGCAGACAGGTCGCCAAGGAAGCCTTTGAAGTCGTAGCCAAAAAAATCCCATCGCCAGCGCATGTTTAGTAAAAGCACTGCCAAGAGATCTCCAAATTGCTGAGTGTCGTGCCCTTGAGCCAGTGGTGGGGTATGAGACGAGGCTACAGGTCTAGTGGGGGAGATGGGAGGGGCACGAGGAGAGCGTGGAAGAAAAGGAGATGGAATTGGTGGGTGAGTGGGAGGGGGAGCTGGTGGTGGCAAGGCTGAAGTGGATGGAGTCCCCTTTGGGACATCCTGCTGTAGAGGATCGAATAGTTCCCTGTAGGAAATGGCCTGTCGCACGTTGGTCACCGGGGGGGGGGGGGGGGGGGGGGCATGTGGGCCGTGCCTATCCCTAGAGAAGACGACCATGCACATGTTGTCAACCCAGGTATGACCGGCCTGTACATAGTAGAGGGCGGTTCTATTTCAATTACCTGTTAACTTTACACAGAGCACTCTGAAGAAAAGAGAACATAGATGCGTCCAACGACTAGAATGTTATTGCGCACACGAGACCGACACTTTGTAGGCCCCCAAAGACTGGCGCCCCTTTCGGTATTTCTTTATTCAATTGAAAGAAGACGATCCGAACACTTAGATCAAACTCTCACAAAGCTATTCAAACCTAGCAAGGGCTGAAAACACAGGTTTCAAACCTAATTTCGACAACGTAACGGTGCCAGAACCCCTGTAAATCAAAAGTACTTGTCTAGGATGGATTCCCTCGCAATTTAGAAGCTTTCTTGTGAGCTGTAACAGAAATTCAGCATGCTGTGATTCCCTGTTTTGCCACTGACAGGTGCCCAAAGCCCTGTCTAAGCATGCCAAGGCCTTCTCGAGGCTCCCTTGGTGTTCCCTTGCAGTTTAGATGTGAAACCCTAAACCTGCAGAAAAACACAGCAGGCTGTAATTCTCTGTTTTCGATCATTCTTAGCGGAGTGAACACGTCTACGCGTGTCCAAGGGCTCCTGCACGCAATGGGACAGTTCCCATGTAATTTGGACGAGTTTTCACGCGAGAAAACTCTCCAAACTCGCAAACTTTCGCGATGGAATTGTGCGTAGTTGTGGAGGATTAGCAATTAGCTAATCCGGTTCCTATTCAAAAGGCTCTTGCCTTGGCAAACGCGCATAAAACCCTCAAAATTGTACATGATCATTTGAGTAGCCCAACTAGTGGGGCATTACCATATGTGCAAAAGGAGAGAGAGCACTACATGAGATGAAGGACAAGGCTAGCTTTTCATTAAAGTTGTGAACCTACACCCACTACTCACACAAACATTGTAATTGCACAATGAAGCCAAAATCGGCCCCTCTCGAATTGGGCCACCCCTCTTGCTGAGGTGTCCTGTAGGTGGCTCTGCTACCGCCAAGTGTCTAGTTTGCCCCTTTAGTTTAAATTCCTAGTTCCCACCAACTTATAAAGGTGTGACTTGCCAAGTGGCCCAAATACCTTCTGGCCCACAGACGCTTCCATATTCATCAGAATTCAGTGCTAACTGCCCGACCAATCCCAGATTGACCGACCTAGACTACCAATGTGAGAAACCTGTTCGGTCGCAGCCATTTCACACTTGCCATGCAATGTCCACTTGTACCTTTTCAAGGAAACAAGTAAAAGTAAAATAAATAAAAATATGTACTACATATTTAAAGAAGGCAACAAGAAAATTACACCTCTTGGTGACCAACCCAACCCTTGAAATACTTTAAGCGACCTCGCTTGCATGCTAATAATACATGCGGATATCTCTTGTTATCACATATATTCTATGATGGGAATCCAAGATATACATGCTTCCGGAAATGTAGCGTTGGACGATTAAACAATCCAACCAACCTGGCTACCACACATATATCAAGCATAGAAGTCTTCTAATGTACTCTCAAGCACAATCTTCTCTAGCCAAATTTTGTATAGAAAGAGTAGATACAATTGCTTAACTACTCCTTTGAGCATCATGAACCATGCTCTTACCTTGCTCCAAAGGGCTACATCAAGTCACTCTAGGTTCCATCTGAAAGGCTTCAAGATATAGTTGCAATGGCTGAGGTGAATCAACCAATTCAGACTCTTCCATCCATTTGGCATCTAATGATGGATAGTTCTTGAACTTCACCAAATAGCGTCTTGCAACCTTTCCTCTAACCTTCCTTGCCTTATGTGCCAATATTTGTTTAGGAACAAAAATCTCATCCAATTCTTCCACTTCGAGATGTTCCTCATAAGCATATTCTCCAGCACATGACCAACAAAGGGCCTTCGAAGGCTGACATGAAAAAAGCATATGTATTTTCCAACCTTCTGGTAGCTTCAACCTGTAAGCTACATCGCTGATCCTTTCTGAAATCTGAAAAGGACCATAATATCGCATGTTGAGTTTAGAAAACAAACGTTCCTTGCCTTTCCTTTTCCTTAGCATGGCCTTTTCAAAGTGCAAAAGTACCCAATCACCAAGTGGAAATACAACTTCACGACGGACAATTGGCAGCTTTCTTTTGCTTAGCCTGAGTCTTCTCGAGAGCAATCTTTATCTTCCTGTATGTTTCATCCATATCTTGCACATACTTATTTGCCTCAAATATCTTGTCCTTGGTTTGCAAAATGGGTGGGACTTTCTTCCCTCCTTCCACTTCTCAAATGGTGCTTTATCTGTTGACATATGCACGGTGTTATTGTAAGCATATTCAACCAATGGGAGATGTGTTGCCAAAGTTGCCCTGTGCTCTGACACATAACATTTGAGCAGATCTAGGACAATGGAATTTGCCTCTTTTGATTGTCCAATAGTTTGTGGATGAAACGAAGATGAGAACTTTAGCGTAGTGCCCAAATTCTCAAACAATGCCTTCCAAAAGACTCGTCATACACTTGGGAGCACTACAGAGAGAGCAGACCCTCGAACATTATACATGTTGAAGCATAATAATAAAGAAATACCGAGAAGGGCGCCAATCTTTGAAGCCACTATCTCTGGGCACGGAACTTCATCGTGCCATGTCTGGTTTGGAGTGTCCAAGTCTATTACACTGGTATCAGAGCTCAGATGATTCTTCTCCTACGGAAAACCCGATCCCTTTACTTGCAGCACACATGGATTCAGTCGACAAATCCTGCCATGAGAAAATTTTGGCACCCCATCACTCGGGTGGTTCGAGAGAAAACAGCCAAGACTCAACGGGACATCGACCGCTAGTATGGTCCATCTCCACCTACTGAATATCAAAGAATGGAGATGCAACGTCAACAGTAGGTTGGCACTTGTGCTCGACAGATGCTCGAATACTCCAAGGATCCTCAGTACGCGAAATTTTTTATCAAGCACCCACTTGACGAAATGCGTTCCTTGAAACCGGCCCGTAGGGCGGTAGACTTTAGCTTTCACCCGATTCTTTACTTGAACTTTAAGACACAAAGGAACTTCACGAATAAACCTGTGTGACTGGAATTAATACTTCATACAAAGCACGGCCTGGCAGCTAGAACACTACCAAGCAAACAACGACACCCTGTAAGCCCCAAAGATTGGCGCCCCTTTCGGTATTTCTTTAATCTTATTGCGAATAGACGATCCGAACTCTTTCACCTAACCCTCACCAAGCTGTCCAAACCTATCGATGGCTGTAATTGCAGGTTTTTGACCCAATTTTGCCAACATAACGGCGCAAAAACCTCTGTAGGTCGAAAGTACACGTCAAAGACACTTTCCCTTGTTGTTGGGAAGCTTTCCAGTGAGCTGCAAGTCAATTTCAGTGTGCTGTAATTCCCTATTTTGACATTGTCAGGTACCCAAAGCCCACCCAGAGGCTTTCCCGAGGCTCCCCTGGCGATGACCTCCAGTTTAGGTGCAAAATCCTAAACCTGCAGAAAAACACACAAGGCTGTAATTTTCTGTTTTGGATCAATTTGGACGGAGCGAACACGTTTATGCGTGTCACAGGTACTCCCGCACGCAATGGGACAGTTCCCCTTTGAAACGGATGAGTTTTCACGCAAGAAAACTCTCCGTTTTGCAATCCTTTGCGATGGAATTGTGTGTACCTATGGGGGATTAGCAATTAACTAATCCGGTTCCTCTACAGAAGGCTCTTGCCTTGGCAAACGCGCTAAAACCTGTACATGGTCATCTGAGAAGCCCAACTAGTGGGGCATTACTATATGTGCGAAGGGGAGAGATGCGCAAGAGCTAATTGTCACGCTACATGAGACAAAAGAGAAGGCAAGCTTTCCATTAAAGATGTGATCACCTACACCCACTACTGACACACACACACTATAGTCACTTTAAGAGCAAAAATCAGCCCCCCCTCTCAAAATGGGCGCACCCTCTTGATGCACACTTACTTGGAGCCACCATGTGTCCCTTATACCTCTTTTGAGTTGATTTCCTAGAACCCACCAACTTATAAGTGTCGTGAGGGGCCTAAACGACTTTGAACTGAGCCTAGACACCCTTTTACTGCTCGGATTTCAGTGCCGACTAGCCCGACCATCTCGCAGCGACCTGCCCTTCCCGATTGCGGGTGAAACTCTCTATCGTCAACCGTTTCACACTAGCCACACAATGTCTCGCCATTTGTGACTTCAAACATTTGGACCACAATTACCATTCAAGCGGCCAAAAGGTGACAAGTGCAGATTGAACCACTAAGGACTCGAGAGGTGCATAATGCAAGGTAAGGTGGCCCTTCTAGTAATTAAGCAACATACAGCCCTCCAAATCAGTTGTGCACAATGGCAAACCCAAAAGCCATGGCATAAGGACTCCTCTTGTAAGGTACATCATGTTTGACCAAAATTGTAGCCGAAAAGCAAGAGACATGCGTTGGTAAGACCAACGCTGTGATGGACAAGGACAGTGAGGAGCGTGATGCGCCCTTCACAGGATCCGCCTCCCAATGGAAACAATATACTCAAAGAAAGAGACATGCTCCCCATCAATCCACAGATAAGGCCATAGCCCACTCACCTCCAATGATGTCATGCCAATCAGTAGGAATAGCATACATGTAGCAACCCCGTATGCAATGCCAATAATCTCTACATCAACCAACAAGGCCTCAAACCATATACGTAAAGATGCTGCCGGACCACTCTCCCAGCTAGCCAATCAATGTGTGTCTTCCCTTCAAGCTGTTGACCCTCTCAATTTGTCACATAAGTATTAAGCATTCCAAATCAACTTCTTCCGCTCAAGCTCCTCCAAACAACAAGGTGAATGTCAAATCAAAGCAAGACGTATATTCATCCACATCCTCAACAAGCACCGCATAAAAGGTGACTATAAAAATGAAATAGATCGTCGAGCACCAAGGGCCATCGCTATCCATAGACCCAAATCAAGGTATAAAATTGCTTCCAAGGCTTTGCCCTGAAGAACAAACCGCGAGCTATGATATGAGCTTGGCAAGCAATGCACTACTCTACATCTCTGGATCAATAATGCCCAAACCTCCTCTTCTCGAAGCAAGATAGTAAGGTGCCAATAAACCGAGGGCATGTTTCTTTGGAGCCATCTGAGCCACTCCACAGGAAATTGCGCATTAAGGGGTGCAAATGTGCCATGACGCTAGGGTGGAGTCATGCAAGATGTAATAAACCAGCCTGTCACAAGAACAACCTGATTTGCAATGAGAGCTCTGCCTACCAAAATGCAAGGAAGACCGATGGTAAAGCTTCCTCCGAATAGACTATAGAACTGGCACAAACTGCTACTCGTTCGACACATCTATGCCCACATAAAGCCCAAATATTTGAATGTCTGACTTTTGACATACCAAGTGAAATGGTCATGTACACTCCATTGACAATCCTTGTCAACACCTACCAAAAAACCAAAGGCACACATGAGGGAAAGCACCCAGCGCTTCATTTTTGGGGGCTCAAGGAGCCTGTAAAAGCAGCCCACTTCATGAAGAAGAGGGGCATCTTGTACCTGGAATCCACAGGACATCATCATGTTGCAGCTGAAGATCATCATTGTCATGTATGTGGGGGCAATCCTCAAGAACACTTAAGCCCCCTTCCTCTCGTCCGGCCACTCAATCAGCTGCCGTATTTGGTCATCCCGACGTACCACAATTAATTATGCACAGTAATAAGCTTCCCACCCCTTCCTAACTATCTCGATCCACTACACATGCTCGCAATTTCTAGCAGCCGGACTCTTTAAGTGGCCAAACTCTCTCTTTTTCTATGGCTATCTGACAAAGACGAAATCTGTGCAAGCACATGCAGGAATCTGAATAGATAATTCATTAAGTTAGTGAGTAAAAATTCCTGCATGTGTGTGTGCCAGAGGAGAGACAGTTACGTGTGTGCAAGAGAGAGAGAGAGAGAGAGAGAGAGAGAGAGAGACAGAGAGAGAGAGAGAGAGAGAGTCTGTGCACTCCGCATACCACATGAAAAGCAACTTTTAAAAAAACAATGCAACTTGATGAGCAATGTATACCTGTCGGTGAAGAGCATTCCTGTCAGGAAGCAGGCAAGACATGCAACAATGAACAACGTTGCAGACACTCCACCTCCTCGATGCCGCATCAGGACCAGTGACGCAATCAGAATGAACCTGTAGACCAAGATCCCGACAGACACCTCTAACTTGAAATGCAGCCCTCAGCTCCTGATCCACTAGAGAATGGGTTTCCGCGGTGCTCTATATGTAAAGCGGTGCTCTATATGTAAGGTGGCAAGAATCCCTTATCTGCGATCGTACACCCCGATGGAAACACTGGATGTATGAAGAAGGCGTTAACGATCCCAAGATCAAGGACCAGAAAAATTGCGAGGTATGCAAAGGTTAAATTATATACGCAGGCACAAGCTGCAAAACAGCCGTTTGATGGAGAAGATCTAAGTAACAGGAGAGATCTCCCAGAGGCTGAAGAGCTCTTCGAAAATGCATACGAACGGCGCAATTGAAGAGAACCTGAGAAGATCGCTAACTGCCGACTTGCAGAAATCCCAAGTGCCCACAACTCCACGAGCTCACACCTGTCACTCTCTGTTGTTCGAGAGTCGCACTGCTTGTGTGATGAGTGAGATCGCTCCGCAAAAAGAGAATCTATAGAGGAGGAAAACGCACAGTCGGCGCGCGCGTGAATGTGACGCCCCAGCTTCTGGGCGCGTCGGGGAGGGGGCCCGGCGGGGATTCTTACACGCACGCAGCCGAGGGAACTTCTGTCTTCAAGGGGCCCGTCGGGGATTCTTACCCGCACGCGGCCGAGGGGACTGTCTTCAAGGGGCCCGGCGGGGATTCTTACCCGCACGCAGCCGAGGGACCAAGGTGTTGCTTCAAGGGGTCCTGGCACGGACGGCACCGGCTCAGGAGGGCCCGGCTCGGACGGCACTGGCTCGGGTCAAGTTGCCTTCTCGGGGGCCCGGCTCGGACGGGGCCGGCTCGGGCGTGGTTGCGTTCCATGGGTCGACGGCCGTTTGTGTTTCGCGGGTCTTCGCGGGTCTCGCGTCTCGGGTCCCTAGCCCCACGTAGCCTCAGGCTCCGCCGCACCGCCGACGGGTCATAGCGTGCCCCGGGGAACCTTGCGTGGAGTCCCCACGGTGCGCGAGTGCGTGGAGTGAGGCTAACGTGCCTAGGTGGGGGGTCCCCTCCCGTGGCCGGTCTTCGGGAGGCTCATACCCCTTATATACACCCCCGTTTGAAGAGAGTTCGACGACCGCGTCGAACGTGGAAAAAGAGTGCTCGGCTATGCATGAGGCCGTGGGGACAAAGGGGTGCATATAAGTGCAAGTGAGCAAAAACTGTTCCCAAAATGCAAGTAAGTAGGCATGCTTTGTTTTTGTCATTTTTGAAGATGAGTGTGTGTGTATTTTTGGGGTTTTGGCAGAAGGCTGAAAAGATATGCTTTGAACACCCAAGTAGAATTCCCCGTACTTGAGCGTTCCCCGAATAGGTAACCCGATGTGCGCGGAGCCACCTGCTGCGTTGGTCCGCGCGGAGGCTTCTTGAAAGCCGAATTTGAAAGAGCATTCCGTCGCAATGCAGCACTTGCGAGTTGGTCCCTGTTTGGACGTCGTTTGGATCTTTAGCTCAGCATGGGCCACAAAACGTGGCCGGGGCGCGACGAACACCGTTGGCTTGGTTCGTCGCGTTTTTGGTCTTTCTCTGTTTTTGTCATAAAGAGCCCTGTCTGGCTCGTATCTGCCTTTTTTTCATGTGGAGAGCCCTGTCTGGCTCACATCTTTGCTTTTTGTCATGTGGGGGTGCCCGGCTCGGATCGGGGCCGGCGCGGGTCACGGGTGACGGCCCGTTGTTTGGACGCGTCACGAAGAGCCTCCCGAAGACCGGCCACGGGAGGGGACCCCCCACCTAGGCACGTTAGCCTCACTCCACGCACTCGCGCACCGTGGGGACTCCACGCAAGGTTCCCCGGGGCACGCTATGACCCGTCGGCGGTGCGGCGGAGCCTGAGGCTACGTGGGGCTAGGGACCCGAGACGCGAGACCCGCGAAGACCCGCGAAACACAAACGGCCGTCGACCCATGGAACGCAACCACGCCCGAGCCGGCCCCGTCCGAGCCGGGCCCCCGAGAAGGCAACTTGACCCGAGCCGGTGCCGTCCGAGCCGGGCCCTCCTGAGCCGGTGCCGTCCGTGCCAGGACCCCTTGAAGCAACACCTTGGTCCCTCGGCTGCGTGCGGGTAAGAATCCCCGCCGGGCCCCTTGAAGACAGTCCCCTCGGCCGCGTGCGGGTAAGAATCCCCGACGGGCCCCTTGAAGACAGAAGTTCCCTCGGCTGCGTGCGGGTAAGAATCCCCGCCGGGCCCCCTCCCCGACGCGCCCAGAAGCTGGGGCGTCACACTTGGTATCAGAGCAAAGGAAAACGGTCCCTCCCCGACGCGCCCAGAAGCTGGGGCGTCACACTTGGTATCAGAGCAAAGGAAAACGGTCCCTCCCCGACGCGCCCAGAAGCTGGGGCGTCACAGTGAAGGATGCCGATGCCGGCCCGACTATCAGCTCACGGGAATCGGGAATTTTGAAATCTTGAAAGAAAAGGGTTTGAACTTTGAGGAGGCGAGGCCTTAGCACTAAGAGGCCCTACTTTGAGGAGTTTCGGGAAATCTCCTTTTTCTCTTTTTCTGATTTTCTGAGGCCACCATGTGCACCTAGTTACCTTCTAGGAGCCCTTTTCTTAACGGGAATTTCCTAGGAAAGCCCTAAATATATCCCACGTGTCACGACCCAATTTGAAGGGATATTTTTTTCATAACAAGCCCAAGGTATCACACACGGGCGACCGAAAGAGCCGTAGAAGGTAAATTTGGGTGCCATGTTTGTCACACAGGGCATACACTTCAATATTATATTTTTCGCACACATCATGCAATAGCTTTAGCCCAGGTGGAAGGGATTTTGTCTTCGTGGTTGATGTGCTAGGTCTAGATCTCTGGCTCTTCTTGTGCTGCTTATTCTACGAACGTTCGTCAGTGAGGGTAGATGGACGAGCCCTAGATTTATTTGTAGAGTAGTAGACACGTTATAAAGCCAACCATCTCTCGCTACCGCATTTCCGCACATGTTCAAGCGAACATGTGTGACACAAGGCTTAGAAGAGAGAGCATTAGGCATACTTTAATACTTTTATAAAGAACGCACATCTGGGTGATTTATGTCTTAAGGTATTTTCTGCTTGTTAAAACATGAAAGGTAGTTCATTTCTTAATGAGAGATTCCTCATCTCTTTGGGGTCTTTATGTCACCCATGGCTTCCATTTTAAGCATCGAGGTATTATACTCTGTCTCTCTCGTTGAGCATGTTGGGCTGCAAGGCACACCATCGAAAGTTGGCTGGCTGAAGCAACTTCCACCACCTGTCTTTTGTTTTTTGTGTCTGTGTGTGTGTTGGGGGGGGGGGGGGGGTTGTCTCTTTTATAATAGTATAGATATGGATAGATATAACTATCTACCACTCAAAGTTGTGAGTGTGGCCAGCAAAAAAAACTTGAAAGGTCGTTTACTTCCTAATTTTGGACATGTGTCCCTTATGTGGAGCTTGAAAGTATTAAAAAGTCAAAAAAATCGTTTCATTTTTGGAAGGTGGAATCTTGACTTTAAGAGCTTAAGAGCTAAAGTCTAAAGGTCCACTCACTTTTTTTAGTTTTGCCTTCATAAAAGAAAGATTATTTTTTTGGCCAAATTCACAATTTGTGAGTGTATTATATTAAGCACATCGTGAAATTACAAAACAACCTAAAGCTCCGATCAAGCCTTGAGGTGTTGAAGATTATAAATTGGATTCACAAAGAAGGTGATGTAACGAAAATAGGCTAATAACATTGATTGTAGCGGAATTAAAATGACAGCAGTGAGCATTTCATTAAGAGAAATCCTAATGAAGGTAAAGAGGGAGTACTTGATTAAAAATAGCAGTATAAACATGACACCTAGTTAGTTTGGCATGAACAATACTTGTAAGAGAGAAAGAATTAGAGAAATTGAGAACAGATGAGGACCGAATTTTCTTGGAGCCGGTCCCCCCTCCAAAAAGATTTTGTATTATGTTCTCCGATAAAGAGAGACTTGGTACAATACATTCTCTATGTTCCTTGAGACCTCGTTGATGCCATGAAGATGAAAAGCTTCAATTCCCTTTTGAGACATATGTCCTAACCGGCGATGCCACAAAGAAACACTTGGCTGCTCGGTTACACAAATTACATGGTTTTTACCATTGGATACATGTAGCATGTACAAAGTCCTAGACTTTGAACCATGTGCTACCACTAAAGAACCTTTGGTGATCTTCCACGAACTATCACCAAATGTGCAGTAATATCCTACATCATCCAATTGTCATGTATTAATCAAGTTTTTGGTAAGCTTCGGCACATGTCTCACATTCTTGAGCATGAATGAAGAACTATTAGGAAATTTCAGCTGCACATCGTCGACGCCAACTATGTCGCAAGCAAAATCATTGCCAAGATGAACACGACCTTTACGGGTTGTGTCATAATAATCAATATCTAATTCTCCTAAATGATTTCCTCATGTTAAACTGATCATTTAATATGGGGAAGTGCCAGGGGAGAAAAAGATGGAATATTGGTTAAGCTAGCAGACCGGCCACTGTAGGGATCCAAAGGAGGGAAAATATGGATCCAAAGGGGGGGCCATCTGCAAAAGAGCCATGTGCAACAATGGGCTAAAAAGACCCTAAGGTTCAGCCCATTAAGACTTCCAAAATGCTAAGGTTCCAAAATTCAAAGGTTGTGTCCAAAGGTGTTGAACCATGGGGGGAATTGGATGCTTTGTGTGTGTCCCAAAAGTCTTTACAAATCCCTACATAGGAGGGGGCGAGCCTTGCTTGTAGGGGATGAGAGAGAAAGTCACACACACACACACACATACACAAGCTCCCTTTACACAAAGGGAATGAGGAACACATGTTAGCTCCCTATCCCAGATGCCCACAAGGTGTACCCAATTCTTATTGGATGGCCTTGGAGGTGGACCAATGAGAATTAGGTTAGAGTAAATCTAGTTTAATTAATTTAAAAACACTTAATAAAAGAACCAATGAGAATTAAGTCCTCTAGAAGACTATTGGACAGTCTCCCGAGGGGTCCAATGAGCATTCAACAATTGCCTGATTTCCATTTGCCAAGAGGCCAAGGGGTCCAATGAGAGTTTAGTTGAATTATTAAATTACCTAAAGCTCTCACAAAAGGGGAAAGGGGGACACATGTCAGAAGGCTATCACTTATGCTGCTTAATTATCATTGGCTAGCCCTAGGGAGGTCCAATGAGAGGGTAGCATGAGCAAATAGCAAGAGGGGTCGACCAAGAGAGAGAGGGGGGCTGATTTTCGCAAGGCATTACCACACACACACTCACACAATCTCATGTGTGAAGTAAAGAATACTCTCTCTCCTTCTCAAGCTTTAATGGAAAGCTTATCACCTACTCCAAGCTTGTGAGAAGGGAAGCCTACACCAACAACTCTTGGCTTTGTGATCCAAATCCAACCAAGAGCCAAGCTTCAATGCATGCTCATCTCCTCTACCATGCTAATTACTAAGCTAAGCTATGCTAATATGAGCGATTATGTGAGGAGATGTACATCTTTCTCGTAAGAATACTCCTTCTTCCTCTCAATCTACTCTCATATCCTGCTAGCTCTCACCATCTTTGAAGGTGTGTGAGGTCTTGGGTCTGAGACCGGAGATAATTGATGTTGTGTTTGCTAAGTGTTTTGCTTCGTGCATGAAGCTTTCATTTTCATTGCACTAGCTAGTCTTGAAGGAACACAAAGAATTGTATTGTACAATGTCTCTCTTGATGGGAGAAACCATAATACAAAGCCTTTTGGAGGGGGGACCGGCTCCATGCAAATCTGGTCCTCAGCTGTTGTCAAGAGCTTAATTTCTCTCTCTATTGAAAGTATTGTTCATGCTAATTAAGTAGGTGTTATGCTTTTTGTTGCTCTCTCCACCCAAGCACTCTTGTAATTCTCATTAGGAATCTATTCTAATGAAATGCCCACTATGTTCATGCTAATTTCCGCTACACACAAGTTTTTAGGCCATTAAAGGTTACATTGGTATCAGAGCACAAGGTAGGCTCTTTTCTTGCTCAAGAAGGGAGGTCCTCAAGCTAGCTATAAATGGTTGGTATTATTAATTGCCTGTGAGTAAGTAGAATAGGGATTTTTCAGCCTTGCTGTGCGCCTGCCTTCGTGCAGTTAACGGGGCATCACCGTCGAGAGCTATGGTCTTAATAGTGGAGTCCTACGGGGCTTACCTACGGCTTAACCACTATTGAGCTATTAGAAGCTTGACAGGAGCCGGTGCTGTTTTGGTGTTGAACGACCCTCTCTTCTATTCCTTGCAATTAATGGTATTCGAGCCACGGGTACAGTAGCTTGAGTGCTTTTTCTAAAGGGGTAAAGAGGAGTAGCAACTAGGGCTTGAAGTGCCAAAGTACACCTAAAAAGTTTACACCTAAAAGTTGTTAGAACGGCTGACAATAGTAAAGAGAGTGAAATTAATGTTGATAACTTTGATTTTGCTAATGATCAAGCTACTAATGATGCTCCGATGCTTGTTAACTATCTTGTTTCTAGGCTTCAACAAGCCATGGGCAATCCATCTCTCCAAAGTGAAGTGCAACGGCAGCTCCGTGCTCATGGGATTCTCCAAGCTCACCACCATGACGAGAGAACACCTAGGAAGCTTTGTGAGACTTCCAAAAGAGGTCTCTCTCCGATTCGGAAAGAAGAACAGAATCCATACGAAGGGCTCAAGAATTTACTTCTTGATGATGCATCTCCTTCCCAAAGGAGAACTCAAGAGCCTCCACCGAAGGAACGAGAAAGAAGTGAGTCTCCCGCCACCTCGGCGGAGATGGCTCCACGAAGACGGCGGGCTAAACGCTCTCCATCACCACCAAAGTGGAGAAGACCATCGCACCCTTCTCCACACCATAATTCAAATAGGATTGATAACTTTGATTTTGCTAATGAGAAAGCTACTAATGATGCTCCGATGCTTATTAACTATCTTGTTTCTAGGCTTCAACAAGCCATGGGAAATCCATCTCTCCAAAGTGAAGTGCAACGGCAGCTCCGTGCTCATGGGATTCTCCAAGCTCACCACCATGACGAGAGAACACCTAGGAAGCCTCCTTGTGAGACTTCCAAAAGAGGTCTCTCTCCGATTCGGGAAGAAGAAGAGAATCCATACGAAGGGCTCAAGAATTTACTTTTTGATGATGCATCTCCTTCCCAAAGGAGAACTCAATAGCCTCCACCAAAGGAACGAGAAAGAAGTGAGTCTACCGCCACCTCGGCGGAGATGGCTCCACGAAGACGGCGGGCTAAACGCTCTCCATCACCACCAAAGAGGAGAAGACCATCGCACCCTTCTCCACACCATAATTCAAAGAGGGTTGATAACTTTGATTTTGCTAATGAGCAACCTACTAATGATGCTCCGATGCTTGTTAACTATCTTGTTTCTAGGCTTCAACAAGCCATGGGCAATCCATCTCTCCAAAGTGAAGTGCAACGGCAGCTCCGTGCTCATGGGATTCTCCATGCTCACCACCATGACGAGGGAACACCTAGGAAGCCTCCTTGTGAGACTTTCAAAAGAGGTCTCTCTCCAATTCGGGAAGAAGAAGAGAATCCATACGAAGGGCTCAAGAATTTATTTCTTGATGATGCATCTCCTTCCCAAAGGAGAACTCAAGAGCCTCCACCGAAGGAACGAGAAAGAAGTGAATCTCCCGCCACCTCGGCGGAGATGGCTCCACGAAGGCGGCGGGCTAAACGCTCGCCATCACCACCAAAGAGGAGAAGACCATCGCACCATTCTCCACACCATAATTCAAAGAGGGATGATAAAAAGCAAGAGAAGAAAAAGCCAAGAAAGAGGACACCCTCTTCTCCATCTTCTTCATCCTCTTCCTCTTATGAAAGTGATGGTGAAGACGACGAAGATCAAGACAAGAAAAAGGCGAGAAAGAGGTCACCCTCTTCTCCACCTTCCTCAAATTCTTCACCTTCTGAAGAAAGTCATGGTGCAATCTTTGAACCATCAAAAAGAAGAGGCCATAGGAAATCCTATGCCGCATGGAAGAGGTCGTCCAAGCTCAAGAAGTTCAAAGAGGGAGGGAAGAGCATCTCTTTCCTTACCTATGATTGCACCTTTGGTGCTACGGACAAAGTCTTGGCCTTTATCCAACAATTTGATGCGGCGTTCGGAGATGAGGGCTTCACGGAGTCCTCTAAGCTACGCCATGTAGCTATGCACTTTCAAAAGTCTGCCAGGAAATGGTGGTCTAGCCTACGAGCCAACGATGAGGGCTTCACGGAGTCCTCTAAGCTACGCCATGTAGCTATGCACTTTCAAAAGTCCGCCAGGCACAATGGTGGTCTAGCCTACGAGCCAACGGTGAAGCTCCGCGAACATGGAAAGCTTTAAGAGCTTCCATTATGAAGCAGTTTTTGGCCACCGATGCCAAAGACGAAGTACTCACCGAATGGCGAAGCTTAAAGCTCTCTCCCTATGAATCTATCCACAAATATGTAGACAAGGTTTGGGACCTACAACTCAAAGCCACTGTCTTCAAAAAGTTGGATTTTGGAGAGCAAAAGCAACAATTTTTTGCGGGCTTAACCGAAGAAATGGCGGAGTATGTCAACTCCCAAAGGCCACGTACCATATCGGCGGTAATACACCATACTATGGTGGCCTCTCAAATCAATTTCCAAATGGGGCTAAAAGAAATAATAAGCCTACGGAAAACAAGGGTTCCAACGAGCCTAAGGGGAAGGACAATGTCCAAAAGTCTCCTAAGGGCAACTCCAACAAAGCTAAAGAGAAGGGAGTTTACAAAGGTAAAAACAAACTCTCTCCTGAAGAGCTTGAGCATTATCGCAAGGATAACCGGTGTTTCAAGTGCGGCGAACAAGGGCATGCGTACCGCGCTTGTCCCCAAAAGAACAACCGCCAAGATCCTCCTAGAACTACCTTGGTTGAAATCCAAGAGGAGGAGACTCACCAAACTCACCACAAAGGATCTCCTCTATGCCATGCTTGGGGAAAGGTAAGAGAACATGATGCTTTTATTCTCTTTGACCCTGGTTCTACTCACAATTTTATATCTATAGAGTTGGCCACCAAGCTAGGCATACAAGCCTATGAGATGGGAGATGTCCTATCCGCAGACAGTGCTTTCAAGGGACAAGAAGCTTCAGTCACTCCCTTAATCGGGAAATTGAGGCTTCATGTCCAAAGCTATGTGGACAAAGAGGACTTCTTTATCTCTCCTCTCAAGCATGAGGATGTAATCCTAGGGGCACCATGGTTCGATCGCCTGGCTACCAATGTTAAATTCCCTGAAAGGAGAATCTCCTTTAAGTTCAGGGAAAAAGACATGTATATAGATGCTAAGGAAATGGGTAACACTATCCCCATTGTACATACACCAGCTTTCAACAAGTCAATAAAGAGCTCTATTTCCGTGTACATGATTTTTGTTAAAGATTCTCAAAATGAACCTAATGCTTTAGCAAAAGAAAATAAAAGCAACCAAAAGGAATTAGAGTTATCCAATTTTCTCAAGGGGTTTCAAGATGTTTTTATTGATGACATCCCTTGTGAGCTACCTCCTAAACGAGGTAATGATGACCATGTAATTGAACTTCTTCCAGGAAGTTCACTGCCTAACAAACCTCCTTATAGAGTTTCTCAAACTCAACAAGAGGAGATTAGGCGGCAAGTGCATGAGTTGGTTGAGAAGGGCATGGTTAGGCCTAGAGTTAGAGGTAATAAAAGGATGGCCTAAACCAAAGAATCTTCATGAACTAAGAAGCTTTATAGGTATGTGTGCATACTATAGACGCTTCATAGAAAAGTTCTCACAAATTGCGGGACCATTACATGACCTAACAAAGAAAAGCGTTAGGTATACATGGTTTGCTAAGGAGAACAATGCTTTCGAAAAGCTTAAAAAAAAGCTTATCTCTCAACCTGTGCTTACACTACCGGATCTCTCAAAACCATTTGAGGTCCAATGTGATGCTTGTGGTGATTGCCTTGGAGCTGTTTTGCTTCAAGAAGGGCACGCCATAGGCTATGAAAATCGAAGGCTTAACCCTGTTGAGAAATCTCTAGGCATATATGAAAAATAACTCCTTGCAGTTCTACATGCCTTAGATTCATGGAAGCACTATTTATTGGGGACTCCTTTCATTCTGCGAGAACGGATCACCAAAGTCTTTAGTACTTCATGATGCAGACCAAGCTCTCCGACAAAAAAATGAGGTGGGCAAATTTCCTTTCGCAATTTCATTTTCATATTGCTCACATTGTTGGCAAGCATAATCAAGTAGCTGATGCACTCTCAAGACGACCGAGAGTGAATGCGGTTTCCATAGCAACTCACAATGATCTATCTTCAATGATAGATGAGTATGCTATTGATCCCGATTGTAGAGATGTGATTTCAGCCCTTGCATTAGGGAAGAAAGAAGAACCATTTACTTTACAAGATGGTTATCTTCTCTATGGCAATAGACTATGCGTTACTAACTCACTACGTGAGAAAGTAATGTATGAATCTCATGCTCCACCTTATGCGGGGCATGTTAAGTATGGAGCCTGATTTACCTTGTAATCTTCTGTGGTAAAAGCGCACATTTGTAAGGCCTCCATTATGAGGAGAAGCCATCGTGCATGAAGAAAAATCATTCGCCGAAAACCAAAATTTTCACGGCCAAACATCAGGGCAACTTTAGGGGCCCTTTTTTTTTCCCTCGCCGGAATATTCCTTTTTGCCGGAATATTATGGCCAAACGGCAGCCGGAAAGTGGTTGGGAAAACAACCGGTCGGTTGGCCAGTGGCCGGTAGTCAATGGCTGGTGGTGGCCGGTGGCCGAATTCAAAAGCGGACTTGTCTTCTCAAGGGCGGCCACACATGGGCGGATTGAAGGTTCCGATTTGGACTTATCTACACAAGGGCGGCTACACATGGCTGCCTCTCATGAGAGAGGGCAGCCCTTTTGGCCTATAAAAGGAGGCCATTTCTACATATATTTCATAGTGTGAAGTTGATGCAACAAGGTGGGTGTGAGGTGGTGAGAGTGAAGCAAGGCGGGAGCTCTATTAAGGGTATAATCCCTTTGTAAATTACTTCTTGTTTTGAAGTACTAAAGCCATTGAGTGGCTGCTTTCCCGTGGACGTAGCCCACATTGGGTGAACCACGTATATCGTGTGTACTCTCTCTCTCTCTCTCTCTCTCTCTCTCTCTCTCTCTCTCTCTCCCTCCTCTATAATCTCGTGTATGTAAACCTGTCTCTCTCCATTAAGTAATCTACTCAATTATCTATTTAGCTACGTCTTATTTCCTAACAACTGGTATCAGAGCAAGGTTTGCTCGTAGCTAAGTTATCTCAAGGAAAGGATTCCTTGAATTGAGTGAGAGTTATGGCGGAGGAAGGGAAGCTCAAGATTGAGAAGTTGAACGGCAAAAACTACCAACATTGGAAGATGCAGATTGAAGACTATCTCTACCAGAAGGACCTCTATTTGCCACTAGGCGATCTTGCGAAGAAGCCCGCAACAATGGCAGATGAAGTACGGATTGTCTTTGATCGAAAGGCACTGGGAAAAATCCGGTTAAGCTTGGCGTCAACGGTGGCCTTCAATGTTTCGGAGATGAAGACCACGGAGGACTTGATGAAGTCACTTGATGACTTCTTCGAGAAACCATCGGCATCCAATAAGGTATTTCTTATGAAGCGCTTGTTCAATTTAAAGATGGCAGAGAATGGTTCAGATGCACAACACCTTAATGACTTTAACACAAACATAAGTCGACTTCGATCGGTGAAAATCAATTTCGATGACGAAGTGCGAGCTCTCCTTATACTATCATCTGTACCGGATAGTTCGGAAAACCTTGTGATGGTTGTAAGTAATTCTATTTCTGGCACAAACACTCTTAAGTTTGATGATGTTGTGGTTGTTCTCCTAAGCGAGGAAATACAAAGGAGAAGCACAAGAGAATCATCAAGTGCTGCATTGTCAGTGGAAACAAGAGGAAGGCCTAAGGAGAGGTTCAAAAACCAAAAGGGTCGTGATCGCTCAAGACAGAGCAAGTCACGCACAAAGTTAATTCTTGAATGTTGGAACTGCGGCAAGAAGGGCCACGTCAAGAAGGATTGCTGGTCCAAGAAGAAGAAGGAGAATGAGTCTCAAGACAACAAGCCAACATCGGAGGCCAATGTGGCAGATAAAGTAGAGGAAGATGCTCTAATTCTCTCATTAGACAATGTGTCTAATTCCTGGATAGTAGATTCCGGGGCTTCATTCCATGCAACACCACACAAGCAACATTTCCAAGATTACACCAAAGGTAATTTTGGATATGTATACTTGGGAGATGATGAAGCTTGTGAGATTGTCGGCAAAGGTACAGTTTCTGTCAAAACTGCTTACGGAAATGAATGGAAGCTTAAAGATGTTAGGCATGTTCCTTCTCTTCAGAAAAATTTGATCTCTATAGGACAATTGGACGATGAAGGTCACAACATTGCATTCGGAAACAAATGGTGGAAGATCTCAAAGGGATCTTTGGTGGTTGCCAAAGGAGAAAAGGTCGTTACACTTTACTTGTGTACTGTTAGCACACAACCTTCAGCTTGTGCAGCAACTACAGAAGTTGACAGTGCGGTGTGGCACTACTGGCTTGGGCATATGAGTGCCAAAGGAATGCAAATCCTTCAAACAAAGAAGCTTCTACTAGGTTTGAAAGAAGTGGAGTTAGAGTTTTGTGAAGATTGTGTTTATGGTAAAAAAAAAGAGGGTAAAATTTCAAAAATCAAGAAATGAAAGAAAAAATAAAAAACTTGAGTTGGTTCATTCTGATGTTTGGGGTCCTGCAAGTACACCATCACTTGGTGGCTCATTGTACTATGTAACATTCATAGACGATGCGACTAGAAAAAACATGGGTTTATGTCATGAAGAATAAATCCGATGTATTTTCCATATTTCAAAGGTGGAAAGCCTTTGTGGAGAATGAAACAAGTACCAAGGTTAAATGCCTCAGATCCGACAATGGAGGTGAATATTGCAGCCAAGCTTTTGAAAGCTTTTGTGCTAGCAATGGCATTCGGAGGCAAAGGACAACCCCAAGGACACCTCAACAAAATGGTATTTCGGAAAGGATGAACAGGACAATCATGGAGCGAGCACGAAGCATGCGGCTACATGCAGGCCTACCGCTTGAGCTTTGGGCGGAAGCTGTAAGTACGTCTGTGTACTTAATCAATCGGTCACCCTCAACGGCATTGGATGGGGGAGTTCGAGAAGAGGCATAGACAGGTAAACCGGTGAATTATGCATTTCTCAAAGTGTTTGGGTGTGAGGCTTTCATGCACATAGATAGAAGCCTAAGATCAAAGCTAGATGCAAAGTCCAAAAAGTGTTTCTTCATTGGCTATGGAGAAGGTGACTTTGGGTATCACCTATGGAATCCTGAAGATGGTAAAATCTTAAGGAGTAGGGATGTAATTTTTAACGAACAAAATATGTACAAAGATTACTTGGAAAGAAAACAAACAAAAGAAATAGGTGATGAGTACATGGAGCTTGAGGACGGTGCAGACTCAAGGACTGCAAACGGTGACAATGTGCAACAATGTCAACCAAATGAGGAGCCTCAACCTATTCCCCGAAGATCTACAAGAGCAAGTAGACCTCCAAAAAGGTTTGTGCCTTCCTTCAACCATCTCTTGATCTCAGATTCTGGAGAGCCAGAATCATACGAAGAAGCTATGCAACATGAATCCAAAGAAGAATGGACGAAGAGCATGCAACTGGAGATGGACTCACTACATCGCAACCAAACATGGGAGTTGGTTGAGTTGCCTAAATTTAAGCGGGCACTTCAAAACAAATGGGTGTACAAGGTGAAGGAAGAAGAAGGTGGGAAGAAAAGGTACAAGTCTAGGCTTGTGGTAAAAGGTTTTTCTCAAAAGAAAGGTATTAACTTCAATGAAATATTTTCTCCTGTTGTAAAAATAAACTCAATTAGGCTTGTCTTAAGCCTTGTGGCTGCTCATGATCTAAATCTAGAGCAAATGGATGTAAATACGACATTCCCTCACGGTGACTTAGAGGAGGAAATCTACATGCTTCAACCAAAGGGATATGAAGTAAAAGGTAAGGAGAAAATGGTTTGTAGATTAAAGAAGAGCTTGTATGGTTTAAAGCAAGCATCAAGACAATGGTACTTGAAGTTTGATCGATGGATGTTGGATCATGGATTCACAAGATGCAACTCGGATCACTGCGTCTACATGAATAATTTGGGAGATGGGAAATTCATCATCCTAATGTTGCATGTTGATGACATGTTGATTGCAAGTGCTAACATGCAGGACATCAAAGACCTAAAAGAGGAGCTGTCTAAATCTTTTTCAATGAAAGATTTAGGTGCTGCAAAGAGGATACTTGGTATGAAAATATCAAGGGACAGGATGAAGAAGACAATAAAGCTATCTCAAGAAGATTACATCAAGAAGGTACTAGAAAGGTTTGCAATGCAAAATGCAAAACCAGTTTCTACACCTTTGGCTGGTCACTTTAAACTAACAAAGGATATGTGTCCAAAGACACAAGAGGAGATAGCCTATATGTCTAAAGTTCCATATGTTGCAGCGGTAGGTTCTCTAATGTATGCTATGGTCTGGACAAGGCCAGACATTGCACATGCAGTGGGAGTTGTGAGTAGGTTCATGGACAACCCAGGTAAAGAGCATTGTCAGGCTGTGAAGTGGATACTTAGGTATCTAAAAGGGACAACAAAAAATGCCTTGTATTTTGGAGGAACTGATATTTTTCTAGAAGGGTATGCTGATGCAAATATGGCAGGTGACAAAGATACTCGAAGGAGCACTACTGGCTATGTATTCACAGTTGGAGGCACAACAATAAGTTGGGCTTCAAAGCTGCAGAAAGTGGTATCACTTTCTACCACCGAAGCAGAGTATGTAGCAATGACGGAGGTAAGCAAAGAAATTATGTGGCTTCACAGATTCTTAGAAGAGCTTGGATTCAAACAAGACAATTGTGTCTTGTACAGTGATAGCCAAAGCGCTATCCATCTTGCACAGAACTCAGCCTTTCATTCAAGGACAAAGCACATTGAGGTGAGATATGTTACCATATACATGTGGTAGTGATGTGTGTGAACACACTAGGACCGCCGGGGCATTTTTTCCTTCTTTAGGAGGTTTTTTCCCCCGTGCATTGTATATACGCCCATCACTCTAGGGCTATCTATCTTTCCATTGCACACTAAGTAACACACTCTCTATTGTGTGCCTTGAGCTTCCTTCGTCTTCTCCAAGCTGTGTGTGTTTCTCTGCAACCCTAATTCCAACAATTGGTATCAGAGCAGGTCACGTCCTCCCGGGATTAGTCGCCAGCTGCTCCAGCACACGCCTGCTCACTTTCTCCGATTTCAGTGAGCTTTGGCGAGCGTTCGCAGGTCGACAAATATTTTGGGACAGCTCGAAGAGCTTGGTCTGCTCAGAATTTTGATTTGGGCTCATTTCGGCCTCCGTTTCCACTACGGGCAGTACTGCACAGGCTATTTCGTCATTTTGTGCAGATTTTCTGTAAGTGCCGTTTTCTGCATAACAGGTGCCTTATAGTCTTCTACGGTTTGTGCTATATAGCACAAGTTGTTCCCGCTCCATTTCTCCTATTTTCGGACAGTTTTCACATCAGGTGCAGAATTTACCATGGCTGACAACAACAACACAGATGTGTTCAAGATGTTTGCTGCTGAGGACAGGTTGGATGGGGACAACTACCCTATGTGGGCTTATATGATGCAACATGTTCTTGTGTCAAAAGGTGTCTGGAACATTGTGCAGGGCATTGATGTACGTCCTGGTTCTGAAGATGTAGGCGATGTTGAGGATGTTGCAGGTCTTGCTGCAAGGATTGCAGCTATTAGAGTTGTTTTGCCTACGGCAGAACAAGCTCGTTGGGATGTTAAGGATGCACAGGCTCATGCATTGATTGCGTTGTCTGTGAAGCGCACCATTATTCCTCACATCCGTTCAGCAAAATCTGCAAAACAGGCTTGGGATATTCTAGCAGGTCTTTATGCAAGCCGCAATGAGGCTAAAATTGCTTTGCTGCGTAAAGAGCTAGAGTCGAAGATTATGCATGAGGAAGATGATATGGAAACTTTCCTTGCTAGTGTCAAGGATATCAATGAGCAACTCATTTCTGCAGGTGAAGTCATTTCGGATAGTTCCCTTGTGCAGACTGTTCTTGATGCCTTACCAGATTCCGACCAGACTTTTGCTAGTACTTGGAGACTCATGACCCAAGGAAATCCTGAAGTTGTCAAGTTTGATGCATTATGCACATTGCTGTTGCAAGAGTCACTTTCTAGAAAAAACAGGACTAGGCAGCGTGCAGTTGAACAGGCTTTTATTGCTTCTCAAAGAAAGGGTGGTAACAGTAATGCAGCCACTTCTTATGGTTCTGCTGCGAGTGGCAAAAATTATGTTCCTTATGCTTCTGCTGGCAGCACTTCGTCTGGCAATTCTTGTGATAAGGGCAAAAAGAAGATGCATTGCCATTATTGTAAAGCCAATGATCACTTGATCAAGTCGTGTCCTAAGTTGAAGGCCAAAGAGGCTAAGAAGAAAGAGGGTGGTTCCACTGCAAATGCTGGTTCCACTACAAATGCAGCCATTGTTGAGTCTTCTGTGAAAGGAGATTGTGATGCTGATGTTGATGCAGAATGGGCTTTTAGCGCAGAGTGCACTTACAATCCTGCTGTCCATGATGCATGCTTGGCAGTTGCTGCAGATTCACATGTGTGGTATTTCGACAGTGGTGCTACAAAGCACATTACCTCACATCGTGAATTGTTTACCTCTCTCGAGTCTGTCCCTCACGGGAATTCAGTCACTTGTGCCAACAACGCCTCTTATCCAGTTCAGGGAGTTGGAAAGATTGTGCTCACTGCTGCTAATGGCAGTTCCTTCACACTTGTTGATGCACTTTATGTACCTGGGATCAAGAAGAATCTCTTGTCTGTATCCGCACTTGCTAGACTTGGACTTGTAGTCAAATTTGTGGATGACAGATGTACAGTTCATGATCTCAGTTTTGGTGATGAAATTGTTGCATCTGGGCTTTTGTGCCGTGGGCTGTATAAGCTCACTTTGTATGACAAGTGTGGACAAAATTTTGCAAATGCTGTTGCAGATTCAAGGGCTATTTCAGATGCAAAACTTTGGCATGCACGTTTTGGTCATCTGAATTTTGCCAGTTTGCTGCGTTTGCAGAAATCTGATATGGTTGCTTCTTTGCCGCCTCTTGAAGCACCTGTCAAACATGTTTGTGAAGGCTGTATTCTGGGTAAAATGTAGCGTTCTAAGTTTCCAAAGGATGGTTCAGTTAGGGCCACATGCATGTTGCAGCTTGTGCATAGTGATGTTTGTGGGCCCATGCAAACTCAGTCCTTGGGCAATTACCTGTACTTCGTGACTTTCATTGATGATTACTCCAGGCATGCATGGGTATTTCCGCTTAAAGCGAAGTCCGAAGTTTTTATGTGCTTCAAACAATTTTTGGCTATGGCTGAAAATGTCTCAAAATGTACTATGGGCACCCTCCGTTCCGATCGAGGGGGGGAGTATATGTCTCATGAATTTAATGCATTTCTGGCTAGTCGTGGGATAAAACACCAATGTACAGCGCCTTATACACCTCAGCAAAATGGTGTTGCTGAGAGGAAAAATAGGTCACTAACAGAAATGGCACGATGTATGGTCAAAAGTCAAGCTTTGCCGCATTCTTTTTGGCTTGAGGCTATCATGTGTGCCACTTATGTACTTAACAGGTGTCCTACGAAAGCTTTGCAGTCTATTACTCCATATGAAGCATGGCATGATAGAAAGCCTTCTATTGAGCACATGCGTGTTTTTGGCTGTTTGGCATATGCTTTGGTGCCACAAGTGCAGCGCAGAAAATTGGATGATAAGGCTGTCAAATGTATTTTTGTTGGTTATAGTGCTGAAAGCAAAGGTTACAGGTTGTATCATCCGCAAACAAAACATATTCTGGTTTCACGGGATGTAGTGTTTGTGGAAGATTCTGTTCAGCCCTTGCTGTCATGTACTAGAGACAGTAATGTAAGCTCACAAGACATTTATGACACTTTGTTGCCTCTTTTCAGTGGTGGAAATACGAATGTAAGTTCCAATGAGGCAAATGTACAGCCTATGGGGGTTTCTGAAAATGTTTTAGAACAGCCTATTACTGATGCAGATGTACATGATGTACTTGATGAGGAAAGGGCTGAAAATGAGCAGGCTAGAGGTATGCCAAAATGGCTGGTGCACACTTTGCGTGACAGTAAATTGGATGCACCTTTATCTAGTCGTACTCGTTCAGGCTCTCGCCATGCATCTTATGCATCAGATTGTTATGCTTTGGCTGTGTCTAGCTTACATGATGTTGAGGAGCCTCTGACTTTTGATGAAGCATAGAATTTAGAAAATTGGATGGCTGCCATGCAATCAGAATATGATGCACTTGTAGAAAATGACACATGGACTTTATGTGATTTGCCTCCTGGCAAAAAGGCCATTGGTACGAAGTGGGTTTACAAGTTGAAACGCAAGCCGGATGGTGAGATCGATCGCCATAAGGCTCGACTTGTTGCAAAGGGTTATGCACAACAAAAAGGCATAGATTATGAAGAGACTTTTTCTCCCACTTGTCGTATGACTACTGTACGTTTTCTATGTGCATTGGCAGCTCATTTTGGTTGGGATGTACATCAATCAGACATTGTTACTGCTTTCTTGAATAGTGACATATTTGAGGAAGTTTATGTAACGCAGCCTCACGGTTTTGTCATAAAAGGACAAGAGGACAAAGTGTGCAAATGTAAGAAGGCTTTGTGTGGGTTGAAGCAATCTCCTCGTGCTTGGTATGAGAAAGCTGACACTCATTTGGTTAAATGAGGCTTTCGTAACAATCCAACAGAAAGCACATTGTATGTAAAGCGTGAGGATGATGTATTTCTCATTGTGGTTCTTTATGTTGATGATTTGCTGATCACTGGACCAAATGAGAGACATATTGCTGAATTTAAGGCTGATTTGAATGCTACTTTCAAGATGAAAGATTTGGGGTTGTTGCATCATTACTTGGGTATACAGTTTAAGCACTGTGATGGTGGTATTGCCTTGTGTCAGAAAAGTTACACAGAGACATTGCTATGTAAGTTTGGACTTGTGGATTGCAAACCTATTGCCACTCCCATGGAAACAGGTTTGAAGTTGAGTCTACATGATGCTGGCGATCCTGCTGATGTCACTCTTTACCAAACTGCTGTTGGCTGCCTCATTTATGTATGCAACACGAGGCCAGATATTCAGTTTGCAGTCTCGCAGGTCAGCAGATTTATGCATAGCCCAGGGTCTAAGCATTGGCAGGCTGTCAAGAGGATTTTTCGCTACCTTAGTGGCACTTTACATCTTGTCTTGTTTTATCCCAAGGGGGGATCATTGCCGCCAGACTTACATGCTTTTTCGAACTCAGATTGGGCTGGTTGTTTTGACACGCGAGTGTCCACAAGTGGTTTTTGTTTCATGCTTGGCAGTTCATGTATATCATGGTTGAGCAAGAAGCAACCTACTGTGGCCACTTGGAGTTGTGAGGCTGAGTACAGGGCAGTCTTCACAGCTACGGTTGAGTGTGTATGGCTCAGACGCCTTATGGCTGACTTGGGTGTTGGACAGGACACTGCCAACACTATCTACACTGACAGTCAGAGCGCATTGGTAGTTGCGAGGAACCCAGTTTTTCATGCTCGCACAAAGCACATTGAGGTGCATTACCACTATGTCAGGGAGAGGCTCTAGCAGGAGAGATCAGCTTGGCTTATGTGCCAACACAGGACAACCTTGCAGATCTTTTCACAAAGGCATTGTCTCGTGAGAAGCTTGAAGCTTTCCGCAAAGCTTTGGGCTTACTCCCCTTTGTGGACTGATCCTGTCCTCAGGGCATGGCACTTCCCTTTACTCATGTGCCAGCTCTCGTTCACCGCATCACTCCAGGGGGGATTTGTTACCATATACATGTGGTAGTGATGTGTGTGAACACACTAGGACCGCCGGGGCATTTTTTCCTTCTTTAGGAGGTTTTTTCCCCCGTGCATTGTATATACGCCCATCACTCTAGGGCTAACTATCTTTCCATTGCACACTAAGTAACACACTCTCTATTGTGTGCCTTGAGCTTCCTTCGTCTTCTCCAAGCTGTGTGTGTTTCTCTGCAACCCTAATTCCAACAAGATATCACTTCATACGCACTCTTTTGGAAGAGGGACAACTAAAGCTAGGAAAGGTGCATACAAGTGAAAATCTTGCAGACATGTTTACAAAGGTGGTCAACAAGGAGAAGTTGAGCTTTTGCTCATCTTCAATCGGCATTCAAGGATAAGAAGCCAGGATGGAAAGCAGTCCACAAGTTTGGTTTTAAGATTAGTTTCCAAGTGGGAGATTGTTAAGTATGGAGCCTGATTTACCGTGTAATCTTTTGTGGTAAAAGCGCACATTTGTAAGGTCCCCATTATGAGGAGAAGCCATCATGCATGAAGGAAAATCACTCGCCAGAAACCAAAATTTTCACGGCCAAACATTAGGGCAACTTTAGGGGCCCTTTTTTTTCCCCTCGCCGGAATATTCCTTTTTGTCGGAATATAATGGCCGGACGGCGGCCGGAAAGTGGTGGGAAAAACAACCGGTCGGTTGGTCGATGGCCGGTAGTCAATGGGCGGTGGCCGGTGGTCGGAATTCAATGGCCGGTGGCCGGTGGCCGAATTCAAAAGCGGACTTGTCTTCTCAAGGGCGGCCACACATGGGCGGATTGAAGGGTCCGATTTGGACTTATCTACACAAGGGCGGCTACACATGGCTGCCTCTCATGAGAGAGGGCAGCCCTTTTGGCCTATGAAAGGAGGCCATTTCTACACACATTTCATAGTGTGAAGTTGATGCAACAAGGTGGGTGTGAGGTGGTGAGAGTGAAGCAAGGCGGGAGCTCTATTAATGGTATAATCCCTTTGTAAATTACTTCTTGTTTTGAAGTACTAAAGCCATTGAGTGGCTGCTTTCCCGCGGACGTAGCCCACATTGGGTGAACCACGTTTATCGTGTGTACTCTCTCTATCTCTCTCTACTCTATAATCTCGTGTATGTAAACCTATCTCTCTCCATTAAGTAATCTACTCAATTATCTATTTAGCTACGTCTTATTTCCTAACAGGGCATAGAGGGATTCAGTCTGCCTTAAAGGGAATTGAAACATATTTCTATGGGCCTACCATGAAAGTGAACATACAAGAGTATGTTTCTAAATGTGTGGTATGCCAAAAGACAAAATTTGATAGAGGGAAGCAACTTGGATTGCTTCAACCCTTGCCAATCCCTAATTCACCATGGGAGAGCATATCCATGGATTTTATCTTTGGATTGCCTAAGTCTATCCATGGGAATGCGGGAATATGGACAATACTAGACAGGTTCAGTAAACAAGCTCATTTTATACCTGTCAAAAAGACTATCAAAGCCCATCAAATGGCAACCCTCTTCATTTCACAAATTTTCAAGTACCGTGGCTTGCCAATGTCCATAGTGTCAGATAGAGATCCTAGAATGACCAGTAATTTCTGGAAGGGTCTCTTTGAGAATTTAGGGACAAGGCTAAACTTCTCTTCGGCCTATCATCCACAAACGGATGGCCAAAGTGAAATAGCTAACCTAACAATTCTCGATCTACTAAAAGCCTATGTAACGGAAGTAGATCAAAGATCCCAATGGGAGAAGTACTTACCCCTTAGTGGAGTATGCTTACAATAACACTGTACATACTTTCAAGGGAAAAGCACCTTTCGAGGTAATTGAGGGAAGATCAAAAAGTCCCTTGCTACTTAAGGTACATGGGAAGATCTTCGCTGCAGATGAGTATAGCCGAGACCTACAAGAATCTTTCCAAAAGATTAAGGATGCTATCTCTATCTCACAACAAAGGCAAAAGGCCGTTGCTGACAAGCACAGAAGAGCCCAAGACTTTAAAGAAAATGATTGGGTCTTATTAAAATTCCCCAAGGCTCGATTAAGGCACACGACGGGCAAGAATCCTACGGGACACCAAAAGTACTATGCTAAACTAGCAAAAAGGTACTATGGTCCCTTCCAGATTCTTAGGCCAATCAATGAGATGGCCTATCAACTCAAGTTTCCCAATCATTGGCTCATACACAATGCTTTCCATGTGAGCCTATTAAAGCCTTACAAAGGAGAGCCACCTCAAGAACCAACTACTGAAGACCCACCGGAGATCGAGGACCAAGAGGAGGTGCTGCAGCTCGAGTCCATTCTACGACATGAAGACAAGGTACTAAGAGGCGGTAAGACTATCCGACGATATCTTATTAAGTTTAAGAATTATCCTTTTGAAGATGCTAGATGGATGCAAGGCATACAATTAAAGGATAACCTAAACCTTGTCAATGCTTACAATGCTTCCCAAGAGTAAGCAAATGTACAAAATGTTAAAAATGAACAAAGTTTTTGTCTTATAAGACTCTCTTTTTCTTTATTGTGCACAAAAATGAAGTAGTATGCATGCTTAGATCAAGTTTACGGAGACGACGTCTCCCAAACACCAATTAGATCTTGTCACTCTAATATGGAAGATTGATAGGACTAATGTGCAGACATGCTTGTGGCAGCCTCAGGCTCTCAAGTGCCAAATGGACTAGTCATCCATTGTGGAATGATGTCGTAGGGTAACATAGGGATCCTCTACCCGCTAAGAAAAGGACTCATGAATATGCTTTATCTTCTCTACACCATAGTCGAGGACGAATATGATTTCAAGAGAGAGGTAATGTCATAATAATCAATATCTAATTCTCCTAAATGATTTCCTCATGTTAAACTGATCATTTAATATAGGGAAGTGCCAGGGGAGAAAAAGATGGAATATTGGTTAAGCTAGCAGACCGGCCACGGTAGGGATCCAAAGGAGGGAAAATATGGATCCAAAGGGGGGGCCATCTGCAAAAGAGCCATGTGCAACAATGGGCTAAAAAGACCCTAAGGTTCAGCCCATTAAGACTTCCAAAATGCTAAGGTTCCAAAATTCAAAGGTTGTGTCCAAAGGTGTTGAACCATGGGGGAAATTGGATGCTTTGTGTGTGTCCCAAAAGTCTTTACAAATCCCTACATAGGAGGGGGCGAGCCTTGCTTGTAGGGGATGAGAGAGAAAGTCACACACACACACATACACAAGCTCCCTTTACACAAAGGGAATGAGGGACACATGTTAGCTCCCTATCCCAGATGCCCACAAGGTGTACCCAATTCTTATTGGATGGCCTTGGAGGTGGACCAATGAGAATTAGGCTAGAGTAAATCTATTTTAATTAATTTAAAAACACTTAATAAAAGAACCAATGAGAATTGAGTCCTCTAGAAGACTATTGGACAGTCTCCCGAGGGGTCCAATGAGCATTCAGCAGCCCAATGGCTTGCCTGATTCCTATTGGCCATGAGGCAAAGGGGTCTAATGAGAGTTTAGTTGAATTATTAAATTACCTAAAGCTCTCACAAAAGGGGAAAGGGGGACACATGTCAGAAGGCTATCACTTATGCTGCTTAATTGTCATTGGCTAGCCCTAGGGAGGTCCAATGAGAGGGTAGCATGAGCAAATAGCAAGAGGGGTCGACCAAGAGAGAGAGGGGGGCTGATTTTTGCAAGTCATTACCACACACACACTCACACAATCTCATGTGTGAAGTAAAGAAGACTCTCTCTCCTTCTCAAGCTTTAATGGAAAGCTTATCACCTACTCCAAGCTTGTGAGAAGGGAAGCCTACACCAACAACTCTTGGCTTTGTGATGCAAATCCAACCAAGAGCCAAGCTTCAATGCATGCTCATCTCCTCTACCATGCTAATTACTAAGCTAAGCTATGCTAATATGAGTGATTATGTGAGGAGATGTACATATTTCTCATAAGAATACTCCTTCTTCCTCTCAATCTACTCTCATATCCTGCTAGCTCTCACCATCTTTGAAGGTGTGTGAGGTCTTGGGTCTGAGACCAAAGATAATTGATGTTGTGTTTGCTAAGTGTTTTGCTTCGTGCATGAAGCTTTCATTTTCATTGCACTAGCTAGTCTTGAAGGAACACAAAGAATTGTATTGTACAATGTCTCTCTTGATGGGAGAAACCATAATACAAAGCCTTTTGGAGGGGGGACCGGCTCCATGCAAATCCGGTCCTCAACTGTTGTCAATAGCTTAATTTCTCTCTCTATTGAAAGTATTGTTCATGCAAATTAAATGGTTTTATGATTTTTGTTTCTCTCTCCACCCAAGCACTCTTGTAATTCTCATTAGGAATCTATTCTAATGAAATGCCCACTATGTTCATGCTAATTTCCACTACACACAAGTTTTTAGGCCATTAAAGGTTACAAGTTGCATCATATGTACTGAACCACTCTCTGTGAGGAGTCACATGAAAAGTTGCACCTGAGTCAATAACCCAATCCTGTAAAGCATAGTCATTAGTGGCAACCAAAAATGTTGAATCTATGGGAGATGTGAGATAAATGTCTCCATCACAATCTTCAACAAAAACATTGTTGATCTCTTCAATCTTTATACTGCTTTCCAGTCTTGCCTTCTTCTGACTTCTTGTCTTTACCTTGCTCTTGTTTCCACTCTCGACAATCTTTCTTCATATGACCCTTTTTGTGACAATGAGAGCACTCAATGTCTTTTCGGTCACGTGATTTGGTACAAGATTTTCCTCTCTGATTCTGCTTGCCCTTTTCTAATGATTGACCACGAACAACGAGAGCGTCGCTAATACCATGAGAAGTATCAAATTCTTCCTGCTAATCTCTTCAGTAAGCAAATTGCCCTCAGCATCAGCACATCTTAAACCATCAGGAGGTGATGAGTTACTTATGGCTGTGCGAAAAGTATCCCAACTTTCTGGCAACGTAACTAGCAAGAACATTGCTTTGACCGAATTGTCGAAATTGACTCCCTGCGCAGAAAGCTGACTGAAAATTTTGTTGAACTGGTGCGCCCTCATCCATCTTTAAATCAACTAACTTTTTCAGCCAATAAACGTGTGATGATGCACTTTGCTTCTCATACAGGTCACATAACTTCTTCCACAACTCATAACTAGTCTTTTCCATGTTCACATTGAATTACACATTCTTTGAAAAAGTCATCATGATGGTGGACCTGGCAAGCTCATCCAACTCCTACCAATCATACTCATCCATATCCTCAGGCTTTATCCCTTTCATCTTTATCGGTCGGATCTGCTTCTTCTGTACTAAGACATTGTAAATTTGTTCCTTCCAAAATGGGAAGTTAGTGCCATCTAACTTCTCAATGTTGAACAAAGAGTTCTCCGATGATGAAGCCATCACTGGACAAGGAAAAAAAGTAATAGATCCACTGCACTAAAGAAGATGATAGAAAACTTGAAAATTTTCGGCAGAGTCTCCCCTATAAAACTGACTTCCGAACCCAAAACAAATGTGTATAATGACTGAAATGCTGATCAAAGTGGCTAAACCGGCAAGATAGAATCTCAAAGAGCTGTCACTGTCAATGTCTCAAACTCTAGAAGAGTGTCTTTGACCGACTGAACGCTATCAAATGCATACGTATAAAGATGACAGCAATGCTGAAGGAGTATGAGCGGAAGTGCGACGCGAGAGAGAGTGCGAGAAGAAGAGCACGACGATATGGTGAACTCGCTCTACTGTAATGTGTAGAGCATAGTGAGTTCTTATTAGGTTTTTACAAAAGAACATGTGTACATACCTGGCGGCCCGCCCACTTACCTGGGCGACCACATTGGGCTTTATACCCCAACAACCTCCCACTTAAAGTCCAATGTGGTACTTTAAGTGTGAGAGAAGCTACTATACAAGCTAATATACAAGAGATGTAGAGAAGTGATGTACTACCCTACACCTAAGTGCTTGCGAAAATGCGCAAAGCTCTCTGAGGGAAGTCCTTTTGTAAGTAGATCAGTAGGATTTTCTGTGGTGTGAACTTTGACAAGCTAAAGTTGCTTATCCTCGAGCATTTCCCTGATGAAATGATACTTCACATCCACATGCTTTGTCTTTGAGTGATAAACTGGATTGCGAGCCAATTGTATAGCACTTTGACTATCACAATATAACATTGGCATCTCTTCTTTGATTCCCAAATCTGTTACTAGTCGATTAAGCCAAATTGATTCTTTGCATGCCTCTGATGCTGCAACATATTCAGCCTCTGTAGTAGACTAAGTAACACAATCTTGTAATCTAGAACGCCATGATACTGCTCCACCAGCCAATGTAAAGACATACCCTGATGTAGACCTTCGGTTGTCTAAGTCACCTGCATAATCTGAGTCTGTAAAACCCTTTACACTTATCTCCTGACTCCCATAGCATATACGCACACTCTTTGTAGCTTTCAGGTATCTCAATATTCCTTTCACTGCCTCCCAATGTTTCTTGCCTGGGTTTGACATTGAGGCGTTCCGGGGCGGGCAACAAGAGAGGCGACCTCTAAACACCCCTCAAGGCTCCCGTGCTGCTCAATTGGGGCTGGGGCAACCACAAGCACAACACAACAACAAACCCACAGCCAAACCCAAACAAGATAGGGGCACCACCTAGTTATGGTATGCGAACTAGGACGCAAGAGAGATTTTGGCACAACCAAGAAGATGCACCACACAACACACACAAGCAACCTCACACCAAGACACACATGAAATGGACCAGAGAGAGCTAGAGCAAAGGGAAGAGAGAGAGGGAAGGATCTTGCGTAATACCTTATTTGTGACTTGCAAATGGAGATGGTTCGTTATGATGCTATCGTAGAACTTGTACAAAACTCACTCAATGCTTAGTGATTGCTAATCATTGCCACACACACACACACTGTCTTAGGGTGTGGGAGACCTCTCACCACAATACCCTCTTACAATGGACACAAAATTGGCAATGAAAAACACACTAAAACACTTCCTAAAATCAAGATCAACCGATAAAAACTCAAAATACACAAGTCACCTTGAATTCACCAAACCGTATTGCCCAAATGGAGGGACGAAGATTTAAACGTCGAATCACGCCTTTGATGCACCAAACCTCAATTTATTGATGATGAAGGAGCATGTACAATAGTGGTTTTGAGATTTGTGGAACTCACGCCCTCTTACTTGCAATGTGTAGCTTGAAGGCTTCTCTCACACCAAGAGTGAAGCTCACAAGTGGTTGCTACACCTAAGTCTCTCCTCACGCATAGAGTGTTGGGGTGCTATGTGAGATGTTGGAGGTTGTTTTACAAGAAGGAGAGGGGCCTATTTATAGGTTGGAGACCCCTCATTAGGATTATTGGAAATCCTAATTTACAAGCTAACAAATCAGGATTATGATTTTTTTGAATATCAAAACATTGTGGGCCTTCTTTGTCTGCTTGAGTCATGGGTGTGGGCTCAAAAGAGAGCATTATTGATGGTAGATAAGGTGAAAGTAAGTTTTAAGGAAGGGGAGAGAGAGAGAGAGAGAGAGAGAGAGAGAGAGAGAGAGAGAGAAAGTTACTATACGTGTCTTGAGGTGAGGTGTCTTTTATGGTTAGGTCAATGCTATTTTGTGTTAGTATGTTAGTCGTTAGTAATCATTAGAAGGTTAATGTTACATTTACAATGGGTAGAGTGAGTGGGATGGTTGGAGTAAGATGGTTGAATGAAGTGAACAAATCCTTGTGATGGTGAAGCTTGAAGAAGTTTTGGACTTACTTGTGTAGGTTCTCAAAATGACCATCGATCTTCTTCTTCGTCTTCTCTTCTTTACGCCACCGCTGCCAAGGTTGATCATCGTGATGAAAATGGTAATTCCGTTGATGAGATCTTTTGATTTGCAGAGGTTAAGCATGGTACACATGCTGAATTTATGTATATATATAAGGAGTAAGATGGAATTGTACTTTGGAGATAATAGAGAGAGGCATAGAGATGGTGTATGTACATGGAGAGCTCATATGAGAGCTATGGGAGTAAGTGGGGAGGTTAATGGTGAAGAAGGTGAGAGAAACCATTGAAGGTGCAGGTTTGAGTGAGGGATTGAGAGAAATGTGTGTGTGTGTGTGTGTGTGTGTGTAGAAGTGTGGAAAGAGGTGAGAGAAGACTATGGGCTACTTGTGAAAAAAGTGGGCAGACTGGGGTCCACTCAAAAAATCATAGCTCACCGCTGGTAGCTCCAAAAATCATGAAAAAATTTGAGGTGATTATTCAGAGCGTGGGCTACATTTTCTCTTTTGACCACTGCTCCAAATTCGGAGTGGAGATAGGTGCCAAAATTCTCACCAAAAAGCCTGTTTTTATGCTTGCAAAAGTCTTTTAGTGGACCCCTCCTTTGTTGAATTTGTACAATGCATCCAAGAGTGAGCCCCTCCTTTGTCATATCATAATACAAAGCATCCAAGTTGCCCTTGACACATGCATGGAGGAGGATTATTGGTGAATAAAGAAATATATACATGGTGGGACTAGTGTATGGACTATTCATGGACTTTAGCTCAATGAGCACATGGTGTTAGAATAATGAGTAAAAATAATAATAAAAATATGGAGGAGTTATGGATATGGAAAGATATTGGAATCATATGATATGGTCCCTCTTTGAATTATTTTGGGTGAAAGAGGAAAAGGTATGCAAGTAAATAATATAATAAACTTGACCAATGAGTAGAAATCAATTTTTTGTTTTCACGAGGGTGAAGGTGAAAATGTGGGAGTGATTTGTATAAAGGAAAAATATGAGGTTAGAGTATGTACATATTGGCAAAAAAAATAAAATAATAAAATAATTATGGTGTAAGAGGATGAAAGAAGGTGTACATAGGTTTAATAAAACACACACCTAAGTAGAAATATTTAAATAAAATACCAAAATAATTATAAAAAATCCCTATATTTAGGCCATATATACAATGAAATATTTACACACAAAGAGGCCATAATATACTTTTATTTTTTTATTTTTTTTATTTTTTTTATTTTTTTTGGCTCACCTAGCCCAGTGACTAGCTAGCTGAGGGTTTTTTAAGAAGATATGGGAAAAGCCCCCTAACTCACACACGCCTATGTACAATGAAATGGTAGGGATAGCCATAGCGTTTGGGTGAATTTGGTAGGGTGAGGTAACTCACTGTGGCAATTACAAAGAGCCGAAAAAACGGCTATCATTAGCCCTCCCCCTGGATGATGGTATATTCATGTACCATCATAGAGCATCTTTTCCAAAGAGAGTGCTTCAGAGTCCTTCACGAGATCTTCATTGTTTGGCCCCTCAAAATTTTGGCTGGAGTTACACTCATGCTTCATGTAACAATACTTACATGAGACAGCGGCCTTTGGACAGATCTTTGGTAGATCCTTTGGTAGAAGGCGACTCAAATAGGGCTTCAAGCGATACCCGTTTACCTTCCTGGAGTGCTCTTTACCATTCAAGTCCATAAGCTGATAGTAACTAGAATTGAAAGCCTTCTTGACTATGTATGGCCCTTGCCATCTAGTTTCAAACTTGGCATCAAAACGATTGTCAAGTCGATTGTCATACCTTAGCACAAGCTCTCCTTCCTTGATGCCTTTGTCCTTCAGTTTCTTGTCGTGCGTTTCTTTCGCTTGTGTGGCTTTCCTCTTGTAGCACTCGTATGCTGCTTCTCTTTTCCACTCAAGCTCCACTAACGTAAGAAGTCGATCCATCCATACCTCTTGATCATCTTGTGCTCCTTTGCCATGAAGTCGCATTGTTGGAATGTTGAGCTCGATAGGCTGCAAAGCCTCTTGACCATAGACCAAGTGAAATGGTGTGAACTCCGTGGCTTCCCTATATGTGGTTCGATATGCCCACAAGGCACCATCCAAGAAGTCATCCCATAATTTTGTCTTGTTTTGCACCATCTTTCTAATGATTCCTGCAATGACACCATTAGCCTTCTCCACCAAACCATTTGACTGTGGGTAGTATGCTGTGCTATGACGATGTAGAATGTGAAGCTCTTCACAAACTTCTGTGAGCAAGCCCTTCCTAAACCCTGGACCATTATCAGAAACAATCTCCAAAGGTGTGCCAAATCTGCAACAAATGTGAGTGTACACAAACTTGCTAACCGTCCTCTCATTCACTCTTGCCACACTTTGAGCTTCCACCCACCTAGTCATATAGTCTACAGCCACTAGAATGTAGAGTTTACCATTTTTTGTCCTAGGCAGAGGACCCATAGCATCAATGCCCCACTTTTCAAAGGGTCCATTTGCAAGCACTATTTGCCTCGGGCCATGCACCAACCTTCTATTTCCATTTATCTGACAATTGTGACAGCTTTTACACCAATGTTGAACATCCACATGCAAGCTTGGCCAAACATACCCCGCAAGCAAAATCTTCTTCACAGTTGATTCTTGGGCAAAATGACCACCACATGCCTCTTCATGCAAACCTTTTAGAATGGCTGGAATTTCCTCAATAGTTGGTACTCTTCTGCACACTTGATCCTTCCCTTTTTGATAGAGGGAGCCTTCTAGGAAGAGATAGAAACTTGCCTTCTTCATGAGTCTCCTCTTCTGAGCCTTCGTGAAGTCTTGTGGAAACTCACCCTCCAAAATGTAGCCGATAATGGGAGCCAATGACTCCAATCCCTGGTATCTCGGTTGCTTGACAGCTGCTGCCACCATGATGACCTGCACTTCTCTCTCAACACATGTAACTGCTTGTTGTGCAAGTAAATCGGCATCTTCATTTTGTTTCCTAGGAATATGATATAGTTGCACTTCTTCAAATTGATTAAACAATCTACGAATGGCATGAACTTTTGTCCGTAAGCTCTCATTCTTGCATGCCCAAATGCCTAAAATCTGTTTAACAATGAGAAGTGCATCTCCCTTTACCATGAGGCGTTGTATCCCTTGGCCAATGCACATCTTCAAACCATGAAGTAGTGTGTCATATTCTGCTTCATTGTTGCTAGTTGAACCTGGTAGATTGACCTTCTCTTTCGTGACCACCTCTCCACTTGGGTTGAGCAACACTAGCCCTCCCCCTGCTTTTCCTATGGCTCGTCGAAAAGCTCCATCAAAGAACAAGGTAAAAGCATTGGGAATACTTTTTGGTGGTGGAAATGGTAGGGTCTTTACTTGAGGCACCTTAATTTCCTTCTCATGTACTCTATAAGTGAGAATCCCTGCCAATTGTGCACGCACACTATCTTCTACCTTGAAAGAGTATTGGAACTCTTGCAACTCCATAATCCACTTTGAGATCCTAGTACTAAGATTCATTTGAGATGACACCCAAGGGAACAAATTTTCTGCAGTGAGAATTACAAAAGGTTTTGGTAGTAGGTAGGATCTAAACTTTCTCACCGCAAACATGAGAGAAAGCATCATGAGTTCTGCTTCTGTGTAGTCTCTCTCCAAAGCATTCATGACCCTACTAGCAAAGTAGATGGGTCGCATCCTTGTACTGTGGGGATCTTGTTGTAGCAACACAGCACCAATTGTTTCCCTTCCAACACTAGAGCTAACAAAGAATGTGTACTCCCAACAAGGAGGCATGAGTGTTGGTAGCTCTGACAAAATGACTTTAATGTTACAAAAATACTCTTCAAGCTCATCAGACCATGCAAATTCTACTTGTTGTGTCAACTTTTGCAAAGGATGAAGCAACTCCGAGGCTAAGTGAATGAAGCGTGACATATACTTCACCTTCTGAATGAAAGAGATGACCTCCTTAAGACTCTTCGGTGATGGGAGCTCAATAAGAGCCTTTGCCTTTGAAGGATCCACCTCAATGCCTTTATAGGAAACCTTGTGACCGAGCAAGATCACTTCATCCTCACCTATGTGGCACTTGTCGGGGTTGAGTTGACCTCCCATGTCGTAGAGCTTCTTTAAACCTTCTTCTACCCTTTGTAGATGCAATGATTCTGAGCTATAAATGCAAAAATCATCAATGAACACCCTAATTGACTTTCCAAAGAATGCTTGAAACACCATGTTCATGAAACGTTGGAATGTTGCAGGAGCATTTGTCAGACCAAATGGCATGACTCTAAAAGCATAACAACCCCAAGGAGTGATAAAGGTTGTTTTCAATTGATCTTCCAATGCGATGCCTATTTGAAAGTAGCCTGAGTAGCCATCACACACAGTGTACTTCTCATGACCAGCTACTTCATTTAGTATCTCATCCTGAAATGGGAGGGGAAAGTGATCTCTTTTTGTTGCCTCATTGAGTGGACGGTAATCCACACACACCCTCCACTTTCCGTTCTTCTTAGGAGTGACAACAACAGGAGAGACCCACTCTGAATTCTCCACTGGATAAATGAACCCTGCTGCTAGAAGCTTTCTTACCTCCTTGAGTAAAGCCTGCTCCTTGATGACTCCTAGCCTTCGTAGCTTCTGAGCCTTAGGTGTGGCCTCTGGCTTCAACTCAATTTTGTGTTGAACAGCATCTACTCCACGCACATCGGTGTAGTCTTTAGCAAAAAGCCTAGGAAACTTCCTTAGCACACATTTGAACTCCTCTCTTTCATCCTTTGTAAGTGTTGTTGATAGCATACCTTCCAGCATCCCTTCATCTTGATATTCACCTTCGTTCTCTTGAGGACCTACCTCCTCCAAGCCTTGACAAGAGGTCTCTTGGTTGCTTGGCTTAAACCTTACCCCCATGACCTCGATGGAAGACTCCTCTTCAGTAATGCTGTCGCTACTTTCTTCTTCTGAAGTGCTATCGGTCCAACCTTCTTCCGTCTCACTTTGAGATGATTCTTCATGGAGCTCCTCTTGGCGTTGCTCCTTCATGTCAAAGACAACCTTCTTATGATTGTCATTCCTGCAAATTAATTTCCCACTCTCCCAATCCTGCAAAGCTCGCATTTTCATTAGCCATGGTCTTCCTAGGATAAATGGATAACCACTTCCCTTGGTCGACATAACATAAAAATCCACCGCTTTCTTAATGCCAAAGGCCTCTACAAAGACATTTTTACAAATGCCTACACACCTAGCCTTGCTATTGTTTGCCATTTTCACTTTGATTTCAGGTGTCTCATGGATGTGCATGCCTAGTCTTTGCATGAGTCCCTCTGTCATGATGCAAATTTGTGCACCCCCATCCACTAGACCTTTCCTAACCAATCTCCCTTTGATGTAACAGTCTAGCACCGGTGTAATGTCCTCATTCATTTCAGCTTGTGCAATTTTTACAACAGGCACACTCTCTTTTACCTTTCTCCTAGTGCTAACTGCCCTTGTTAAATCCCTCCTAACTTGTGGACATAATGCAAGAAATTGAGGCCATGAAATATCAGGACCCTTACCTCTCATGTCTTCCAACAAGTTGTACGGAGCCATACCATGTCCAAGAGGGAAGTCTTGGAAGTTGATACGACGTCGAGTCCTCTTGGTTTCCTTGGTTTCCTTTGCCTTCTTGCCTTGTCCATGGTCACTCTGTGATGTGACTCCTTCTTTCTCTTTACCTTTTCGTCGGCCACGCTTAATGCCATTGGCTTCCATGTCAACCTCATTTGAATTTGTCACCTCTACCACATGCACATTTGGATCTGGCAAAGGTGGAACTCCTTCTACCCCTTGTGGAGGTGGTCTTGGTCCATTTGGCCTTTGTAGAAGCCTTGGTTGTTGACCAGCTCCTTCTCTTGCATTCATCACTGGGTAATTCAAGTTAGGTCTCCCTGGCTCTCCACGGGGCCAAGGACAATTATACATCCCATGTCCAGACTCTCCGCAATTCCAACATTGCAAGACTCTCCTAGGTCGTGGGTCTCGCTCTTCAGACTTCTTTGCTTGTCCCTTTGGACCTACGGCTTGTGCAAGGTGAATTGACAGGCTGCTTAAGGATTCATTTAACTTCTCAATCACTTCAACCGTTACCTCAGGAAGCTCCTTAGATGTTGATGCTTGTGACTTACCTTTGGGTCTAAGACCTTCTATTGGAACCTCCCCCCTTAAGCACTTGAGTTTCCTATATTTCTCAGCAGCCCTAGTTTCAGCTGCATCAAAGGTAGCAGGTGCACCCGCCTCAACTTTTACCTTAAGGTCAGGAAAGAGTCCGGCTATGAACCTCTCCTTCTTTAGAAATTCTGCACCATCACCAGGGTTAGCAACATTTCGTATCCATAGAGCCCAAAGACGTAGGAACTCTTGCTTGTACAAGTAGTAGTCATCTAAGTCTTTTTGCTTATGAGAAACAATGTCTTGCCATAGCTTTTGAGTGTTTTGGGGATCAAAGAAGTATCTCTTGAAATGATTGACAACTTCCATGTAATTTTCTTTAACTTCCTCAGGCAAAGAGTCAAACCAAGTGCTAGCATCTTTCCTAAGGACTACCTCAAACATTTCTACACGTTCTTGATCAGTTACTATCCTCTTGATACGACAAGACATCTTGAAATTTGCCAAAAATAATTCTGCATCCTCTCCAGGCTCTCCAAAGAAAAGAGGATATCCAGACATTTGGCGTTGGTTCTCCATTGAATTGATTTCAAAGTGACGCGTTTTGTTTTTCTTTCTTTAAAAGATCTACACAATAATATTCTCTAAATTGCAATCTATTCTACAACAAAATAAAAATATTCACATCAAATGACCTATGATAATCAATGAGAGGTAGGATGACAGGGTTTGGTGACGCGAGAATTTCTCCTACTCTTTGGGCACCAAACATGAACACCATACGTTGTTGAAAATGGATTTTTCTACTAATTGCAATGTTTATTCTAATGTGTGGAGTGAAATGAAAGGGGAAAACCTCTATTCTTGGGCCATTATCCATTGTCTATGCATGACCTTATGCTTAAAACAAAACAAAAATATAGACGTCCAAACTAAGGTCGTACCTAATGAGAGGCAAAATAAAAGGATTTACTGATGCATTTATCTCTGCTAACCTAAGAGGACCTAAAATTCTACGAATTACACGTTGAAATTGCAACTTAGTACTAACAATTATGTGTACCTTTTGCCTTGCAATGGGAATGAAGGGATCATACAAATTCTCGTGATTCATGCAAGCTACTTGATTATGCTGAAATTCAAGCATTCATGGAATACAACAACACTAAGCACACAATCGCTCCTCAGTGGGGGCACCAAAATTGAGGCGTTCCGGGGCGGGCAACAAGAGAGGCGACCTCTAAACACCCCTCAAGGCTCCCGTGCTGCTCAATTGGGGCTGGGGCAACCACAAGCACAACACAACAACAAACCCACAGCCAAAGCCAAACAAGATAGGGGCACCACCTAGTTATGGTATGCGAACTAGGACGCAAGAGAGATTTTGGCACAACCAAGAAGATGCACCACACAACACACACAAGCAACCTCACACCAAGACACACATGAAATGGACCAGAGAGAGCTAGAGCAAAGGGAAGAGAGAGAGGGAAGGATCTTGCGTAATACCTTATTTGTGACTTGCAAATGGAGATGGTTCGTTATGATGCTATCGTAGAACTTGTACAAAACTCACTCAATGCTTAGTGATTGCTAATCATTGCCACACACACACACACTGTCTTAGGGTGTGGGAGACCTCTCACCACAATACCCTCTTACAATGGACACAAAATTGGCAATGAAAAACACACTAAAACACTTCCTAAAATCAAGATCAACTGATAAAAACTCAAAATACACAAGTCACCTTGAATTCACCAAACCGTATTGCCCAAATGGAGGGACGAAGATTTAAACGTCGAATCACGCCTTTGATGCACCAAACCTCAATTTATTGATGATGAAGGAGCATGTACAATAGTGGTTTTGAGATTTGTGGAACTCACGCCCTCTCACTTGCAATGTGTAGCTTGAAGGCTTCTCTCACACCAAGAGTGAAGCTCACAAGTGGTTGCTACACCTAAGTCTCTCCTCACGCATAGAGTGTTGGGGTGCTATGTGAGATGTTGGAGGTTGTTTTACAAGAAGGAGAGGGGCCTATTTATAGGTTGGAGACCCCTCATTAGGATTATTGGAAATCCTAATTTACAAGCTAACAAATCAGGATTATGATTTTTTTGAATATCAAAACATTGTGGGCCTTCTTTGTCTGCTTGAGTCATGGGTGTGGGCTCAAAAGAGAGCATTATTGATGGTAGATAAGGTGAAAGTAAGTTTTAAGGAAGGGGAGAGAGAGAGAGAGAGAGAGAGAGAGAGAGAGAGAGAGAGAGAGAGAAAGTTACTATACATGTCTTGAGGTGAGGTGTCTTTTATGGTTAGGTCAATGCTATTTTGTGTTAGTATGTTAGTCGTTAGTAATCATTAGAAGGTTAATGTTACATTTACAATGGGTAGAGTGAGTGGGATGGTTGGAGTAAGATGGTTGAATGAAGTGAACAAATCCTTGTGATGGTGAAGCTTGAAGAAGTTTTGGACTTACTTGTGTAGGTTCTCAAAATGACCATCGATCTTCTTCTTCGTCTTCTCTTCTTTACGCCACCGCTGCCAAGGTTGATCATCGTGATGAAAATGGTAATTCCGTTGATGAGATCTTTTGATTTGCAGAGGTTAAGCATGGTACACATGCTGAATTTATGTATATATATAAGGAGTAAGATGGAATTGTACTTTGGAGATAATAGAGAGAGGCATAGAGATGGTGTATGTACATGGAGAGCTCATATGAGAGCTATGGGAGTAAGTGGGGAGGTTAATGGTGAAGAAGGTGAGAGAAACCATTGAAGGTGCAGGTTTGAGTGAGGGATTGAGAGAAATGTGTGTGTGTGTGTGTGTGTGTGTGTGTAGAAGTGTGGAAAGAGGTGAGAGAAGACTATGGGCTACTTGTGAAAAAAGTGGGCAGACTGGGGTCCACTCAAAAAATCATAGCTCACCGCTGGTAGCTCCAAAAATCATGAAAAAATTTGAGGTGATTATTCAGAGCGTGGGCTACATTTTCTCTTTTGACCACTGCTCCAAATTCGGAGTGGAGATAGGTGCCAAAATTCTCACCAAAAAGCCTGTTTTTATGCTTGCAAAAGTCTTTTAGTGGACCCCTCCTTTGTTGAATTTGTACAATGCATCCAAGAGTGAGCCCCTCCTTTGTCATATCATAATACAAAGCATCCAAGTTGCCCTTGACACATGCATGGAGGAAGATTATTGGTGAATAAAGAAATATATACATGGTGGGACTAGTGTATGGACTATTCATGGACTTTAGCTCAATGAGCACATGGTGTTAGAATAATGAGTAAAAATAATAATAAAAATATGGAGGAGTTATGGATATGGAAAGATATTGGAATCATATGATATGGTCCCTCTTTGAATTATTTTGGGTGAAAGAGGAAAAGGTATGCAAGTAAATAATATAATAAACTTGACCAATGAGTAGAAATCAATTTTTTGTTTTCACGAGGGTGAAGGTGAAAATGTGGGAGTGATTTGTATAAAGGAAAAATATGAGGTTAGAGTATGTACATATTGGCAAAAAAAATAAAATAATAAAATAATTATGGTGTAAGAGGATGAAAGAAGGTGTACATAGGTTTAATAAAACACACACCTAAGTAGAAATATTTAAATAAAATACCAAAATAATTATAAAAAATCCCTATATTTAGGCCATATATACAATGAAATATTTACACACAAAGAGGCCATAATATACTTTTATTTTTTTATTTTTTTTATTTTTTTTATTTTTTTTGGCTCACCTAGCTCAGTGACTAGCTAGCTGAGGGTTTTTTAAGAAGATATGGGAAAAGCCCCCTAACTCACACACGCCTATGTACAATGAAATGGTAGGGATAGCCATAGCGTTTGGGTGAATTTGGTAGGGTGAGGTAACTCACTGTGGCAATTACAAAGAGCCGAAAAAACGGCTATCAACATGTATCGACTTACTACTCCCACTGCAAATGCAATGTCTGGGCCAGTAGCAATCATTGCATACATCAAACTACCCACTGCAGACGCATATGGAATCTTATCCATTTCAGCCTGTTCTTCCTTAGACACAGGACAATCTTGTTTGCTAAGTTTCACATATGGTGGCAATGGAACACTCAATGCCTTTCCCTTCTCCATATTGAAACGTTGCAAAACCTTGTCAATATACTCTGTTTGAGATAACCAAATCAACTTCTTTGATCTGTCTCTCTCAATGCGCATACCAAGTATATGACTTGCCTCACCCATGTCTTTCATGTCAAACGATTTTGCCATCTTTGACTTCAAAGCTGAAATTTCTTCCAAGTGCTTGCCAGCTATCAACATGTCATCCACATACAAAATAAGGATCAGCCAACTGCCATCCTTAGCCTTCTTTGTATATAGACAGTGATCGAACTCACTACGTTTGTAGCCTTGAGAAAGCATAAACTTGTGGAATTTATGGTACCATGCCCTCGGTGATTGTTTTAAGCCATAAAGACTCTTTAACAACTGGCATACCCAATCTTCCTTGCCTTTCTCAACAAACCCTTCTGGCTGCTGCATGTAAATTTCCACATCTAAATCACCATGCAAGAACGTTGTCTTGACATCCATTTGGTGCAACACCAAATCTAATATGGCAACCAATGCAAGAAAGCATCTCAATGTAGTCATCTTGACCACCGGAGAGAAAACTTCATCAAAGTCAATGCCTTGTTCTTACTTAAAGCCCTTGGCAACAAGCCTTGCTTTGTACTTTGGTTGACTATCATGAGTGGTGATCTTATACATGTAAACCCATTTACAAGGTAGAGCATTTTTGCCCCGTGGTAATTTAACTAACTTCCATGTCTAGTTTTTATGCAGAGCTGTCATCTCTAACTGCATGGCCAATTGCCAATTCCCGGAGTCCTTCATTTGCACTGCTTCCTTGTAACATGAAGGCTCATTGCAATCAGTCAACATGACATAGTTCATAGATGGAACAAACCTATCAGGAGGTCGTGTGACACGTCCAGATCTACGCACAATAGGTGGCTCACACTCAGCCACAACCTGTGGTTCCACTCTATCCTGTCCTTGCTCCTCTTGAGCCCTGACATTTTGTCTTGCACGTGCAGGTCCATCTTCTTGGAAGACAACTCTTCTAATCTCCTCAACCCTCTCTGGTTTATAATGATATTTGGATTCATTAAAGTGAACATCATTGCTGCGGACAACCTTTCTGGATTCGGGATCCCAAAGTCTGTACCCCATCTCACCAGAATTACCATAGCCTAGAAAGATGCACTTTCTACTCTTTGGCTCAAGTTTGTTCCTAAATTCCTTTGGAACGTGAGTATATGCCTCACAGCCAAAGACTCCGAGATGCTTGTATGAGGGCATTTTGCCTGACCATACCATCTCTGGCACTGAATCCTTCTGCAAAACCTTGCTAGGAGATCTATTTACAAGATGAACAGCTGTTGATACAGCTTCAGCCCAAAACCCATTTGGCAGCTGTGCATTAGACAACATACTTCTGACCTTCTCTTGTATGGTCCTATTCATCCTCTCAGCAACACCATTTTGAGGAGGATTGTAAGGAGCAGTAAGTTCACGTTTTATACCTTTTGACTCACAAAAGTCCTGAAAGGCCTTTGAAACATACTCTCCACCATTGTCAGTGCGTAAGCATTTAAGCTTCTAGCCACTCTGATTCTCCACAAGTGTCACAAACGTTTTGAAAACACTAAACGCTTCATCCTTGTGCTTGAGAAAGTAAACCCATACTTTCCTCGAGTAATCATCTATAAATGTCATAAAGTAAGAAGCTCCCCCTAGAGATAGGTTAGGCATAGGTCCACACAAATCACCATGAACAAGTGCCAACTGTGTATCTCTTCTACTGCTTCTATGCTTATGTGGCTGCTGTGTTTGCTTACCATACAGACAATGTTCACATAATTCAAAATCATTAAATGAAAAGCCAGGAAAATAACCAGAACGAGACAAGATTTCCATTCCCTTCTTGGACATATGTCCTAACCGGCTATGCCACAAAGAAACGTTCGGCTACTCGGTTACATTGATTACATTTTTAGAGACATTTGATACATAAATCATGTAAAGTCCTCCAGACTTTACTCCATGTGCTACTGTCATAGAACCCTTGGATATCTTCCACATGTTCTGTCCAAAAATGGTGACGTAGGCAGGATCATCAAGTAAACCTGTGCTGATCAAGCTCTTTGTAATTGCGGGAACATGTCTCGCATTCTTCAGCGTGAAAGAAGAGCCATTCTGAAACTTCAATTGAACATCTCCAACACCTAAAATCTCACATGTGTGCACATTGCCTAGCCGAACATGATCTTTAGTGGTCACATAAGAGGTAAACCACTCCTTGTTTGGAGACACATGAAGTGATGCCCCTGAGTCTATAATCCAGTCACTCAAATCAACCAATAAACAATTGATTCGAATTTTGACAAATTTACTGAATATGAATAGAACGGATTGGGATGTGAAACTTCCTTCTGCCTTATGGGCCTATCGGACAGCTTACAAAGTGGCAACAGGATTGACTCCTTTTAAGTTAACATTTGGCATGGAGGCAATCACTCCGGTGGAGCATGTGATTCCGAGTTTGCGGATGTTGATTGCGGATCGGCTTCTTCCGAAGGATTCCGTGATTTATCGATTGGATGTTTTGCAGGAACTGAACGAAGAGCGGCTGCAGAGCTTTGCGGTGCTGCAGGATCTGCAGTCTAGGCGGAAAAAATGGTTGAATCGCCCGAAAGCATGGCAATTTGTTCGAGGACAGTTGGACCTTGTCTTCAATTCCCGTATCGGGAAGATGCCGGGGAAGCTTAAATTAAGGTGGTCAGGACCATTTTGGATTTTTCAAGCATGCGGGCCTATTTCTTTTTATTTGGCGGATTTGCGGGGGGAGGTTATTTCTGTGCCGGCCAATGGTTTCAGACTGCGCCATTATGTTTCACCTACCACAATTCAGTGCCCCTTTGCTGAGGTACAAGAGCCGAAAGCCGCCTTAATCATGATTGGGGATTCTTTCGCATGCAATCTTGGGAAGCGGGAAAAGATCTATGATGGTTGCGACACCGTGGATCGCCCTATTTTGGGAACTCATTGTGGAAGGGTTACTATTGCATGCAAAAGTTTTTTATTGTGATTCTCTAGTTTCGTGTGTCGCGCGCTCTTAGTGTTTTATTCTCTGCTCCTGCATCTCATCGCCACCATGACAGCTTCTCTTCTGCAATGTGTCCCTTTCACTCCCGTGCAGCAGCTCGCGCTTCGACGTGTGGACTCATGGATGCAAGACTTGCGGCTGCGTGTGTTCGCCAACCTGGACTGGCAAGGAATCCCAGTGCACCCGCAGGCAGCACGTTTGATCGAGCAACTCGCGGCTGGTGATATGGTGGTCCTCAACAATCAACAGATACAGTTGACAACAGAAAGAATCTCAAGATGTTGCTGTTTACCCAACGATGGCATGGTGCGAGCCTCCCGTGTGATCCCTGCTGCAGATGTCGAGCAGGAATTTGGTTTGAAGGCCAAAGGGGAGTATAAACTGTCATGGTTGTTAGATGTGGCAACCAAGGATGCATATCGGTGGCTCCTTGAGGCGATTAGGCTACAGGCCAAAACGTATACTATTTCGACCCGAGCTAGAAATGTGTTGCATTCGGCCAACTTTGGGCCAGTAGCTTGGGCAGCAGTGGTCAGGGAGCGACTGCTGGCGGAGTTCCAACGAGTGATGGCACAGTTGGGGAGGGGTACCCCAACCGATACAAAGGTGGGCCAACTGCTCACATTGATCTTTCCTTTGAGAGAAGTGTTTCCTCTCGCCCTGCGTCCTCTTTGCCACTTTGAAGATGATCTCTTGGTGGTCCAAGGCACTAATCCTCCTTTGTCGCAAACACAAATCTTGGCAGTGCCGGCGGAGAGGGAAACACAGCAGGAATAGGTGGGTACTGTGGAATTGCCTGGCTCATCGATGGCGGTGGTATCCTCTGGAACCCAGGAGATGGCCACTGCAGGTGCAGGATCAGCAAGCCGCAAGCGCGGCCGTGAGGAGCAGCAATTTTCAACACCACCTCCAGCAACTGCATCTCCTGTTGCAGAAGATTTTGCGGTGGCTCGCTGGCGCCGCTGAATGCAGGAAAGAGTTAGCAGTACGATTCCCTTGCGGATGAGCTCTGCGGTTGCGGACGTCCCCGCTCAACCGGAAACGTCGGGTATTACGAATGCGGCTGCCTCGACGGGAGGTATTCTCCCCGCAGCGCTACCCTGGGAGTCTACGACAGCAGCGACCCCTGCTGACCAATTACAGGCATGCGGCACATTTTTGAGCAGACTTGCAGAGTCTATTCGTGCGGCCTGGCCAGCCCTAGCCACAGAGGGACGAGTCAATGAGCTGGAAGCGCAGGTAGCGACTTCACAGACTCGGATTGACGAGTTAAACACTTAAAATGAACAGCTGACTGCCACTACTCGCCAGCAAGGGGTAGAAATACAAAGATTAAGAGGGGCTAATGCTGAGTTTGTAAGGTCTATTCAACAAGAACTTCTTCAGTTGAGAACATAGCATAGCCTAGCTTCTTACTTAACCTCGCACCCTGGCGATGTAATGATCAACATGACTGATTTGGATGCATTGGCAGTGGAGATGCAAGAGGATCTCCGAACTTTTTTAGATAATCAATTACAAAGCTGGAGCACACTCTTGGCTGCTGAGGTGGGAGCATAGCCACCCGCTCAGCAGGTTGTGGTGCACCAACCCGAGTCAACCAACACTGACAGAGGTAAGAGTGTTGTTCTAGAGGGTTTTGATGTTGCTGATTGGGCACAAGCTACAGAGGATTGTGCTGAAGCCCAGGCTCATGTGTCTCGTTTGTAGAAAATGATTCGTCGATTTCGTAAGGAGAGGCGCAGGGTCTGTTTTTGGGTGGAGACCTTAGCTCATTCCTTTTCTCTCAGTCTCCCACCTTGGCCTCCATTTTGGGCTGCTCTTAATCGCTACCTTACTCGTTATTATCCCTTGCATACACCTCTTGCTCCTCTGCCACAGCCGCCTCAATCTATATCCTTGCCAATGCAGTTTATTCCTCGGGCTGCCTGGCCGGAACAAATTGAGATAGATCCACGTCTTTTGGATGAGGTCTATCGAGCCCATACTGCAGATTTTCGGGGCCTTGGCTATATTGATGTTTCCTCTTCACCAGAGCAGGGTGCAGAGCAACCACCGGAACCTTCCAACCGGAGGGGCTGATTGTGGGTTCGCGCAATCCACCGTGCGTGCCAGGTGTTACGGCATTAGCCACACATGCGGTCCTGCGGAGGTTTGGACACTGTGGATCAGGAGTCAGGAGTCATGCCGTATGCGGCGGCCGGAGCGGCAGTTCTTCATAGGATATCATGGGACATGAGAGTGTGCACCGTTCCCGATCTGTGCTGGAGCAGCGGTTGTATATGGAGGGGCATACTTGTCTCTTGATGTAACCTAACCAATCTCTATGATATTCATGGCATCATCTATTGTACTCTGTGTCTGGATTACAGATGAATGAAGCAAGGGTTGTTCTGGGTCTGTGTATTTTGTACTTCGTTCTCTTGTCATTCCGTGCGGTGATGTTCATATAATGTAGTTGCGTGTAATCATTCGCGTAATGCCTATTGCTCCTGTGTGGGCAATAGCCATTACATGCCTTTTATCCAGTTCAAGGAGTTGGAAAGATTGTGCTCACTGCTGCTAATGGCAGTTCCTTCACACTTGTTGATGCACTTTATGTACCTGGGATCAAGAAGAATCTCTTGTCTGTATCTGCACTTGCTAGACTTGGACTTGTAGTCAAATTTGTGGATGACAGATGTACAATTCATGATCTCAGTTTTGGTGATGAAATTGTTGCATATGGGCTTTTGTGCCGTGGGCTGTATAAGCTCACTTTGTATGACAAGTGTGGACAAAATTTCGCAAATGTTGTTGCAGATTCAAGGGGTATTTCAAATGCAAAACTTTTGCATGCACGTTTTGGTCATCTGAATTTTGTCAGTTTGCTGCGTTTGCAGAAATCTGATATGGTTGCTTCTTTGCCGCCTCTTGAAGCACCTGTCAAACATGTTTGTGAAGGCTGTATTTTGGGTAAGATGTAGCGTTCTAAATTTCCAAAGGATGGTTCAGTTCGGGCCCCATGCATGTTGCAGCTTGTGCATAGTGATGTTTGTGGGCCCATGCAAACTCCGTCCTTGGGCAATTGCCTATACTTCGTGACCTTCATTGATGATTACTCCAGGCATGCATGGGTATTTCCACTTAAAGAGAAGTCCGAAGTTTTTATGTGCTTCAAACAATTTCTGGCTATGGCTGAAAATGTCTCAAAATGTACTATGGGCACCCTCCGTTCCGATCGAGGGGGGGAGTATATGTCTCATGAATTCAATGCATTTCTGGCTAGTCGTGGGATAAAACATCAATGTACAGTGCCTTATACATCTCAGCAAAATGGTGTTGCTGAGAGGAAAAACAGGTCAGTGACAGAAATGGCATGATGTATGGTCAAAAGTCAAGCTTTGCCGCATTCTTTTTGGCTTGAGGCCATTATGTGTGCCACTTATGTACTTAACAGGTGTCCTACGAAAGCTTTGCAGTCTATTACTCCATGTGAAGCATGGCATGATAGAAAACCTTCTATTGAGCACATGCGTGTTTTTGGCTGTTTGGCATATGCTTTGGTGCCACAAGTGCAACGCAGAAAATTGGATGATAAGGCTGTCAAATGTATTTTTGTTGGTTATAGTGCTGAAAGCAAAGGTTACAGGTTGTATCATCCGGAAACAAAACGTATTCATGTTTCACGGGATGTAGTGTTTGTGGAAGATTCTATTCAGCCCTTGCTGTCATGTACTAGAGACAGTAATGTAAGCTCACAAGACATTTATGACACTTTGTTGCCTCTTTTCAGTGGTGGAAATACGAATGTAAGTTCCAATGAGGCAAATGTACAACCTATGGGGGTTTCTGAAAATGTTTTAGAACAGCCTATTACTGATGCAGATGTACATGATGTACTTGATGAGGAAAGGGCTGAAAATGAGCAGGCTAGAGGTATGCCAAAATGGCTGGTGCACACTTTGCGTGACAGTAAATTGGATGCACCTTTGTCTAGTCGTACTCGTTCAGGCTCTCGCCATGTCGACGTAAGTAACTCTCTATATAAATCAGATGCCATTGAATGCATGTTTGCAGGATCAATGGCTATTGTCTCATTGGATCTCCTCAATTGACTCATCCTAGTGTGGCCATGTCGTGGACCCACCATCTCAAAAAATTTCCTCGTGACTCTGTCGAGGCTTGACGATGAAATGCAAACTCATGTCGATGACCTTCAATAGCTATCAATTCCCGTCTGGAATGTTGCATTTGCCTCTTCATCCAAGGGCTATCAAGGTGCCTCTCCTACATCCTCCATAGAGAGGCAATCCCCCACCTGAGCCGATGCTCCTTCTCCGTACGATAGTCAATCGCGTTGATGCCTCTTGATGTAGAAAAAGGCTCAGCTCTCTGATGCCACTGACTGTTTGAGTTGCATGACCACTCTCCCCTTGTAAACTCTTTAACTATATCCTCTAAATCTTCTCCCTCAGTCCAGTGCCCAAAAGTACCCTCTCGGGGTTCTTGAGCATCGAGATGGTTTTCCTTAGTCTATCCAGGATTGTCACTATTACTAGTGCATGGTCAGAGAAAGTAGTCCATGCCATGATAATCATTGATCCTCCCATGTCAATATGCCATCACTCACATAAAACGAATCAATTTGAGAGAGAGTCACCCCTCCTACTCGCCTATCCAAGTGAGAGAAGAAGAGGCTCTCCTAAGGTCGCATGAATCACCGATGATGCCATACATTAGTGATCCTCAAAGTCATACATAGCATCTCCCAGGTAGCGAGCTCAGCTCCATGCATTGTATTGTGATTTCCCCCCACACGGTCTAAGGTGTCCTCAAGCATATTGAAGTCCTCCCCAATGCACCATTGCTCTGCATGGGGTAGTGCATCAACCACACAAGACCAAAAATCAGCACGCACTTGGGTGCATAAAGATTCAAAAATCCAACAGTGAGATCTGCCACAACGTAGTAATCCACTGGGCCCTACTAGGTATAATGACTCCTCTGTCCAAAATGGCATGTTGCCAAGAGTTAGCTATAGTCATACATACACCTCTTTGGATATCTCCAGGCCCAAAAATAGCACCAAAATGTCTCATATCTGCCTCTCAACACATGCCCACAACACCGAATGCGGCTATCAAAAAGGTGGTGCTCCTGTAACATTAGAATATCAATGGGTCCACCTACTAAGCATCTCTATAGCTCATGTCTCAGGGGACCTTTGTGTCGTAGCAACCGTGGTCCACCAAGGCCTGGGACGTTCTATGAGATAATCTTCATGGGGTTAATAAGAGAAGACTGACACTACCCCACAACAGCCAGGTGGGCTATCTTTGAGGCTGGTTTGGATGGGGAATAATTTGCATCAAAGAAACCTCTCAATAGCCTGGTCTCCGTAGCGTGGCCAACTAGTGCCCAAGATGCATGAACTGTCCTTTGTGCTACATCCTCTGACCAAGAGTCCTCATGTGTATATACATAACAAGAAGCACACTGAGTGTGCAAAACACTGTATCGTGATATGCCTGTAGCTTGTAACATCTGGAAGAGAAACTGTAAACTTGGCAAGTGGCCAAAGCGTCTAAACCATGTTTGTGACCGCCAAGTCTCCCATGTGATGAGAGTAATCAACTGCCTGTGACTTGAGCAAACTGATAACAAATTCTAGATTCAAGACCTGTTGATCCTTCCCACACAAAGGAAAGGAGAAGCCCGTTGCAGTGTCAAGAGCTTCTGTCCAATGAGTCGCAAGAAAGCAAGTAAAGGCATAGTCAAAAGTCTCCCATCGTCTATTGATGTCAAAGCTGGATAGGGATCGTGCTGAAAGTCAAGGTCTCTACTAGCAGGGGGAGTCACAAAGAAGGTTGTCTCTCTCTGGCTAGCTTGCTAGTAGCAAAAGTGATGCCAAGTGATTGCCGAGTAGCTGAGGAGGGCCCCACCCCCCTTGCTTGAGATGGCACATGGGACAGGCTAGATGAGGAAGATGTGGGGAAAATGGTGAGATGGGTAGGGCGTTAGAGTGGGGGGACGATGGTGGCGGTTGGGGGGGGGGGGGGGGTGTGAAGGGGCTGGCAATGGAAAAGCTGGGGTGGCAGATGTTTCCATCGGGTCTTCCTATTGTTGCAAGGGATCAAATTGGTTCCCCGCGGGAACTCAATAATGTTGTGCAGCCTCGGGTCGACCACCAGGGGGGCTTTGTGGTGTGACCTATGAAGGTGCAACGGGAAGCGTTGATGGAGCAAAAGACGCCGTGCTCACACTCACACACCCAGTCAACTCAACAACACACAATGAATTTACTTAAATTCCAAACCACACACACTGCCACAAAAGAGCTCAATAATAGTACTACCCACAGGCTCAATTCAAACTCCAAACGCCTCGACTTACAAGCCCTTGCCTGCCCGCAGACACTACAAGGTGAGTCGAGTTGATCAATACTTGAAATCACACTTGATGGTTACCAAAATATACAAGAAAAACCATCAAAATGTCAAAAAATCCAGCCAAAAAGGCCTCTCTCAAACCATTGCAAAGCCTTCACCAAACTTCACTCTGTTGGACTCTTTGGAGTAGCGCCAACCCTAATGGCACCGACACAGGGTCACATAGTCTTGCAAAAAGCCGCACCTTCTTCTCTCAATTCCTTGCAGACACACATCCATGGAAACCTCAAAAATTCCATAGACTCTCCTAGGTGAAAAATCAAGGAGAGAAAGCTCTCATTCACTCCTCCACACACTCGAAAACAGGACACGAACGTGACAGGACTGCAGTAGACCACATGTAGAGGAACCCCGCTTTCTCCCACACACAAAGAGGTGAAAGTGCCAAGACTTGGCTTCCAAAGTACTCACTCAGCTTGAACACTCACGGCACCGTGAGTGAGGTGGAAATTTGAAGCCTTTTCACCCCCTTTTTTGGCCCAGTTTTGGCCACTTTGGATGCCCGACGATCATTTTTTTGCGGGAAAAACCCCAAATGGACTCCCAAATTCTTCAAATTTCGCATGCTTGATCCTTGATACACAAATCACTTTGCTACATCCCCACATTCCATTTTTGATCACTTCTAGGGCGGTGCACGCATCATCGTAGATCATGCACCGTAAATAGACAGTTACTGCATGTGCCAAACTTCTCGGGTGGGATGAGAGTGCCCACACTTGTCGCTTGCATTATTTACATTCTAGAAAGCTCAAACACATTCTCTGAAGCCAAAATAGGCCACCAAGAACCATATCCAAGGCCCCAATACCCTATCCAAGCATGTACATGTGCCGTCGATTGTTGGCACGCGAACTGACTATTCACAGTGTGTACACGTTGCATCTTTTTTAAAACTTGAAACCACTTTGCAAAGCTCCCAAATGCATGTATTTAGATCTTTTTGTACATATGACCATGCATATACATGCTACTTTGTACACGTCGAAAGCGGTCTATCATCATTGTCCACCCTCTAGGTAGAGTATTTATGCTCAACCAAGGGACAATTTGCATCTGGAACCACATCCCTTGCAAAATATTTCTTCAATCTATACCCATTTATTCTATAGCGCAAACGTTCTCTTGATAAATTTTCCAACTCATATGTGCCATTAGGAAATACATGCTTCACTCTATATGGACCCAACCATTTGTCCCTCAACTTCTTTTGAAAAGTAAAATCCAAGCAGAAGTCATACTTCATCACCAGATCTCCCTCTTTAATCTCTTTCTCTGGCAGCCTCTTATTCATTTTCTCCATCCTTATCATTGCTTGTTGAAGATAATAATCACTGGCTTTTTCTCTATTCATTTGCAACAACTCTAGAGAAAGAATTATTTCCTGCAACTTGTCATTATGCAAACCTTGCATTCTGCACAACAACTTCAAGGCATCATATTGCACCAATATGGGCATAAGAGCTTCTTTTCCATAAACAAGCTCATATGGCATAAATTGTGTTGGCACTCTATACGCATTTCTATAAGCCCACAAACACTTTTCCAAGTCCAAGTCCCACTCTTTAGGATGCTCTCTAGCATACTTTGATAGCATCTTCACAATTTGACCATCGCAGTTTTCAACTAGCCCATTGCATTGTGGGTAGTAAGAAGAAGAATGCCTATGTTGAATTTCAATATCTCCATGAGAGCAGCAACAACAAGTTTTCCCCTAAACCCTGGTCCACAATAAGAAATGATAACCATAGGAGCTCCAAACCTACAACACACATGTTCATACAAAAAAGAGGCCACTCTTCTTGCTGTTACATCTTTTACTGCTCTTGCCTCCACCCATTTTGTCAAATAGTCCACAGTCACAAGGATATACCTTTTTCCATTGTTGGTCCTTGGCATTGGACCTCCAGCATCCACTCCCCATTTTGCAAATGCATCAAAAGACATTATAGCTTTTTGAGGCTCAGCCAAAAGCTTTCGATTTGCAAACACTTGACATTCACGGCATGACTTGCACCAAAAATAAGCATCTCTCATCATAGAGGGCCAACAATAACCTGCTCTCAAAATACGAAAGACAACCTGATCCTTTGCCTTGATGACCTGTTTCTTCATGGCAATGCTCCAAAATCAAGCCTATTTCTTCTTTGTACGACACTTTTCTCAAAATTCTATCCTTGCCCTAAAGCATGAGATCCTCACCTATCAATGTGTAGTTTCTTGCTTTTGCAACTATTCTCTTATGCCGAACCTTTGACATGCCCTCTGGACATTGCCCTTTACCAAGAAATACTTCTACATCTTGCAATGATTCCATTCCTACATACAAGGCTTCCTTGACCTTTAAAAGAGCTACCAAGGCATCCAACTTGTCCCTAGCCAACTCATCAGCTTCTTTATTGTGTTCGCAAGGAACATGCTTAAACTATATTTTCTCAAACTCATGCAAAAGCTTCTTAATGCCATAGAATCACTTCTTCAAATTGTCTTTCTTAACATTCCACAAACCAAGCAACTAATTCATGACTAGCAACACATCCCCTTTTGCAATGACCCTCTTCAATCCAAACTCAACACACTACTTCAACCCAAGGAAAAGCGTGACATACTCGTCCTCATTGTTACTTTCAGCTTCATCAAGATGGTAAGCTCTAGAAAAGATTACATCGCCTTTTGGGTTCTTAATGACTACCCCATCACTTGTCTTTTGAAGAACTTCCTTGTATGCACCATCAAACATCATTGTATATGCATCCGTAATATCTACTTCCTCTTCATGATCATCCTTGTCAACCCTTGGGTAAGATGGAAGCTCTCCTCCCTTGTGTACCACTATGTCTGCCGGGTGAGCTTTAACATAATGATCCACTTTAAACTCAAACTCATACTCTTGAAGCTTCAAATTACACTTCAGGATGCGCTTGTTAGGCTTTAAATGTTGTACTACATCCGGTAACAGGTTTGATGTGGTAAACACATAGAACTTTTGGGGCAAGAGATAAGTTTTGAACCTGTGACAAGCAAGAACCAAGGCGAATACCCACTGTTCCATTTTTGTGTAGGAGAACTCGCTTACATTATTCATCTTGCTCTCAAAATAGACTAGCTTGAAGTTTCTTCCCTACTTTTGTAAGAGCACGGACCCAAAAGCTACTGACCCCACACTAATAGATACATAGAAAATCAATTGCAAGTCAGGAGGACTCACTGTTGGTAAGGCACAAAATACCTCCTTGATACCATCAAAATCCTGCTGCATGTCTTCATTCCACTCAAACCCTTGAACTCTTTGACTAATTTTTTGGAGAGGATACACATACAGACATAGCATCCAGAAAAAATGTGACAGGTACCTGAGCTTATGCACAAATGATGCCAAACCCTCTGTGTTGCTGGGAGGATCCATAAGCAATAAAGCCTTAACTTTCTCCAGATCAACTTCTATTCCATTTTGGGAAACCACATGTCCTGGCAAATGGACTTTGGCATGAGCAAACTTACACTTCTTAGGGTTGAGTTCCCAACCCTCTTGTTGAAGCCTTTCAAAACTCAACCTCAGCTTCTCCAAATGTGTAACCCTGGAGCTATAACATCCAATGTCATCCATGAAAACTTGAATGAACTTACCCAAGTAGGGATCAAACACTCTATTCATCCATCCTTGGAAGGTAGCATATGCATTAACTAGCCCAAAAGGCATTCTTTTGTAGAAGGCAAAACAAACCCAAGGAGTAATGAAGGTTGTCTTCAATCAATGTTCAATCGCTATCAAGATCTGAAAGTAGCCAGAAAATCCATCCATGATTGAGTAACGTTCATGACCTGCAACCTGATTGAGGATTTCATCGAGGAAGGTTAGTGGATAACGATTTCTTTTTGTGGTAGCATTCAAAGGTTTGAAATCAACACATATCCTAAATCTTCCGTTCTTCTTAAGCACAATAAAAACTGGAGAGACCCATTCGGACTCCTCCACTCAAAAGATGAAATCTGCTTCCAAAAGCTTTGTCACCTCTTCACAAAGTGCCTTCTCATGAATGACCCCCAACCTCCTAAGCTTTTGAACCTTTGGCTTGGCACCTTCATATAGATTGATTCTATGCTCGACCCCTTTAGCTCCTTGCAACTCTGTATATTCAATGGCGAATACCTTTGGAAACTCCGTGAACATGCCTTCATACTCCTTTTCTTTCTTTGTCAAGTCCTCTCCTAGCATGCTCCTTGCGTTCACTTTGGCAGGCTCTACAATTGATTTTGTATTGTCCTTCTCCTCCTTGACTTTCACATCATACATGGATGCTTCCTTTTCGACACTTATCCCAAAAAGATCAAGACATAACTGCATCAAGCCTTCCTCTACACTTTCTTCTGATGACGTAGATGAAGCATCACTATCGTATGATGTAGTTTTTGTCGAATCCATACCTTGCATCTCCAATAGGGGCTGTGTACGGCTCTCATGTGTCTTCATGTTGTAGACAATGGTCCTTCCTTTCTCTTGGTCAGGGATGGTGATCAAGCCCGTGCCCCAATCCTGCTTAGCACCAAGGGTTATAATCCATGGCCTCCCTAAAATGATCAGATAAGCATTCCCACCTGCTTTCATCATGTAGCAATCAACCAAGCACTCAATCCCCAATACTTTTATCTTCACATCTTCAGCTATCCCAAGACACCTTGCCATTTTGTGGTTGGCCATCCCCATACAGATTGAAGCATTCACCGACATCTTGATGCCTACTTCCTTCATGATAGCCTTGGTCATGACACACACTTGGGCACCACCATCCACATATGCTTGCACTTCTGTTTTCTTTCCCAACATAGCTTCAACTATTGGAACCATATCCACTGGGTGACCAACCCTCAAGGAAGACACCATGCTTTGATGCTTTTCCTTTTTAGAAGGAAGCCGCGTACTCACACACTTGGTCCACTGCCTCCTCAATTTAGTGTTCAAAGCCACCAACTGACCAAAAGATATATTTGCCTTTTGATTTTGTATGTCGTTGACAATATCATAGTCTTCAACACCTTGGCCAAGGGGGTAGTCCTTTGGACCAATTTTCCTTCTTTGCCGCCTCTTGTTACTCTTTGGTTTGTCTTCTACCTTAACCTTTCCTTTCCTTGCTCATGTTTCCCTCTCTTCTTCTGTCTCTTTCTCCCTATCATGGCTAGCTCTCTTATTGGCCAAAACATCCACATCTTGATGCTCAAGGGTAATGATGTTAATAGCCCTACCTTCTCCATTTCCAGGCAACGGTTGTGGTTGTTGTTGCGGCGGTGGTGCTTCTAGTGCCCTCTCTTGATGATTTTCTTCTATTCTCCCTCAACCACGTCCATACAAGGGGTATATCCCTCCTCTCTCTCTTGGCGGTTTAGAAAAATCAGGGGTGTAATGACCCTCTTCATCACAATTGTAGCATCTGCCTTATAGCCTTAGTCCCCAACCTCTCCCAGCTAGCCACTCTTCTCTTTGGTTTCTATTCATTATGTTAATCCTTAATTCTTGCAATTGACCAGCAAGATCATGCAAAACCCAGGCCGTAATGGGATCCAGACCTTGAACCACTCGCTCCACTCTATCATCTGCTGCCACAGGGACCATTGGTTGCACCACGACTCGCTCAACATGTGTCATGCCTTGCTCCCACCTTCTCTTTATCTTCTTGCTCTTGGCCTTGGTAATTCCATAGTTCTTTCAAATGTAGCAGGGTCCTCTTGATCAACCTTCTCCCTTACACTCGGATGGAGACAATCCATAAATTGACGTACTTTAAAGAAATCCCCTAGAGGTACTTGGGATGCCGCCTCTAATTGCACCCAAAGTCCTTTGAAGTGTTGCAAAAACTCTTTAAAGTTAGCATGAACATCTTGCTGCAAAACTCTCAATTTTGTCATTTCTTCTGTTGCGGTTAGCTTCTTTCCAAACCTGTCAAAAATTGCATGCTTCATCTGCTCGCATGTTTGCTTTTTGTCTTCCTCTAAACCTTCAAACCACTTGCGAGTTCTCCTTTGAGTGCAAGAGGAAATACATGAAGCTTTGCTTCATCATTCACAATATGCATACCAAGCGTATGCCGCTCGAAGTCCGCAATCCAGTCCTTCACATCCTCCTTCCCTGTGAACACTAGCCGACTATATGCCATGCTTCTCCCTTGCGTGAGTAACTCCACAAAATTTGAAGTCTTGCACCTCAACCAAACTTCCACTTTTCTTCAATGAATCTCAAACTTCACAGCAAAACCGCTTCACCTGGGTGCACAACCGGCAAATTTCCGCTCCCAAGCAGGATCGCCAAAGGATGATGGAGCAAAAGACGTCGTGCGCACACTCACACACCCAGTCAAATCAACACCATACAAGGAATATACTTAAGTTCCAAACCACACACCACTACTCAAGAGCTCAATAATAATACTACCCACAAGCTCAATTCAAACTCCAAATGCTTCGACTTACAAGCCCTTGCTTGCCCGCAGACACTACAAGGTGAGTCGAGTTGATCAATACTTGAAATCACACTTGATGGTGACCAAAATATACAAGAGAAACCATTAAAAGTTCAAAAACTCCAGCCACAAAAGGCCTCTTTCAAACCATTGCAAAGCCTTCACTCTGTTGGAGCGCCAACCCTAATGGCACCGACACAGGGTCACATAGTCTTGCAAAAAGCCGCACCTTCTTCCCTCAATTCCTTGCACACACACACACAGCCATGGAAACCTCAGAACTTCCATAGACTCTCCCAAGTGTAAGATTGAAGAGAGAAATCTCTCATTCACTCCTCCACACACTCCAAAACAGGACGCGAACGTGGAGGGACTGCAATAGACCACCTGTAGAGGAACCCTGATTTCTCCCACACACAAAGAGGTGAAAGTGCCAAGACTTGGCTTCCAAAGTACTCACTCAGCTTGAACACTCATGGCACTGTGAGTGATGTTGCAATTTGAAGCCTTTTCACACCTTTTTTGACCATTTTTTGACCTTTTTTGGCCCAGTTTTGACCCCCGACTGGCATTTTTGCTGCAAAAACCCCAAACAGACTCCAAAATTCACCAAATTTTTCACACTTGATCTTTGATACCCAAATCACTTTGCCACATCCCTAGATTCCATTTTTGACCACTTGTAGGGTGGTGCACGCATCAACGCAAATTAGGCACCGTAAATAGATAGTTACTGCATGTACCAAACTTCTCGGGCGGGATGAGAGTTCCCACACTTTTTGCTTGCATTATTTACATTCTAGAAAGCTCAAGCACATTCTCTAGATCCAAAATAGGCCACCAAGAACCATATCCAAGGCCCCATTACCCTATCTAGGCAAGTACATGTGTCGTCGACTGCTGGCACGCGAACCTGACTATTCACAATGTGTACACGTTGCATCTTTTTTAAAACTTGAAACCACTTTGCAAAGCTCCCATATGCATGTATTTACATCTTTTTGTACATATGATCATGCATATACATGCTACTTTGTACACGTCGAAAGCGGTTTATCAGCGTGTGTGAGTGCAAGTGTGAGAGCAAAGAGAGAGACCTGCTGTTGGGTGGAGCGCACAACAACGTTATCCTATTGTAGCTCCTTATTCTATTGTATTAAAGAATAAGTGTATATATGGTTAAGTTAGTAGATGGGTTAGTAGTAAGTGGGATGTCCGGCTAGCTGGCCTGAATCCCAACAAACTCCCACTTGAAGGCCAACGTAGCCCAAGTGACCTGGTATGTACAATCGTGAAGCAATCTAGTGACTTCAACCTATACCCATCAACTCACTGTAGTGTGTAAACCGCTCCAAAGCTAAGCCTTTCATCAAAGCTTCTGCTGGGTTGTTGTCAGTGTGTACCTTGACCAAATCAATGAGCTTTTTGGCCAAGAAATCTCTCACGAGATGATACATGAATTCAATGTGTTTCGCTTTGGAGTGAAACATGGGATTCCTTGCCAATGTAGGAGCACTCTGAATATCACAATATATCACTGGAGCCTCATCAATGCCAAGATTTCTGACCAAGCGAGATAACCATACAGCCTCTTTACTTGCATCCGACAATGCAACGTACTCACCTCCAAGATACTGCTGCTCCAACAAATATGAAGACATAGCCAGATGTCAATCTCCTATTGTCGACACAACCCGCATAGTCTGCATCCGCATAACCCATGATGGATGTATCACTGTTCCCGAAGCGTAAACACTTGCCAATCATACCTTTGAGGTACCTAAGAATGTGCTTCATTGCTTCCCAATGCTTGCTGCAAGGATTTGCCATATATTGGCTCACCACTCCCACTGCAAAAGCAATGTCTGGCCTTGTGGCTATCTTAGTATACATGAGACTCCCCACTGTCGAAGAATATTGTACCTTAGCCATTTTTGCTCGCTCAGCATTAGATTTGGGTGCATCTTCCCTGCTTAGTTTCAAGAATGCCTGCATTGGGGTACTCAATGTTGAAGATGCCATGGGAAGCGTGTGCGAGTGCAAGTGTGAGAGCAGAGAGAGAGACCTGTTGTTGGGTGGAGCACACAACAATGTTATCCTGTTTGCAACTCTTTATTCTATTGTATTAAATAATAAGTGTATATATGGTTAAGTTAGTAGATGGTTTAGTAGTAAGTGGGATGTCGGGCCAGTTGGCCTAAATCCCAACACCCTATCCTCATGACGACGTCGGCCATCCCTGTACGGCCTGGGTCTGCGGAGGCTCAAAGGAAGTGCCTGCCTGAGTGTCATGGGCCTCTAGCTGATGTCCTTGGTCAGCCTTGGGTGGTTGAGCCTGCGGTGGGGGTCATAATCTCTTGCATGGACAAGCCATTGCAAGATGGCCCATCTATCTACGTATGAAGCACTAGTTCAAGAGGCTCGAATACTCAAAGTCCATGAATAGTAGAAGGAGATCTGGGAGGCTAAGAGGAAGAAGTGGGCCAAGAACAAGAAGAAGAATGTGGCCCAAGCTCAGAAGAAGGAGGCGAAGTAGAAAGGAGTAGCATACAAGGAAACTGACAATCCTCGAGACTGTATAGAACATTTGCATTTAGTGGTGCTACTCCAAGTGTTGGAAAGCATGAAGGCACTGCTTGAGGAGGGGATCTAGGTGAAGGGTGAACAATTGTAGGATCCCACGAAAAATTCCATGGAGTTGATAAGTCAACACAACCAAGGGCTCCTACAACAATTGAACAAGAAGGCAAGTGAGCCACCACCCAAGCAGCTTGAGGAGGAAGAGACAAAGAGGAGGACAATAATGAAGGTGAGGATAACCAGAACTAGACAGATGCTGGCAAGGATGACAATGAAAATGATGAGGATGGAGCCGAGAATCAACAAACAGAATGAGCGGAGTCAGATGCTAGATTGGAAAAAGGAAGAGGGAGGAGAACACCTCAAGAGGGGACCTATATGCTAGACAAGAAAAAGGAAGAGGAAAATTAAGAAGGAAGCGGTTAGATAAAGGGGCAAAGGCGGGTAAACAAGGGGGGGTGTCTAGGTACTAGGTAGTTGGTCTTTGGGATATGGTCATTTCCTCATGTATGCCATATTCATAAGTAATACATCTATGTTTCTCTCTCATGTGTCTGAGTATTGGTGTCCTATCCATATGTGTATATATGGTACTATCATAACCCCTATGCTATAGTCAGAGTTGGCTAACCCAAAGTAATGGGTTGATTTGATGAGTTAACCCTTTAACAGAGTTTACCAGCCCCTTCCAATTGGCTTATTTGAATTAGATACCACTAAACAAGTGTGTTGCTCAAAAATTGGGATGATGCCATGTTTCATTCTCATTCTCTCAACAAAAAAAATCTGCACGACTACAACACTGAGGACAACAATAAATGTGATCAAATTTGGATCCATGCACCCTTTATTATGCAACGGTTTACCTCTTATCCAGTGCTCCCCGTAAGGTCACAACATGAAGCTAGCTAGCTATCGTTATTGTTGTGCTATTAACTTGTGTGTCTCTTGGAGGATATGCTCAACAACGTGCCAGAGTATGTTTATTTGAATTGATAGGCATTGAAGGCTAGTTTGGACAATAAATTGTCAAGTTTTTTTGTGTGGATTATTTTAATATCTAGTAAGCTCTGAAGTGTTGTTCATAGCAATGCTAATTGCCAAGAAAAAAATTATATAATGTCTATTTGTTGTGATGATGTTTTTGTGGTTTAGATTTTTATGGAGGGAAGGTGTTTTAGAAGATTTTCGAATTTTCTTCAAGATTTTTTGCTGATGGTATGTTTCATTGGTCCATTATAGATGCTCACCTTGTGTTTATGGAACAAAGGTGCTTCAGTAGATCGTGCCTCTTACTCATCTTAAAGCCTTGGTGTTGGTGATGTTATGTTTCACTTGGCCACTTTTATGTGTCACTTTGTATTTATGGATGGAAGGTTGAGAACTAGAGTGCTTCCACTACCCACATTCTAGGGAGCTTGCAATCCACAAAAATGTGGAGGGATGCAAAAAGGCATATGGGGCTTATAACATCAAAAAGGTTGGTCCTCCAAAAGGTCACCATCAAGTGTATTAGGTACGCCCGTGATAGTCTAAAGTGAAGGTTGTGGCATTGTGTGCATGTTGGTTTGGTTGAGAACTATAGTGATTCCATTACCCCCATTCTAGGTAGCTTGCAATCCACAAAATGTGGAGGGATGCAAAAAGGCCTATGGGGCTTATAACATCAAAAAGGTTGGTCCTCCAAAAGTTCACCATCAAGTGTATTAGGCACACCCGTGATAGTCTAAAGTGAAGGTTGTGGCATTGTGCGTGTGTTTGTTTGAAAAGATTATTAAAATGACCTCACACCCAAAAATCAAAAGGACATGACACCATGGATGGATGTGTGTGTGTGTGTGTGTGTGAGTGTGTGTGTGTGTGTGTGTGTGTGAGAGAGAGAGAGAGAGAGAGAGAGAGAGAGAGAGAGATAGATAGATTGATTGAATTATTGTCCACGGAGGTCATATATGACCTATGGGACCAAGAGCAGACATTACAACGGTTGCGCATGAAGTGAAAGATGATGATACATATCAGTTAAGGACTGAGGGTCCGTTAGGAAGATGAGAGAGGAAAATAGAAACCTATGGGGGTCAGTTGTGGGGAGGGCCGGTTTGGGATTTTGAAACTCTTGGATGATGGCTTTACCGCCACGATAGACTGCCCATTTGCCTTGTTTGCGGGATTCATGTACCTTCTTGAGCTCTTCACTTTTGTGTTTGAGTTGTGTCGGAGTGAGTTCTTATGCAATCCAAAGATTGGTATCTTTGAGAAGACGTGATTGTTGAAGAAGCTTGAGCCGACCCTCTCAACTTTCAAATTCAAGAATGGCGTGTCCACTTGGTATGGGCTTGTTAGGGACTCCCGAAGTGATACACTCTATTGCGTTGTACTCAAGCTTGATCGATTGGAGAGTTTCATTTAGGAAATTAATGCGCGTCGAGAAGTCTTTCTCGGTCGTATCCCATGCTTGAGGTAGCCCACCAATGCGGACCTTGAGGGCATTTTCTTCTTGGAGTGGTCGTTCTTGAAAATCTTCTGTCACACACTTCTTCACCTTTGCAATTGTTGCCGAGTGGGTTTTGATGGCCTTCGCTTCGACTTCTTTCACTTTGTTGGTGGCGAGATCGACCATGGAATCGAATCCTGCCTCGAGCTTGCTAAGGCGAGCTTTGAGGTCGCGATTCTCTTCCATGACCCGGTCAAGGGCTACTTGGAGGCGCTCGATTCGATCGGATTTGTTCGGGGCTGCGAAAATGGCGGCAAAACTTGGTCGTGCTTTTGCAGGGGCCTTCGGGGTAGTCATCTTTCCTATGGAGAGCTCAAAACCTGCAGGCATCGATTCACAGAGAGTCGAGCCAAAAGATTGTGGTATTTCTGTGTTATGAGGCTCAAGCTTGTGTGGGAGGTTAAGATGTTAAGAGTGTGCTATTTCTGTGTTATGGGGCTCAGCTTGGGTGGGAAGCTCCAATTCAGTGAGAGCGAGACTTCTTTGTTAAGATGTGAAGAGGCCTTATGTTAGAGACTCCAGTTCACAGAGAATCGTTAACAAAGGGAGTTGGGTCAAGGTCGTCCAATTACCAAAACACCCTTGGGTCAGGGATGAGGACGACAGAGCATTATATGGCCGATGTCGAAGTCGACAGGTGAGGCAGGGCAGGTCCGCAGAGCAGTGACTCAATTAGGTCGAGGTCGTGGAGTAGAGCAGGTCGGAAAAGCAGGGGCTGAAGGTCGTGATCTAGGGAGAGGAGGGTGAAGATGATGACTAACACCCCCCCCACAGGGCTGCCCTCGCCCAAGGGGGGACTGTGTAAGCGAGAAGCTGCTGAGAGAGAGAGAGAGAGAGAGAGAGAGAGAGAGAGAGAGAGAGAGAGAGAGAGTAGGTCATGGCTAGAGCTCACTTTGGCAACGATCTATAGTTTCCTTATTCTCTTGGTATGTGTAGATGAATAATAAATATATAAGTTAAGTTAGTCAGGTTATAATTGGGCCACAAGCATAGGCGGCTAGCTACATTGGCCATTTTCTTAACAACCTCCCACTTAAATTCTACTGTGCTTTTAAGCAATCAATGGGCATATATACAAGGCACGTAAATTTTGGATAGCTTCCGAATGCCTATTAGCACTTGACGTTGTGCAAATTTCTCAAAGGGTAAAGCCATCAGTAGATACATAGGGTTACCATCCGTGTAAATCTTAACAAGCTCTACGCACTTTTCCTTAAGCACCTCTCAAATCAAGTGACATTAGAAAAAATTTGGACTCGCAAAGGGGCCCTATAAGGGACTTTGACTTTTTCTCTCTTGTCCAAAATGGGCGCACGATAAAACATTTATAAATGAAATCAAAACTTGTTGGACCTTTTGGATTTAGAATGTACTCATCGAGATCTATCCATTGATATATAACACGCCATCAGATTCCTTATATTCTAGAAGATTCTATTTTTTGATGTGAACTCTGTCTTATAAATGGAATCTCTCCCCACATTTCAGCTTTAGTGGGGAGGCCATAACTTCTACAAATCAACTCCAAATTTGTCGGAGTTTGGGGATTTAGAACCTACTTTCTAAGATCTTTCCAATGATATGTTGGTTGATAGGGTTTTGACAAGGCATTTATTTACTTCACCGGGTTGCCCACTTTGGACAAAAGAGACAAAGTCAAACCTCGCCCTTTTGAGAGTCCAAATTTTCCCTAATGTACCTCACAAATATTTTCTTTGAATTTCCATGAAACATTGGATTCTGTGCTATTTGAATAGCCCTTTTGACTATCCCAATAAGAAAATTGGAACTTTTGTAATGATGTTCAAGTCTCCTACTAGATGAGTAAGCCATAGCATCCTTGCTGGCATCTAATGAAGGAACATATTCAACTCTTATAGTAGACTAAGCTGTTCAATTTTCCAAACAAGATCACCATGAAACTACACCACCAATGAATGTAAAGTCTAAACCTTTTATACACCTTCTATTGTTCACTTTCCCTACATAATCTTCATCCATGTAACCAACTACACACCTTTAACTATTTCTTGATTCTCCTTGCAAGGATCCTTTATAAATTTGCTTTCAACTCCCTATTAAAATGAAATGTATATGTGAATCCCACTCATTGCATATATTAACTAACCAATAGCATATGCTTAAGGAATCTTGAATAACTCAACACTTCCCTCAATAGACATTTGACAATCCCCTTGGCTTATTCACTGTTGTTGACCCCCCCTTCCCTATGCTGCACAGCACGTTGACCTTCAGTGTGCTACCTTGCAGCCCAACGCATCCCCCTCCACTACCACGTAGAACCCCCCTCCGCCCCCTATTGTGCATTGCATTGAAAAACAGTGTGTTGCCTGGCTGCCCCACCCCAACTTCTTTCTTATCGGCCCCCTCCTCTACTGGGTTGTGCCTGCTCAGTGTGAGCATTTTGCAGGGGTAGCCTCTTCTTCAATGTCCTCACCCGCCCCCCTCTCTTCTTCAATAGCAGACACAAAATGGCGGCCTCTACTCCACCACCACAAAGGGACTCCTTAGAAGCCCTCTCGCCGACCCCATGGAGCCGGCCCCTCAACTTGCTCTTTTACAAGACAAGCAAGCGAGTTTGATGGCCGAGGTGGAACACTTGCAAACATCCTCGGTTATCTGCAAGATTATTGGCACTCAACCCAACCGAGGCAAGGTTTGGGACTTACTTTAGGCACGACTCCTCTCCGATGTGGGCAAGATCACCAACGTCCAGATCCTTGGGAGAGGGTATTATCAGATAGAGTTTCAGTCTCGAGAGATGATGACCAAAATGATATTGATGAGCTTGCTAGTTATCCGAGCAGATTGAGATTACTTGAGATGATGGCATCATGGTTTCAACCCTACTACATATGTGCTTGAGGAGGAGGCCGACTTGTCTATCTCGGTCTGCTTCCTAGGCCTGAGGAGAGAGTACCTCCCTCTTCTTCCCAGGATTGGTTCCACGTTCGAGATTTCTAGAGTCACCGCACACTACAACTTCAGTTGTGGCCAAGGCCGCAGGTTTACCTACTATGCGGGTTCTTATTCAAGACACACACTCCCTCCCAAAGGTGATATTGCTGCCTTGGGTGAGGGTTGGATCTGACAGAGTGTGGAGTATTTGGGTCTCCCAAATCAGTGCTTCATTTGCAGACAGATGGGCCACTTAGCAAAGGCCTATCTTCATAAAGAACCCAACCCACAGTGCATGTGCAACCTTCCAAGGATGAACATGCCAAGCAGACAACTACCTAGGACACACAGGTTGGTACCTTGATAGAGTTCAACGATTAGATAGCTGACAATTGGCATCAGGTGCCTGGCAGCCGCCAGCAGGGATGGGCTCACCACACTACTCCCCCGGGCGACCAATCCCTTTTAGCTCAGTAGCATTGGATTTCGATAGGGAACCATTTTGACCCCCTTCAGTAGGACCCCCTAAGGAAGCTCCCTCTGCCTCAGCTCCACCACCTCCCCCTCTGCCACCCTCATACACCTTTGTTCTGCCTCCCCCTCCCCCTCCTCCACCTTTACCCCCACCTCTTGCTCCTCCTCTCTCCCTAGTAGGGCCCTCAGTCTCCTCTCCCGACCCATCCCACACTCCTCCTCAGATGCAGGGGTCTAGACACGCATCTACAACGAGGCAATCTCTTGGTGGTGCTTTCGCTCTATGAGCCGCATGGCTTGGGAGGGACAGCCCCAAATGAGGCCACCTCTTCTGGTTCAGACTTCTCCTTTTGCAGCAGTCCCTTGGGGTTTTACCAACATTCACATTTGTAAATGATGGGACTTCTTTGACTACAACTTCACATGTTTCCTAGGTGATCCTTCTCCCAACCTGGAGGAGGCTTGCTTTTGAGTCCACGTCCTCTTTTTAGTATCTTGAGGCACTGAGGCTCTGGACACAGCAATAGGCTTCTCCTTTTTGTTGTGCGGTAGGGATCCTATAGAGTGGACCCTACACACAGTTCTTGACTGGATCTAGGTCCATGCCATAGAGTTCTCACACCACACAGGGGACTTAGGGGTGAAAAATCTGGTACAGACACTTTGGCCTTTAGCCAAGTTCAGTGTGATGTCGCCGTCTACAGCAAGTTGTAGGCACATTGTGGTGCATTTGTTTGCTGACGCTCAGAGCCCCCCTTGCTATGTATTCATACATGAGGATTCTTGGACAGAGGATGTAGCCCTACGGGATACACTCTCGGCTTGGGCCTAGGTGGGAGAGTCACTTCAGACGCGCTTTTCTAGAGGTCACTCGGATGCGGATTATACCCCATCCAAATTGGCCTCAAAGATAGCGAGGTTGGCTGCTATTCCTCTATAGGTGTGTGCACAATCAAGTGCTCTTGGCAGGGGGACGAGGGGAGTACTTCTTGCTCACACATTTGGTCAAACAAGGTTTCCCTCTTGCCCCCTTCCTCTTTCTTTTCTATGCTGAGGCAAAGAGAAGATTCTTGACTTCTCAACAGGTTGGCTTGCGTGGTCTTAAGCTCTCTATTCGGGTAGATGAGCTTCTTAATGTTGAGTTTGCCGTTGACTTAGCCTTGTACTTGGAGGGCTAGGAGGCAATCTCCATAGATGTGAGCAAGCTCTTGAGGTGTTCTGTTGTGTGTCAGGTGCACTAATCAATTGGAGGAAGACAACTGCTTTCTGGGTTGGCAGTGCTCCTACACATAATTGGTCTTCAGGTGATGGTTTTAGATGGATTCCCCTAGGGACTGTAGTTCGCTACTTGGGTTGCCAGGTTGGCCTAGACTTGTCTCCTGAGCAACAGACTTGCACCCTCCTCCTGTCCATCATGAGGAAGTTGCTACATTGGAGTTTGGTACGACTCTCTTTGGCAGGCAGGGTTGTAGTGGCCGACCAAGTGTAGTTGTTCGCTACTATGTGATACATTATATCATGCTGGATATTATCGAGCTCTTGTATAAGCTAGTTAGAGAGGTGATTTCTTTGGTCAGGGTGCGACACTCATCTAGCCCTGGCCAAAGTAGCCTGGCACGTCATCACTCTACCATGTTCTTAGGGGGGTTGGGGATCATATACCCAACACAACCCTCCTCGGGAAGTTGATTGTTAAAGGACTGCGTCCAAGGGAGGATCCCTCGAAGGAGTTGTTGCTTGAGTGGCTTAGAGCTCAAGTGCCTCATTCAAGAGGCCCTTGGAGCCCTTCCATCAGGTGGATCTTTACAGAGATGTGAAAAGTTGGTCTGAGCAGGAGACTAGAGGATAGATTTGTTGCAAGCCTGCTTCGCTCTTGAGAGCAGATACGGAGTGTCCTGGAGCAGCACCAACCCACTTGCACAGAGGAGCACTTGAGAGATCCCCTTGTTTAGAATCCCATGGTTAGCACATAGAGAGGCCACTTGGTTGGTAGTAGGCCTCATGTTCCTTGGGGTCCCATGGCAGAGGACCCAATCCGCACTCTAGGCAATTGGCTTCAATTTTTGGGTTTGCCAGAGGAGGTACAAAGCATCCAGCTACTACAGGGCATGAGAGGGTTGTAGATCATCTGCTAGGACATTGCAGAGGCTTTACCAACTGAGTGGCTCACCCCTCTAGAGATAGCAGCTCCCAAATAGATGGGGGCCTTCACGTGCCTAGAGGTCCTCATTGCTGTTTGCGCTTGCTCGAAGTTAGTACCCCCCATGTTCTTCAAGATCCATTTGGGAGAGTCAATTACACAGAGTCTCAGTAGAGGCTCCACAGGTTTCAGAGTGTTGTTTTAAAGGATACGAGTAGTGGGCATCTATGGGAGGACCTATGTCAGAGATCCTGACCCAGTGGACTTTGAGACAGGCCACTAGAGGCTTTGAGCTTGGGAGAGTTGCCCTCTGGCACAAGTGCATTGGGACCAAGAAGGGTGGTTTTGGAGAGACCTCTTCTGTTCAACCGACCCCTCGGATCCCTTTCTTTTAGTACACTATTCAACTAGGGCGTCACATATTGACAGCACGTAGCAAGGCTCGTCTTGTTGCAGTAATAGAATTTTGATGACCTACAAGATGAAGGCTTGACTGACATTGGAACTAGTAGAGTCTCAGAAGGCTTTATCCCACATGGTTTGGAGTCTAAAACATCAGTTGAAATTGACTCTGAGGACAAAGAATTTGAGCTAAATATTGGTGCCAATGTGGGGAAAAACCATTCAAGGCCCAGTGGTACCCTAGATGACAATCTATTCTAGAGAGGAGAAGACATGGTAGCGATTCATCTAGCGACTCTGCACTAGAGACCGCCCATAATCAAAAAATTAGACAAGAGGAGTAAGCGATATAAGAGGCGACAATATCGAGCAAATGTACATGCTAGGATAAATGAAAAGAAATCTACCGCAGAATGACTCAGTTATATGGGGGCATGTGATGCTCATCAAAAGTTGGTAGATAATTGGGGTGAATACCTTCAAAGCGTCATGTGGTGCATCCCACATGATATTTCACAGCAAGAGGCCATAGAGAAGCCAAAGTTGAGCCGTACTGTAAGGAGATGCCAAAATCGAAAGTTAGCTCAACAACTAAGGGAAGTGGAAGATCACAATCCACAACACAACAAGAGCCCATGGACTTACACCCTGCACCTGATCATTTCACATCCTACACCATAGAGGAGTATAAGGTTGTGTATAAAAAGGCCCAAAGAACACCTATTAATGGAAGTAATGGAGTCTATGACGGTCTGGTGATATTTAAAGATATAGAGTTAGTGGACCCAGTGAGGACTCCAAATCTGTTTTCATTGCCCAACACCTAACAAAGAGTGAGGAATATGTACTTAAGGAGCTCCTCAAGGAATTCAAGGATATATTTTCCTGGATATATCATGACATGAAGGGCATTCCACCTTCTATAGTGCAACATACAATTCCAATGATTAGCACTACTAAACCAGTCCGACAAAGACCCTACCCAATGAATCCTAAGTGCGAAGATTATTCAAGAAGAACTCAAAAAGCTTATCAAATGTGGATTCATATACCCTATTGAACACTCATAATGGGTGTCTCCAATAGTTATTGTGCCAAAAAAGAATGGGAAACTCAGAGTGTGTGTGGATCTCAAGAAGGTTAATGATGTTACTAGAAGAGACCATTACCCCTTGCCATATTCGGAACACATGCCTAGAGAGTTGCATGAAAGGAATACTATAGCTTTTTAGATGGGTACTCTGGTTACAAACAAATCATGATTTCGCTAGAGGACCAAGCTAAAACCGCTTTTATAATTGAATTCAAAGTGTTCGTATTTCGTGTTATGGCTTTTGACTTAACTAATGCCCCTGCTACATTCCAAAGATTAATAAACACTACTTTGGGAATATTTAAGGGAGTTTTGTGAAGCTTTTTCAGATGACCTTTGTGTATATTCTTCGTGGAAAGAACATCTATCATGTTTACGAAAAGTGTTTGAAAGGTGTAGATTGTATTGCATCTCATTGAACCCTTTCAAATGCCAATTTTGGGTTAAGCATGGAGTCGTTTTAGGGAATATTGTGTCCAAGAATGAGATTTCCATAGATGAAAGCAATATTAAAGCGATTGCTAATTTACCACCACCTACAAACTATAAGGGAGTCCAAAGATTCATGGGGCATGCTGGTTATTATCGATGGTTTGTTTTAAACTTTGGTGAGATAGCTCGTCCATTTTATAAGCTTCTTATTGAGTTTCAATGGACCGAGGAGTGTGACCATGCCTCCAATCCTTCGAGTGCCCGATTGGACCGTAATTTTCCATGTGCATATTGATGCATCACACTTTGCTATTGGGTGTGTTTTAGCTCAACCAGGAGAACATATATTGGACTACCCGATTAGATTTGCAAGTCGCCAACTGAATGATGCTAAGAGGAACTACACCACTATAGAGCGGGAAGGTTTAGCTATGATTTATGCAATAAAGAAATTATGCTATTACCTTCTTACCAGCAAGTTTGTCTTTTATGTGGATCATCAAGCGTTGTTGTATTTAGTAAACAAACCATGTTCCACGGGAATAATTACACGATGGTTACTAATTCTTCATGATTTTGATTTTACCATCATGGTGAGACCCAATAGAAGTCATGTCATGGCTGACATTTGTCTCGCATACACAATGGTGAAGCCCCTACTGGAATCGATGATGAATTGCCTGATAATTCCCTATTCCTAGTCGAGACCATGCCTGAATGGAGTGAGAAGATTGTAAAGTTTTTAGTTAATGGTTTTCCATCCAAGGAGTTTTGTAAGGATATAGCTCAAAAGCTACTAAAGGAATGTGAACCTTATTCTCTAATTGGAGGTACTCTCTACAAGCTAGGAAAGGACAACATTCTTAGATGATGTGCTCGTGAGGATGAGTATTTGTACATACTGCAAGAAGCACACGTGGTACAACTAACTGCTAGGAAGGTGTTGCAATCAGGCTCTTGGTGGCCCACCTTATTCAAGGATGCATCACTTTTTGTAAAGGTATGCGATGAATGCCAACATTACAACACCACACAACGGAAGGATCAAATTCCCTTACATCCTATTAAAGTGACCCAACCATTTGAAAAATCGGGTTTAGACGTTGTAGGCCCAATTAGTCTGATAGCCCGTAACACCCAATCCCAATAACTGCTAATTTTCTCTTTGAGAACATTATTACGCGATTTGGTTGTCCTTTTGAAATTGTGAGTGATAATGGCACTCATTTTATAAATGAAGTGATAAAGGAACTCACAACAAGCTTCATGATATCCCACCATAAGGTGACACTTTATTATCCACAAGAAAATGGCCAAGCTGAGAGTACTAACAAGACTTTAATTTCTATCTTGACCAAGATGGTAGAGGCTCATCGCATAGATTGGGATTTGAAGCTAGCATTAGCTCTATGGGCTTATCGTACTGCATACAAAGTGGCTATTAATTTTACACTAATCAAATTGGTATATGGCCAAGAATCAGTTATGGCGTGGGACTTTGTCATTCATATTCTTCGAGTAGCTTCACATGAAGGTTGGGTTGGTAACCCTTTAGTTGAGTGTTTATATGTCCTTGAGCGGTTAGATGAAGGGAGGCAATTGGCTGTGCAAAATGAACTTGTGGAGAAGGATAGGCGAAAGAAATTGTTTGATCATCATTTAAAGAACAAGGATATCAAGGTTGTGGATAAAGTTCTTATGTATGGAGTGTGTAACGAGACGAAAAAGCTGAAAAATGTGAAAAAAAGGACCATATAGAGTATGCAAAATCACCCCACAATATACCATTTGTGTGGAAACTCTTGATGGAGTGGAAACCATTGGATTCCTCAATGGGAGTAAATTTAAAAGATACTATGATCCTTTAGACCATGGCTACGTGTCATTTATAAGAAAAAGGCAGCCAAGGCACAAGAAGAATTGAAAAAGATACAAGCTCAAGCCAAGGCTCAAGAGTGACAACAACGTATTAGGCACCAACGAGAGGCCAAACTTGGAGTTACACATGCATTTCAAGTTGAATCAGAGGACGATTTGAGATTTTGACCCACCTCTACAATATCCCATTGAATTAAATAGCACCTATGGGAAAGTTCTATATAACGCTTTATTGCACACAAGAGCTAAACATAGTTTGTTATCCTATGGAGTGTGGTGTCAATTAGGAAATATGTCTTTATCCAAAAGTACCATCCAAGTCAAGGGTATTAACAAGAAGAAAACTATTGTCTTTGTAGTCTTGCACACTCCTGTTACTTATGACAACAGGACCAAGGCTCAAAGCTTTTTGGTCATACATGCGGTTGCTATGGAGGGCAACATAAACCTGGGATGTAAGTGGATGTCTGCAACCAAGTGTACTATCGACTGGGGAACGAGGAGTATCATGACATAGAAACAAACTCTCAGTCCTACCACTCAAGCAATAGTCCTTGACTTATTGCCTCCTTAGGGAACACAAAATGGAACATTGCATATTCAAGAGGTTGAAACATATGTCCCTATAGCACAACCCTTTAGAGCTTCAACTTCTGTGGTGGCTGAAACAAAGAATGAAGCACCCAAGACTCAGCGTGAATTGGGAACAGCAACATGCAAATGGGTCCCTAAAGCTTCATTAACGACCACTTTTGATGCTCAATTTGGTTTAAAACAAAACCCTCATAAGAGACACCCCACTCACCCCCAAAAAGGTAAGAAAATGTTATGTTGGATTCCTAAACGACTATTGGAAGCTCAAGGCTACTATGATGAAAACAATCAAATTTGGGTACCTAAATGTACCTTATGTTCTCCCTTGTCACCTACTAAAGATCCATGTAGGCCAAATCCTGTAACTCCAACATATTTTGAAGACCGTAGAAAAGAAAAGATCATGGAATGCTACACACCCGCTAGTTTGGGTACCAAAAAAAGAACAATTTGTTCCACCTAGAATAGGAATAGGGAAGTCAAATGAAGCTTCTAGCTCTTGGAAGTGTTTACTATAACCATCGTTCACTCCCTTCCCTCTCAACCTTCCTCCTTGACCTATCAAATCTTCAATTGAGGCATTGTATATACATCACATATACATAGCCTTATACTTATACTAACAAAAAAAAAAGAAAGTAAATGAGCAAGAGCAACTAGCAACAAGAGTGCACCCTATCGGACCCAACACATAGCCCAAATTCGCATGTCACATCAAGCGGCACAAGAAAAAATACTCATGTTTTAGAGACCTAACCAAATTTATATGTGTTACCAAAGATGGCTGGTTCACCAGCGGCATGCGCTTCTATTTTTTATGAAAGGTACCCTTTTGATTTTCTCAAGTGTTGTACATATGCTACCCTGTACTTTCTTGTGAATGGGATTTGGTAGAAAGACTCACATGTGGGAAAAAATTTGAGGAGTTAGAATGACTAATATGTCTATGGACTACTAGTGACCTATACCCAGTAATAAATGTTTCTCCACTGGCACATGCCTATTCTTTTGCACAAGATGAGTATCCACGCATAGCGAGATTCTTGATTGACATATTTGCACACAAAGATGATGAAGAATCTGAGGAAGACTATGGCCTCACTGACAATGATTTTGTATATCGAGATGATGAGGATAGAAAATTACCCTTAGGGATGCCACCCGGTCTATATAATATCCTCTTCCCTTGATTCCATAAGTGATAACAGATAGGTCGGTTAGGGGTCTAGATTTTGTTTCAGCTTGTTTTCCATGAGTTTTAGTCTTTTCACACTGACATGCCTCCTGGAGGTATAGTGCCTTTGATGAGGATAGAGGCTTAGCCTTAGGAATGCCACCCAATCTATATAATATCCTCTTCCCTTGATTCCATAAGTGATAACATATAGGTCAGTTGGGGGTCTAGATTTTGTTTCAGCTTGTTTTACATGAGTTTTAATCTTTTCACAGTGACATGCCTCTTGGAGGTATAGTGCCTTGTTGCTTGATATTGTTGTGTAGAAGCATTAAGAGAACTTATATGAATTTCCATCCACATGGTTGAGGACATCTCCTTCAACAAAGTGAGAAATTCCATACCTCTAGGTGTACTACTTTCCATGATTCATGCTTGTGATATTTATATTTTGTACGTGTGGTTTTACATGGTTTGATTAAGTGCATTTAGTTATGTTTTCTTATCTGCCATTATAGCTATATAAATTTTTCTTTTCTTAGGTTGATGAACTACAACTTAGTCTTATGGATGAGCCTTGAGGTTAGGAGGCCGTGACTTTAGGTTAACTCATTTACTTGACCACTAGTCCTAGTTGGTAAAATTATATGGGTGTTTGAGACCTTAGGAGTGTTTGAGGGATAGAGAAGCTTGCTCACTTCAACAACGAAAGACACTAGTGAGAATACAAAGGACATGGAAGCAAAAAGAAAAAGTACCGCAAAGGTAAAATCTTAAGTCGGAAGAGAAATCCCGGCTTGATTTGGTACCTCACTCACATCTATTGTCTATGGAACTAGAGCCCTCGAGGTTCCCAATGTGTGAGCAATTTTTTTTGAAAAGAAAAAAGCCTCGGACATACAAAATAAGCACACACGGCAATTAATTTTGAATAAAAAAAGAAAAAAACGATGACATGGAAAAAACTTCCATTAAGCTTAAAGTGAAAAATTCAAGATCTTGTTTGGAGTTGTGAGAGTTAGTTGGCTAATCAAAGCTAAAAGGCACAATTGGGAATCTTGCATTTAGATAATCTTCCTAAATTCGCTACTACTAGAGCAGTTGTTTAAATGTTAGCCATACCTACCTAATTAATAGATTCATCCATAAGCCCAAAACTCTTGATTGACTAATTTCATCAAAGTGTAATTTATTTGTCCTTAATGGCAATGTAGCATTTCATAATTCTTTGCATTACTCACGTCCTCATGTACTTTATATGTTTCTCATGCTTTATTGCCATAAAGTTCCACTTCCATACTCTCATAGTGAATTTGTTGTGCAGACAATCTATCCTAGATGCTCTACCACCTGACGAACGAGCTTCACCTTACTAGCTTCCAGGGACAGAATCTACATCAGGAAGGGGGGCATGTTACCCATGATGCCACCATTATTCTTTGTGCATATGTTTAGTAATGGGCCGGGCTTGTTGATCCAAGAGGTTTATAGTAAAAGGTTGGTGATTACCAATGAAAGACGCACCAGACCCATTTAGCAACGTCTGACAAAATATGGGTGCCCGTATGTGAAAAGGATGGAAAGCCCTAAATAAGGCTCTAAACTAGGGTTTTCAAAGAATTCTCAACGTGCAACCTTTGCTCTTGCTTCACCTCTTCTTGCATGTGTGTGTGTGTGTGTGTGTGTGTGTGTGTGTGTGTGTGTGTGTGTGTGTGTGTGTGTGTGAGAGAGAGAGAGAGAGAGAGAGAGAGAGAGAGAGAGAGAGAGAGAGCATTAGTGAGCACGATGGCACGGAGAAGTGCAGCGACGCACTGGCTTCTTCTTCTCTGCACACACATGAAGTCCCTCGATGAAAACACTATAGGAGGTGAGTGACACACGGCCCTGCAGACGTAGAGCTTGTTTGCATTTGTCAGGTTGTGTGCTTGCAACCATGTGGCTCACACACGGCATATAGCAAGTCCTTAGAAGTAGACACCAAGAGAGCTCCCAAGCTTTCCTCTCTATCTCTTGCTGCTCTCTCTCGTACCATGTGTATGTGTATCCATGTACACACACACACACACACACACTTTTTTTCTCTATTTTCTTCTTAGTGTTGCCTTATGCAGAGAACATTGGCTCTAATTTGCTTCTCAGATCTTCTCTCCTCTTGCTCGATGCTCGATTTTCACAATTTGCAACCTTGGATACTGTTAACTAAGCCGATGTTGATTAATAGAAGCTGCTAAAGGCCCAAGCTTTATGGATGCACATCGAAGATCAATCAAAAGAAGAAGTAAAGATTGGAGTTCCACATTTTCATATTTTTCAAAATGTCCATGTATTGTAATTTCTCGATTTATTTCAAGCCATTGTAATATTTGTAACACGTTACGGGCTCAATGGAAGTTCCAAGCTGTAAAGAATAGGTCAGCTAGTGTGCCTAGGTTGTAGATTCAATAAGTTGTGGAGCCCTAAAGGCCTTGGGCACTCAAACATTGTACAATTTTACCCTAAGTATATAAGGCAATGTGTAGATGGAATTAGGGTCCTCAGCCTCATTTGCTGAGACTATGCTTTGGTGAGAGCTCATGAGCCCCTCCGGATTGATAATTATTGTTGATCATTGGAGCTATGCTATGATGGTACCCCCAACATTTGGCACCGTTGCCGAGGAATGATGGCCTATGCTAGCATGATTATGGCATAATTGAATTGATTTCCTCGCTAATTTTTCATTAATTTCACTTGTATGTTTATGGTTTTGTGGATTTTGGATGTGTGTGTATGAAGAAATGTGTTCAATTTCCCCTAATTTGTTACTAGATCTTGCTAATTGGTTGTCTACACACTCTAATTTCACACTAATCCCTTGCTAATTTCACTAATTTTTGCTAACTTACACACTAATTTTCTACTAATTGCACTAACATTTTGTGCTTATGCTTTGATATTTGCCTCATTAGAGGCTCGGATTGCATTCTAACATTGCCGATTTGTGCTAATTGATTAACAATTTGTTAATTTTGGAATGCAAGATTAGGGCTTTGGAGCATCGATGGAAGCACCCTACACATTGTGTAATTGGCAATTGGATGGTGCTATTGGATTCAACATTTGTGCAGTATGCTTTGCCATTATCAATTTGTGATCTACTTTTGATTTTGTGCATTTACATGTCGTCGCAATGTCAAAATTTTCATAAAATCAAATGTGGAAAATTGATGGTTTCATGTGCTAAAGCAGTAAAGATTGGAGTTGCACATTTTTCACAATTTTCCAGAATGGCCATGTATTGCAATTTCTCGATTTATTTTAAGCCATTGTAATATATGTAACGCATTACGGACTCAGTGGGAGTTCCAAGCTATCAAGAATCAGTCAGTTAGTGTGCTTAGGTTGCAAATTCAATAAGTTGTGGAGCCTAAAGGCCTTAGACGCCTGGACATTGTATATTTTTACCCTAGGAATTAGGGTAAATGGAATTAAGGTAGTGTATAAATGGAATTAGGGTTCTCAACCTCATTTGTTGAGACCACTCTTTGATGAGAGCTCATAAGGTGTGTGGCTATGGAGTCCTTAAGCTTCTTCTTGCTCATGTGACTTGATTAGCAATAATCAATGCTTAATTCTCTTTCACTATGTCTCTCTCATACTTCTTATGATTGTTAATGATGCTTTGATTAGATAGATTTTAACTAACTAGTGGTTAATCTCACTCTAATCTTGTGTGATTTCTCTGTATTCTTTGTGTGCGCATGTAAGTTTGATTGGATTGTGGATGCTCAATAAATCTATGTGTATATGCTTGTGATTAGTGTGTTGCATGATAGGATTAGTGATGTGTGTGTCTTTGCAATCATTAGTGTGTGTAATTGGATTGATTTGAGGTGAAGAGAATTGGATGTGGAGATTGCCAATCTTTGTGGATTAGCTCCTCTGTAGGCCAAGAAGCTCACCTCATGGAGCTGCCATTCATATTTCCATGAGTAGATTACTAATTGTGTGAGTGCTTCCATGCCCTAGCCGGGTAGCTCATCCCTCCAGATTGACAATTATTGTTGTTCATTGGAGCTATGCTACGATGGTACCCCAACATTTGGTGCCATTGTCGGGGAAAGATGCCCTATGCTAGTGTAATTATGGCATAATCAAATTGGTTTCCTCACTAATTTCACTCATGTGTTTATGGTTTTGTGGATTTTGAATGTGTGTTTGCATGAAGCAATGTTTTCAATTTCCCTTAATTCGCTACCAAATCTTGCTAATTGTTTGCCTACACATTCTAATTTCACACTAATCCCTCGCTAGTTTAATTACTTTTTGGTAACTACTAATTTTCTACTAATTGCACTAACATTTTGTGCTTATGCTTTGATATTTACCTAATTAGAGGCTTGGATTGAATTCTAACATTGCCAGTTTGTGCTAATTACTGAACAATTTGTTGATTTTGAAATGCAAGATTAGGTCTTTGGAGCATTGATGAAAGAGGCTTACACATGTGTAATAATCGGCTGTTCGATGGTGCTATTGGATTCAACATTTGTGCAGTATGCTTCTCCATTATCAATTTGTGATTTGAAACTTTTGATTTTGTGCATTTGCATGCCAAGGTAATGCCGATATTTTCATAGAATCAATTGTCCAAAATTGATGGTTTCATGTGCTAAAGCAGTAAAGATTGAAGTTACACAGTTTTCACATTTTCCAAAATGGCCATGTATTGTAATTTCTAATATTTATAACGTGTTATGGGCTCAATGGGAGTTCCAAGCTATAAAGAATAGGTCAGTTAGTGTGCCTAGGTTGTATGTTCAATAAGTTGTGGAACCCTAAAGGCCTTGGGCGCTTAGACATTGTATATTTTTACCCTTGGTATATAAAGCAATGTGTAAATGGAATTAGGGTTCTCAGCCTCATTTGTTGAGACCACTCTTTGGTGAGAGCTCATGAAGAGTGTGGCTATGGAGTCCTTGAGCTTCTCCTTGCTCATGTGACTTGATTAACACTGATCAATGATTAGTTCTCTTTCAATATGTCTTTTTCATACTTCTTATGAATGTTAATAATGCTTTGATTAGCTAGATCTTACCTAATTAGTGGTTAATCCCGCTCTTCTCTACTCTTTGTGTGTGCATGTAGATTTGATTGGAGTGTGCATATGATCAATAGATCTATGTGTGTGCGCTTGTGATTAGTGTGTTGCATGATAGAATTAGTAATGTGTGCGTCTTTGCAATCGCTAGTGTGTGTGATTGGGTTGATTTGCGGTGAAGAGAAGTGGATGTGGAGATTGCCAATCTTTGTGGCTTAGTTGCCGTAGGCTAAGAGTCTCACCTCATAAAGTTGCCATTCGTGTTGCCATGATTAGCTCACTAATCATGTGAGTGTTTCCATACCCTAGCCGGGTAGCTCATCCCTTCGGATTGACAATTATTGTTGGTCATTGGAGCTATGCTACAATGGTACCCCCAACAAATACCTCACACTGCCTTGAAAATTGCCCTTTGCAAATGTTGGTGGATACCTCATGCTGCCTTGACAATTGCCCTTTGCAAGCCTTTTGTTCAATGTTGCTATGATTTTAATCATCAACGCTACCTTCATGAAGATAAATTCTAGGGCTATGCTTTCCAATTCTAGTATACAATGCTTCTGCTAAGGTCCTCATATCTGTTGATTCAACATTAATTTTTTTACAATTCACTACTCATTGGCTACAATTCCAACATTTCCCTTGAGTTTTGCTCCTACTTGAACTACAGATCCACAAATTCCAGGTGTTGCTTGATAATTTTTTGTTGGCTTTCATGCCCTTCTAAGCTCTAATATATTGCTACCCGCTGTGCTTGCCGACTTGCTACCTTGCTACTGTGGTTGCCTGCTCTCGATAGATGCCCAACCCTCTTCAAGATACCATGCCACTCAAGAGGAGATGCAGACGTGATGAGAGGGGGAAGCCAACGGGCTTGGGATTGGAGAAGGCTCCACCGTTTGCACCTCGGCTAACTGTCTCTCAAAGAGACCAAACCGTCTCTATTGCAATTGCATCGAACTACCTTTAATGCGATGCTGCCAAGCTAATCACCAAGCTTTGATACCAATTGATGAGTGCACATGGTGCATGTGTGCACGGTGTGGGAGAGGGAAGAGGAGAGAATACATGTTGTGCAGGTGTAACAAGCCTGTCAAGAGAAGATGTGAGAGTGCTCCTTATTCATTTTACATATTCATGTATATGTAAAATGAATAAGGGTAAGTGTGGTCAATGGGCATCGGGACACCAGATGTATGTCCCTAGGCAAAGCCACGTTGCCTTTACCTCAACACTGGAAACCATTGCTATGAGTGTGATTTTCTCAACCAAAGTATATGATGGAAATGATTGGGGATTATATTGCTATGGAATTGGTTCACAATGCTAATAACTCTATTATGGGTTCGGATTTGGTATGAATACAACTTGGATATTGAATAATGAGTGTGACCAATGATATCCCAATACATCAGGATATGACATATAATGCTTTTTCTAGTGGTATGGGGCACTAGAAGATATAGTATGTGGAGGACGGGAGGCATAGGGAAAATCCAATTGTTTATTTTGATGTTTCTAATACATAATTTAATCATTATTTTTGACAGTTACACCTTGTAGATTACTAACATAGCACTTGAGGGTAGTTGCTTCCTTAACAAAGAGGTATGTAATGATATTTAGTCGTGCAATAATAAATATTTGTTGTATGGATCAAACAAAGTTGATTTATGGCTTATGCAATACTTTATGGACATTTTTTAGTGGAGAATTTTTATGAGGAATGCTTTTTAAAAGTCCAAGTGAGCAGTTGTAATAATTTATGAGCATTAATTGATATCTATATATAAATACTTGCAAGGGATAAATGCACACTTGTGGACACGCAGAGATTTTAATTGGTGCTAGTCGTGTGCTAGAGGTCAAGCAACTAGCGAGCATTTTGACTTACGCGAGTTCTCAATACCCACTTACCTTAGATTCCAAGCCCTCAGTGGGAACCAAAGGTAGTACCACTCAGGACCCGTATATTGTGTCTAGTGACTCTTTTCTCTGACTACGACGTCATGGAGGGTTACCTAATGCCTAATCCGAATAGCCTCTCAACAGTACCTACAAGTGTGTACCAATCATATACACCTATGGGTGCTTTGAGGTGTAGCCTCTCAACTCCAGAAAGCCCAACGAGAGGGAGGAGAATCGGTGAGAGACTTTAATCGCTTGAAGCATTTGAATTCTCGTTGTAATCCAAATGAGTGCTTCAATAATAATCAATTACTTGATAGATTCATTAGGGGATAACGACATGAGGATATCTACAATGGCCTAGTCATTAGAGGTATCACCACGTGGGAAGCAATCACCACCAATGCAATCCAATTGGAGGATAATTTAATGATTCAAGGAGAAAGAGTGTCTATGGAGCCTAAATCTACTAGTTCGCAAGCATCGAGGCATCAACCAATGACCCTAAAGCCTATTGCTAAGGAGCCAAAGATATCTTGAGATGACTTTAGCAAATCTCACAAAAGCCATTCAAGAGAGTCTTAGAGATAATCGTGATCCGCAAAACAATCACATTTGTCCAAGAAGGGAGCAACAATGGTGCTCAGTGCTATGGTCCGCATAGTACGAGTGAATGCCCTACTTTTAGAGTAAAATTGCAATGCTTGTGGGAGGTATGATCATCAAGCCAAGGATTGCATAGTATTTAAGCGTGCGATGGCCAATAGACCAACCTTAGCATGGACAGAGACACCTCGAGTTCCTGCATTGATGCCAGCCCCACCTCTTGAACAAACATCACAACACATCTAGGACCCAAAATGTTGTTCAAACAACACCACCCTTACCACCTCCAGTGCTAGGACCGCAACCACCACATGCGTGAATCACGTCTGTGGACACTCAACCATTTGAAAAATGGGGTTTGGAATTTGTAGGCCCAATTAGTCTTGCAGCTTGTAGCACTCAATCTCGATATATTATCGTTGCCACTGACTATGTGACAAAGTGGGCGGAAGCCAAGGCGACACGTAAGGGTGATGCAAGGTCAACTGCCAAGTTTCTCTTTGAGAACATTATTACAAGATTTGGTTGTCCCTTTGAGATTCTGAGTGACAATGGTACTCATTTTATAAATGGAGTGATAAAAGAACTCACTACCAACTTCATGATAGCTCACCATAAGTCCACGCCTTATTATACACAAGCAAATGGCCAAGCTGAGAGTACCAACAAAACTCTCATCTCCATTTTGACAAAGACAATTGAGGCTCATCATACAGATTGTAATTTAAAGCTTACATCAGCTCTATGGGCTTATCATACTTCTTACAAAGTGGCTATTAATTGTACATCATTCAAAATGGTATATGGCCAAGGAGCAGTTATGCCATGGGAGTTTGTAATTCCTAGTCTACGCTTAGCTTCACAAGAAGGTTGGGATGGTAGCCCTTTAGTTGAGCGCTTATACATCCTTGAGAGGTTAGATGAAGAAAGGAAATTGGTTGTGAAAAACGCACTTGTGGAGAAAGATAGGAGGAAGAAATGGTTTGACCATCATCTAAAGAACAAAGATATCAATGTTCATGATAAAGTCCTTATGTATGGAGTGCGTAACGAAAAGAAAAATTTGAAATATGCAGGAAAGAGACCATATAGAGTATGTGAAATCACCCCACAAAGTACCATTCGTATGGAGACTCTTGATGGAGTTGAAACCATTGGATTCCTCAATGGGAGCAAATTTAAAAGATACTATGATCCTTTAAGCCAAGAGGAGCTACGTGCCATCCACCATCAAAAAAAGGCAACCAAGGCACAAAAAAATTGAAGGAGATACAAGCTCAAGTTGAGGCTAAAGAGCGACAATAATGCATAAGACGCCAACGAGAGGCCAACCTTGGAGTTACACATGCATTCCATGTTGAAATAGAGGATGATTGGTTGGACTTTGACACACCTCTACGATACCCTATTGAGCTAAATAGCACCTATGGAAAAGTGCTATATAACACCATATGTGCGCGTCTGTCGCACGTGTCAATGCACGGGACTTGCCGATACATTGTGTCCGAGCCCCAGATGGCTCCAAGCACACAACTAGACTAATCTAGCAAGCTCAAGAGAACAAGGGTGTGTCACTCACCGCCCTATGCTCGCCTTTGTGGAGGATTCCTCGCCACAAAGAAGAAGGGGCTACCGCTGTGCCGTGCTCAACTGCCTCGCTGCCGTCGTGCCGTCATCCAATGCTCGATCGCACTCTCTCTCTCTCTCTCTCTCTCTCTCTCTCTCTCACACACACACACACACACACACACACCCACACACACACACACACACACACACACACACACACACACACAAGGAGATGAAGAAGAAGAAGATGCAGATGGAGCAAGAGCACTCTTCAATTGCACAAATGAAAGAATAAGGTATTTTAGGTTTAGATTGACATTTATATGGGCTTGCCCGTTCACATTTGGGCGCCCACACTTAGCCAATCTTACCCAAACATTATAGGTTCCAGTTTTAGAGTGCACCTCTCATCGGCGATCACTGTTAACCATTCCTATTGGACCGACAAGTCTGGTACCTGACTCTACCAAATAAATAATATGGCGTCTATCGTAGGTGATAGGAATGTGCGTGAGGGTTAACATGCCCCCCTTCCTGATGTAGATTCTGTCCTCGGAAGCTATTGAGTTGAAGCTCGTTCATCGAGGTGAAAGAGCCTTTGAGATGAGTGTCCTTAGCCTTCTTCAGTTACTGCAAAATCAAACAAAATTGGCACAGTCATTGCATTCTTATATAGAATTAAAAAGCACATGCAGTTGTAGGCAGACAATTTGATTGGTAACAAAATTTTAAACCATTTGTCAGCAATAAACATTAAATTATAATATAATCCAACGCATAAACAGTTGTAAAGGTCAAAAACTAAACAAGTCTGGGGTCGCTAACTTAACGGTCGAAAGGCACTAAAGATCGACTATTAATACAATGGGCAAGCTTCTCAATTTTCTCTGGTCAATTAAGTTGTTTAATCGTGAGAGCCAAGTATTTCATGTCTGAGGGGGGCTGACTAGAGGCTATAACCTAGAAGACCTTGTAGTTAAGCTACGATAAAAGGAATTGCTCATGAAATCATGAACTGACTTATTTCCTTTTCTTTGACCCCCCAAAGTCACTGGGAACCTCTAGGGCTCTAGTACCATAGGCAATACATGTGAGTGTAGTACCAAATCAAGCTGAGATTTCTCTTCCAGCTTAAGATTTTACATTGTGGAACTTTGATTTTTTTGTTAGTTCGTTCGTTTCCAGCATTGTAATTTATAACTTTGGGGGGTCATATAACCTTGTTACCCTCCCCAGGGTCATCACATTAGTAAACTCCCTTTATAATACTTAAGCTAAAGGTCAATAGGGACTAAGACCACTAGAAATCCCTAGTACATTTCACACAATGCTGTCTAAACCAGATTAAGAACCTAAGTAACCATTGATTATCAGGAAGGCATTCCCCATGGTATTAAGAGAAGATCTCTAACGCCTAGCTTGGTCAAACTAGCTTAGTCGTATTGCTTGTTTTTTTAACCTAGACAAGTGATTATGACAAAAAATTACATTGAATTTAATGTTTGATACTAAGCAAATGCGCAGAATATTATGCTATCAATCACAATTAAAGCAGACAAACATGGATGCAAAAAAGATAAGGGGCAATGCTAATGGATTAGAAACACATGTTGTGTTGATGATCGCGCTTGATTTGAAGAGTGAGTCGAGATAAAGATTCCATTAAGGTCCAAATCCTAACAATAGCAACACATTCCTGTACACAATATGAAACACAAAGAATACCTCTAGGAGGCACATCAATGGGAAGAAAGAACTTTGCTAATCACTAAACTCTAAAACAGAAACACTCCTATCGTACTAATCTTACCTACCCTCCATCACTCGAGTGATGAGGATCAAAGGTGTTTTATGACATAGGTTTCTGTTTCAGTGTACCGGATGTGAATGTGTAGTTCTGGGTCAATGTTTTGACTTTTATTATGCATACTCGTTTGCTAATTGCTCTTGCTCTTTATTATTTTTGTTTTTTGTGAGTATAAGGATTTATATATACATTCCCTAAGATTGGGAGATTGAGAGGTAAGGGAAAGAAGGGTAAGAGGGAAATAATTCAATAGGCTGACGTGAATGAAGACTTCCCCCCTTCCTTGGGTAGGTCATATTGTTTGAAATGTGCTCGTCACCCTTTGAAACCAATTGTTCCAGTTGGTAATAGGTGAGGATTTTTGCCATTAGTTTTCTTTTACCTTAGGTGCCTCATCGAGTTGCAAGGGTGGTAAGGTAATCTCCCAGGATTGAACTTGAAGTGGTTCATCAGGTGATTCTTGAACACTGAGAGGTGTGGATTCCTTTGTAGCTTCATGGAGTTCCACTATTGTAGGTGGAGGCTGTGGAGAAGCTTTTACCTCTATGGATGCATTGCATGAGGAGCTAGAAGCTTCATGGGACTCCTCCCTTCCTGAGCTACGTGGAACAAATCGTTCTTTCTTCGGTACCCAAACTAGCTCTGGAGCGGGTGTGTAGCATTCCGTCATTTTTTCCTTTCCGCGATCTTCAATTCCTTTTGGAGCCACAGGATTGGGCTCACATGGGCCAAGTGACAAGTAAGAACACAATCTACGTTTTGGCATCCAGATTTGATCATTTCCTTGATAGTAGCCTTGGGCTTCCAATAGTCGTTTAGGAATCCACCGCCACAATTCCTTACATTTTTTGGGGCGAGTGGGACGTTTTCTTACAAGGCTTCTGTTTTTTGGCACTAGCTATGGTCGTTAAAGAAGCTTTAGGGACCCACTTGTATGTTTTCTTTGTTATATTAGGATGAGTCTTGTCATAAGCTATATGCATTGCTTGTAGCATATTTAAGGGTACGGGCATTTCATCCCCCTCACGCGTTACCTAGGTCGTCTCCCTGTTTCCCCAAGTGTCTATGGTTGCTGCTAGGTGGACCCAATCCACATTGTCCGACTCAGTCATCCCAGGTAGTACACCCATATAAGGAGAATCTTCCCCAACATCAGTGTCCGCTTTACACGTGTAACAGTACTGCAATGGGGCCGAGTGAATTGTGGTGTCAGATTCATGATCAATTATAGACCTGTTTCCTAGGGATATGCTCGACCAGTTACAAGATCCACTCGAATGATAGAATCTTGGAACTGCAAGTAGACATGGTTTTTAGACCAGTCATGCACCATTTTTGCTTCCCTCATGAAAGGACGTCCTAAGATCATCTCCAATGCCATAGAGTGCTTGGAGAAATCCATAACAATGAAGATAATTCTTATTGTCCAATGACCTTGATCTTGAGATCTTCTAGCCTCCCAATAGGTTTAACGATAGACCCATTGGCCATCTTCACTACTATGGTTGTGGTCCCAAGGTGAGGTCTTCCCATAGTTTCCCAGTAAATTTTAGTCACAATGCTAACCATAGTGCCACCATCAAGGATTCCCTTCACAGTTAATCCCTTAGTAGTGATTGGTATGGTCGCATTGGATTCATCTCCCTCAAAGTATTGTCCCAACTTGTTAATAGGTATTTCTACAACAAGGTTCTCATCTAGGTTGGGTTGTGGATCTAAGTGTTCCTCCTTTATTGGCATCTCCCCTGCTCCATCCATCTGTGAAAATTGTGGTAGCCCAAACTTCAGTTCTCCATTGAGGAAGGCTCGAAGAGCTGAGACTAGCTCAGGGTCTTTATAGTTTGGACATGATGGTAGTTCGAACTTCTGAAGACATGAAGTCCATCAATTTGGCAATGTTTAACGGCACCTTTTGGGCTTCAGTCCCTTGACGTGGGGAAGATGGGATCTCCATTTCTTCGATAGGATCAGGTAGTTCCTCTATAAATATTATTTCCATCAAGAAGTGAGTACGCCCACTTTCCCATGAGTTTAAGTCACTCTCTTCTTGGATGACACTAGGTATGGCTAAGGGTCTATGGACTTGGTGAGGTTGTCGTTGCGTAGGGAACACTGTGTCTGTCATCTAGATCTGCCTAGGTGCTGGCTCTAGATCCCTTTAGGTGTCATCTACCAAACTCCTTAATTGCTTGACTCACTCGATCTCCTCTATAGGGTTTGGGTAAGTTCCTATCTTCTTTTTGGATCCTGGCCATTGTGGCTCATGGCGATCTTCCTTGTTGGTTTCTTTCCTAGTGGTCATTTTGGTCTCCATGGTTTCACCTGAATCAGAATCCTTTTCAGCATCGTTCATATATACGGGGTCGTCACCAGTCCCTATGTTGGTCTTTGAACTGGGGTTTGACTTCGCTGCTTTTTGCGATCTCTTCCTTCGTGTTTTCTTCTTTTTTTGAGATTAGACAATTGATGCCGTGTCTCTTTCCTCAAGAATATAATTTTGTTTTTGGAGCATCGATTGTGTGAGTATGTTTACTGGTACCACATGTGTACTTTGTGATGGCTCCTTGGTAACCTCAATCAAGTTTAATGACGTGATCTTCGGTGTATTTAGATTATTTGGACATTGGGCAATCAAATGATCTATCCCACATCAGTTACACATGAGCATCGGCATTGTAGACGTGCTCGCATGATTGGTTTGCATTAGTGCGGCATTCTTTTGTAGCCTAATAGGACACTCTGCCACACGATGTGGACCTCCACACTCATAGCATTGAAGAGGTGGTCTCTTAGCAGTGTAATTGATATTTTGGCCTCTTGCAGCAAGAGCAGCTACTTGATAGACAGGTTTGACTTGTCTCCAATAGTCCTCCATGTAGTATTGTGGACTTTCTTCAAGCGCATCCATCCCATCAGCAATATTAAGGTCTATATCTTTCTCACAGCCTTCCAAACAAGCAATAGGTGACTCACAACCCACTTGATTCACAGAAGTGATTCTCGGATGTGGTGGTTGCAATCCTAGCACTGGAGGTGGTAAGGGTGTTGTTTGAACAACACATTTTGGGCCCTAGGGACCATGTGTTGTGGCGTTTGTTCAAGAGGTGGGATCGACATCAATGCAGGTACTCGAGGTATGTTTGTCCATGCTAAGGTTGGTCTGTTGGCCATCGCGCGCTTAAATACTATGCAATCCTTAGCTTGATGACCATACCTCCCACAGGCATTGTAGTTCCCATTGAATTTTACTCTAAAAGTAGGGCATTCACTTGTACTATGCGGTCCATAGCATACTGAGAACCATTGTTGCTCCCTTCTTGGATACATATGATTGTTTTGCGGAGCACAATTGTCTCTAAGACTCTCTTGAATAGCCTTGGTGAGATCTGCTAAAGTCATCTCATATATCTTTGGCTCCTTAGCAATAGACTTTAGGGTCATTGGCTGATGCCCGGATGCTTGCAAGCTAATAGATTTAGGCTCAACAGACACTCTTTCTCCTTGAATCATTAAATTATCCTCCAAATGGAACGCATTGGTGGTGATTGCTTCCCAAGTGGTGATACCTCTAATGACTAGGCCATTGTAGATATCCTCATGTCGTAATCCCCTAATGAATCTATCAAGCAATTGATTATTATTGAAGCGCTCATTTGGATTACAACAAGAATTCAAATGCTTTAAGAGACTAATAAAGTCTCTCACCGACCCTCCTTCCTCTCATTGGGCTTTCTGGAGCTGAGAGGCTACACCCCAAAGCACTCCCTCTCGTATGTATTCTTTTAAGAACAGTCTCCTAAGAGTAGGGTAAATCATTTTTTCTTCCACCCCTAGGGTTCTATACCAATCCCCTGCCTTCCCAGTTAAGGTTAGGCTTAAAGAATTACTCTTATGCAGGTCATTGTGTTCTCCTAGAGAATCACATATTTGTTCAAACACTTCGATATGCTTTCTCACATCCCCTTCTCCACTAAATTTTTGTGTGAGCTTGGCTATTTGTACTTCCTTACTTCTAGGTTCTCTATTAGGCGTGTTACGCATATTCTTAGCAATAGATCGATCGATAGCTTGAGCAAATGTTGCCAAGTCACCTAAGTGAGCAGGCACCGTGGGTGAGGGTGCTCCAGAGACTACATGTGGAGTAGGTATTGTCATTGGGCTTGGCGCATAGGAATCCCTTGGGTTCCACGTTTGGTACGGTGTTGTGCCATGTGGTGGTCCAAAGTTCATATGTGTGGCCCTAGGCATAGCAGACGGACATCGGATGTGACATGCTAAGGCTAGCCAATATGGTCCCATGTAAATAAGAACTTGGGTGTTGTGGTTGTGGAGCATAGGTTGTTGAAACAATGGGAGGGGTAGGGGCTACATGAGTGTGATGACCCATAGGTATATACGATTGATACACACTTGTAGGTACTGTTGCAAGCATTGAGCTACCATGTAGCGGTGTTTTACTAACAAATGAGGTCCATGGCGTGTTTCTTGGCATGCTCATCATTAGGGTAGGAATGGTAGCCATGGTGTCATCAAGGGAAAGATGAGCTAGACTTGGAAAAGTAAAGCTATCACTTGTAGGCTCAAATTGCACTGAGACCCCTGGCGAAACAACATATGGGGGATCCATCGGACTTACCGAGGGAGTCTCCATTTGCAATAAGGTTGGTTATTTAGCCTTCCCTGTATCCAAGAATCTCATGAGACCCGTTGAAGGCATGTGGATCCCCTTGTTCTGTCTCTCTAGCTCAATAACCCTATGGATGACCTCACAAACTCTTTGTTGTTGATCCTCCACACTAGTAGTACCCGTTGTAGATTGTAGGACATCTAACCAACCCACGTGATAGGTATGACCTGTGTATAGGTCGGTTAGAGTTTCCGTTTGTAGTTTGTACTCCCACTTATCATTTAGGAACGCTCCATCTAGGCTTGAGGTGCTAGGGGTGTCCTTTGAACTAGATGCAATGTGGATCTCTATGGGTTGACCCTTAGTGGTCGCTAATTCAGGAGCACTCGATTGCTCTCCTAGCAAAGATATTGACATAGGGGCTTTTGCTTTTAACTCTCTTCGTTGCTCCGCCTTGCGTAAGATCTCAATTTCCTTTTCCCTAGCCGCGATGATATACCACTCAACTGCTTGTACTTCGGCAAGGCTTCTACCAGCAGGTAATATAACCTCGGAGGGGAATAGCTCTGAAGAGTCAGGGGGTGTGGTGAATGGAGTATTCACGTGCACACTCTCTAAGAGAATGGGGTCTACGTTGGTCATGAATGGAGAATTTACTCTCCCACCCCCCTCATTTACATTGTTAGCTCCATGTTCGGAGCGAGTGGCTCTACTAAAGGTTTCCTTCAAGCAGCTAAGCACGCTCGGCCCAGACCGTGGACCCATGGCATGCATGTCTTGGCTTGAGCTATCAGGATTAGGCATTGGGTAACCCTCCATGACGTCGTAGTCAGAGGAAGAGTCACTAAACACTATATGCGGGTCTTGAGTGGTACTACCTTGGGTTCGCGCTGAGGGCCGGGAACCTAAGGTAGGTGGATATTGAGAACTCGCGTAAGTCGAAATGCTCTCTAGTTGCTCGGCCTCTAGCACACGACTAGAGCATAGATGTATGTGCCTTTGGCACCCTACAAGCGTCGGTGAATAACCTCGAAGGTTAACCGCTTACTTTTTTTAGGCGTCCGTTTTAACTCGTTTTTTGATGTTTTTTAATGGTTTTTAATGATCGGTTTTTGGATTAGAGCATGTGATAGCTCAAAATGAGCGTATCGCTCAGGGGGTTGTGGTGTGCTTTACAGCACTACGTTCGGTTACCCAAAGCTCCGTTGGTCCTAAAAAAAAGGTCGATTTTTACCTACACGTGAGACTAAAATACGTAATTTTAAAGGGGGTCTGAGGCCTAAGCCTGAGCGTAGGCTTGGGCTCGGGCCTGGGAAATATTCTCGAGGCCAGTCCTACCTTAAAATTTTTAATTTTTAATTTTTTTTCTTTTGGGATAAGGTCGGCGCGGCCACGCTGTGCGCACGAGCACACACACACCTAACCTACCTACTTACAACTAATACAGCTACTGTTACACACTAACACACTACTATAGTAACTCATTAGCTAACAAATCTACTTACTGTACTTTACATAGAACTAACATTATGGATCTACTACCTTAATTCTAACACCTTATCACAGAGAAAACACAGTATCGTTCAACACCTTATCAACAAAAAAACACAGTACCTTTCAACACCTTATTAACAAAACAATACACAGCAGCAAAACAAACTCCTTCTCAACACACACACCTTCCTTCTCTACCTTTCCTACATTTGAAATTGCACCACAACGCAACATAGAGTGCTACTCAAGCTTAGTGTAACACATTTTCCTGGCAACGGCGCCAAAAATGTGCGCGTCTGTCGCACGTGTCAATGCAAGGGACTTGCCGATACATTGTGTGCGAGCCACAAATAGCTCCAAGCACACAACTAGATTAATCTAGCAAGCTCAAGAGAGCAAGGGTGTGTCACTCACCGCCCTACGCTCGCCTTCATGGAGGATTCCTTGCCGTGAAGAAGAAGGAGCTACCGCCATGCCGCGCTCAATCGCCTCGCCTTCGCCGTGCCATCGTCGCAATGCTCGATCGCACACACACTCTCTCTCACTCACGCATACACACACACACACACACACACACACACACACACACACACACACACACACACACACACACACACAAGGAGATGAAGAAGAAGAAGATGGAGATGGAGCAAGAGCACTCTTCAATTGCACAAATAAAAGAATAAGGTATTTTAGGTTTAGATTGACTTTTATATGGGCTTGTCCGTTCACATTTGGGCGCCCACACTTAGTCAATCTTACCCAAACATTATAGGTTCCAGTTTTAGAGTGTGCCTCTCATCGGCTATCACTCTTAACCATTCCTATTGGACGGACAAGCTCGGTACCAGACTCTAGCAAATAAATAATACGGCGTCTATCGTAGGTGATAGACGCCGTAGGTGATAGAAATGTGCGTGAGGGTTAACACCTTATTAGACATGGGGTGCTAAATATAATCTATTCTCCTATGGAGTTTGGTGTCACTTAGGGAAGCCACCTCTATCTGAGAGTATTATCCAAGTCAAGGGTGTCAACAAGAAAAAAACTGCGGTTTTTAGAATCTGGCACACTTCTGTCAGTTAGGGTGTAGCTCAAGAATTTTTGGTCATGCCTACTGAAACTATGGAGGGTGATATAAACCTAGGACGCACGTGGATGATAGCCACCAAATGCACTATTGATTGGGGCATCGGGGGTGTCACAATGCAGAAACCAACTCCTAGCCGTGCCACTCAAGCCATACTCCCTGAGATATTGCCTCTTAAATAAATAAAACCCAAAACATTGCATGTCCAAGAGGTTGAACCATATGTCCCCATAGCCCAACTCTCTAGAGCTTCATCTAATGTAGTTGAAATAAAGCTTGAGACACACCCATCCTAATATAACAAAGAAAACATACAAGTGGGTCCCTAAAGCTTCTTTAGCAACCATAGCTAGTGCTCAAAGGCATGAGTCTGGTAAGTGGCGTCCCACTCTCCCCAAGAAATGTAAAGAAACGTTGCGTTGGATTCCCAAAAAACTATTGGAAGCCCAATGCTACTATGAAGAAAATGATCAAATATGGGTGCCAAAACGTAAATTGTGCTTTCTTACTTGTCACCTGGCCCATGTGAGCTCAATCCTATAGCTCCAAAACGAATTGAAGATTGTGGAAAGAAAAAAACACGGAATGCTAAACGCCCACTCCAGAGTTAGTTTGGGTACCGAAGAAAGAACGATTTGTTCCACCTAACTCATAAACAGGGAAGTCAAATGAAGCTTCTTGCTCTTCATGTAGTTCCTATACAGGAATAGAAGCTTCGACACAATTTCAACCTACCATTGTACATATCCATACAAACAAGGAAGAATTTGCACCTCCCGTTGTAAGTTCACCACCTACAACAACGCTGCAAATAAAATCATGGGAGAGTACCTTACCACCCTTGCAACTAGATGAAATGCCTAGGGCGGACAAAAACTATTGGTCAAAGTCTTGACCCATAACAACTTGGAACAATTGGTTTCAAAAGGTGACGTCATCATTCCAAAAGGTATGATCTACCCAAGGAAGGGGGGAGTGTTTGCTGACATCCATCATTCACTTACTTCCCTCTCAACCTTCCTCCCTGACCTCTCAATCTCCCAATCTTAGGGAATGTATATATAAAGCCTTATACTCACAAAAACAAGATAAAAAAGTAAAAGAGCAAGAGCCACCAAACAAAAATCTGGAAACCTACGAGTTCTATACATAACACAAAATCATAAAAACACATTATGCACAAGGACACGACCTTTTGACATGACCCTTGTAATATTTGCACTATAACCATCATCTATCTGTGTGTACAGATATGGCTAGTACACTAGAGTCATCCACTCCTACCTTGGGTGAGAGGTACCCTCGTTACTTTTCACAAGTGTTTAACATGGTCTTTCCGGTGCTTGCCTATGAATGGGATTTGGTAGGTATACTAGCACGTGAGAGGAATTTCGAGGAGTTAGAATGGCTGATACGTCTCTTGACCACGACTGATCCATACTTAGTAGAGAGCGTCTCTCCCATTGCACAAGCCTACCCTTTTGACCAAGATGACTATAGACGTCTAGTGACCTTTTTAATTATAAACATTGGTGCCCCTAATGATGAAGACAATTTTGATTACACCGATGGACTTATGGTCTCACGGATGAGGACTTTGTTTTTCTCGACGACGAGGATAGGGGTTTAGCCTTAGGGTTCCCCCCCAATCTCTACAATATCCTATTCCCTTGACTCTCTAGGGAGAGTGCAAATAATTAGGTTAGGGCTCCTTATGTTGTTTAATTATGTTCAATAAAGGTTGGTGTCTTTTCCCACTGATATGCCTTTGGAAGGTGGATGTTTGGTGGTGAATATTGTGCAGTTTGTGACTACATAAGGATGCCTTCGAAGGACAACGACAATGGATGTTTACATGTTACAACGGATGTTCTCCATTATATCAGGTGCACTACTTCCTTTTATCTATGCTTTCCATAGTTACATGTTTGCATCTTGTCATTTGGGTTTCAAACAATACATAAAATTTATGAAGTTGTGACATTGCCTATTTAGATGCTGTAATTTTTTCAAACTTCTAGTACCTTGTTCTTCTCTTTGAGTTTGGTCTATTAGTTGGCTTTAAGTAGGTATCAGGACCTTAGGATAAACTAGGCCACTTAATTGCTAACTTTAATTCCTAAATAGTCTATTAATTGTAGAACTTTAGTAATGTTTTAGGCTATGAGGATATAGTTCTCTCTAGCTTATTCCACCTAAATGTGACTTGTGTTGTGGAAGTCCATGTGTTAAGCTAGTATTTGAGACCTCGAGTCTCCCGGCTAGTTTATGCTCAAGCTGTATTTGAGACCTCAAGTCTCCCAGCTCCTGGTATTTGAGACCTCGAGTCTCCCAGCTACTTGTAGCAACTATGACAACAACAAAAAAGAAAAAAAAAAAAAAGAGAAAAGAGAAAGCAAATAGCACAGACTTCCTTGTATTTTATGTTGATTACACTTAAGTGGTATAAGTGACTGCAAGATCACTAGTCTTTAAACCCTAAGAGCATTCCTAAGGTTAATTACTCTTTAGTCGACATTTTTTAATTAACGTTGGTCAATCTAGTACTTACTTTAGCCCTAGCTCTTGTGTACTTCTCTTAGAGTCAACCTAATAGACCTTAACTCAATTGCATTTTATTCAGTTACTACGCTTGTTTTAGTTGGCAATGTTACAATTCATGATTTTGTTTGCATTTCCTAGAATATCATGTATGCATCTCACTTATTGCACGCCTACACATGTTGCCTTTGAGCTTTCACAATGTTGTTTTTCTTTTGCTATACAGGTACTCCTATCGTGGATCCCGATGCTGTACTGTTATATTCCGAGGACGGAATCTACATTAGGAAAGGAGGCATGTTAACCACCGACGTCCACTTCTAGTAGTCATGGGCCGGGTTTGTCGGTCCAATAGAAAAAGGGTAAGAGTGATCGTCCGTGAGAGGCGCACTCTAACTGAAACATTCAAGGGTTAGTTGGCTAAGCATGGGCGCCCAAGTGTGAATTGGTGAGCTCATATAAAAGACACCTAAACCTAAAAATCACTCATTCTCTCATTTGTGCAATTGAAGAGTGCTCTTGATCCATCTCCATCTTCTTCTTCATCTCCTTGTGTGTGTGTGTGTGTGTGTGTGTGTGTATGCATGAGAGAGAGAGAGAGAGAGAGAGAGAGAGAGAGAGAGAGAGAGAGAGAGAGAGAGAGTGATCGAGCATTGCGACGGCGCAGCGGTTGAGCGCGGCATGGCGGTAGCTCCCTCTTCTTCGCGGAGAGGAATCCTCCACGAAGGCGAGCATAGGGCGGTGAGTGACACACCCTTGCTCTCTTGAGCTTGCTAGATTAGTCTGGTTATGTTCTTGCATCCATTTGTGGCTCGCACACAGTGTACGGCAAGTCCCTTGCTTTGACATGTGCGACAGACGCACACAATTGTGTAGTCTCAATACACATACAAAAGGTTCCATTTTTCTTCTTAACAAGAAGTACTGGAGCTCCGTTTGGTGAACTACTAGGTCATATAAGTCCTTAATCAAGTAAATTTGTGATTTGGTTTTGTATCTCGCTATGTGCAATTGGGTTTACACGATAGGGTGCTCTACATGGAGGTTCACTACCTAGGATAAAATCAATTTTATGGTCTTCAGGGTGTGATGGTGGTATTCGAGGAGGCAAATCATGCGTGAAGCAATCTTTCAATTGTGAAAGAAAATCATCATGTGAAGAGTGGTGAGGAGTTTTAGTTTTAGTAGAGAGTTCGTTTACAAGCATTATATATATTTTTGCTTGCTTTTCAATTGCTCGTTTGGCTTGAGTGTGAAAAAATACTTGAGTTTTTATATATTTCAGGATTGCTTGGATGGAATAGGTTTTGTTTTCATGGATGAGAGTCAAAGATCGTGTTTTGTAATTGATTGGTGGGATAAATTCATGACGAAAAGGCATCTCCAAAATCATATCAATACCATGCAATGGTGCAGCTAGAAAATGTACATGTATGGAAAAATTCACCAATGCAAATTTCAAGAAAGACTTGAGTTTTACAATAGAAACGTTGATTATTAAAGACAGTCTTTACTTTGTGAGGTGAAGAGAATTGAGAGAGAGAGAAAGTTGTTGTGCGACAATCATGCAGAGATGAAATCATGGCTACTACTATCATCTAAGAGAATTGTCATATCTTCACCCTCAACTGTGCCTTTCAATTTGAGTAGAGTGTGTGGAGATATAGGAATTTATGGAGAAGGATTGTCATTGACATCATACTCGAGATCATAGCTCTCCCCATAATCGACTTCAACTTCATCATCACCGGAGAGAAAGAGACGATGTGAGGAAATTGGATAGAGAGAGAGAGAGAGAGAGAGAGAGAGAGAGGCCGTGCAAATTGTTTTTAGCTTGTGAGCAAGAAGGATCGAATGCTCCCCAAGCCCAAGCACCCATGGTTGGTACCAGTTTTACAAAGATTGGTGGTGGTAAATTTTGATGCTTCCTTACACGCAAAGGGTGACTCCCACAACAATTATTGCTCGACTTCTCCGATTCTCTTATGGTAACCTTTATAAAAAATTGATCAGGTTGCAGTGGCTCAACCCACAATCATTTAGGCATCAATAGTTGAGCTTGATCTTAAGATCGGGTGCAAGAGGTCTTAGTTCAACTTCAAGTTTCAAAAACCTTGATGCACTCCAAGCTGCTTGATTGATGTAGGCTTCAATTTCTCTTTTAAGAAAGCCTTGAAGGCTCTTCAAGTCCATCTCAATTATCTTGTCTTCTTCTCTTTAACAAAGTCATGATCTTCCTTCAGAAACTTCTTCAAAATCTTGCTTCTTCTTGTTTTTTTTGTTTATCTACGCCGGATTCGGCCCTTCAAAATCTTCTTCAAAGAACTCCAATGCCAAGTCGAAATTACCACTTCTTTAATATCTATAAGATCTCTTGCTTTTCTCGTTCTCGCACTTCCCCCTTCACAATCCACATGGTTTAGCAGTTGAATTAAGAGCTTGACATACCGGATTTTGATGATTGATAAGCGCGATTAGTTGGTCGATTTGATGTTGAATTGTCAATTGAGCCTTGATTTTCAAATCTGATGCTACAAACTTGAAAATTCCTCTTTAAAATTTGAAAATCAGGTTGTCGATTGCCACAAACCTTTGCTCTGATACCACTGTTGTGATTCTGGGAGAACGGAAGCTAAAACCCCAATCTTTCCTCGCACACATGACAATCAACTTTTCACCATCTCTCCCAAAATCCAAGCATATACAACTAGACAAAGACATCACACACACACACACACACACACACACACACACACACACACAATATAGACTAGATAGTGAAAGCATGTAAAAGGGGAGATGTAGGCATGATTTTTGCACATACACTTAGCATAAGAGTGAGAGAGGAGAATCTTACACAAGATTGACTTAAAATCCTAGGCCCCAAACTCCATTGCACCTCTTCTCTTGTAGAGTTCAGTGTTTAATTTTATTATCAAATCTATTTTAGGTGCCAAGTATTTGAGGCCCCTCTTTGCGCTTTAGTACATAAGTGGTGGCTATCATTTCTTGCATGACCCTTTACTAGATATATACATGAAACCTTATTGGAAAAATAACTAAAACACTTTGCCAAAAAAAAAAAAAGACCGAGAGAGATTATTAGGCACTGAATTCCAATCTACACAACATCAATCTAGTAAAAATAAAAGGATAGCACCGTAATTAACCATTACATGCCAGCTATCCCAATTGTAATGCTAACCACATACAATAAGAGAGTGCCCAAACTCGTAACAGAGATGTGCATCATATTTGCTTTGAAACATCTTGGGACTCTTAGCTTGCACATATAGAAGCATTTGGGTGCCCTTCCATAGATCAATAATGCCCTATTCTTGATTTGATGCATGGATGATTGTCCACAATGAGTTATCAATCTCCTTCCTTTCACATTGAAGACAAAGAACAACCATCATCTGGTGCTGGAAGAAGAGTGAAGCTACAGTCTGGTACTAAGGCTCTCTTGTAGCTCATAGCAAGTTGCCGCCTAAACATTAGCATGAGGGTCAAGGTGGTGAATGAATGCTATACATGGATGCATAAAGGAAGTCAATGAAAGGTGCACACAATAGAGATCTATAAACCATAGTGACAAACTTGCTAATGTGGATGGCATATCATAGTTGCAACAATAAAACTACATAAAATAGGGATTGATGTGTAGTTGGCCTCCAACATGTCGAAAGATTTGATTTTGTTGCAGATTTAGCTTGTATGTACCATCCAGTAAGTTTCCTTTGCATTGTGTGGACCAATGGCATGCGACTTTCTTGCGCTAAATTCTTGAAAGGAGGTACTAGGTAGTGTTTGCTACACCAAGGGATTACCTAGTGTTCACCACAAGAAGGGATTGGGGGATAGTTTAGTTGTAGCGGTTGACAAAATGACAAGAAGAGGCTTGACAAAATGACAGGAAGAGTCTGGAGACGAGGATAGTGCTAATAAAAAATAAAAAAAATGCCACCTAGAATCTTTGTAACTTATTTGTAAATTGTGAGGCTATGATAAGGGCATCACATCAAAACGTCCAGGCAAAGCTAGGCACGCACGCGCAGATGCTTCTTACATCACTTGCTGCAACCCATATCCGCTTCCGTCCGTACGCCTTCCTTTCTCCTTCACTGGAGCTGTAAGAAAGCCCTCATTTCCTAATGATTCCTCCATACCACGCCCCCTGGCTATGGCGTCCTTCCCTTACCATCAAAACCCTAGCTTTTCAATCGTACTCATAATTCCATTGTCCATTTTCCCGTTGATCATGAATGACCTTTGATTAGACCCTTTCTTTCAGTCCTCTTGCCGCTTCAACTTCCGTCTTCGGCCTCATAGCTTCCATCTTCTGATCTTCTGATGACTACAACTCCATATCTGTAGAAAATTATTGGCCTCTTTATCGCTCTTAGCTTTGATTGAGAGCCCAGAACGTTGCGTCCGCCATGGTAGCTCCTACTTCAGATTCCCAAGCTGCTGTCAATGATTTTATATACAAATTGAAGCGCAGGTATTCGTTGTTTCTATTGCGTTTCTGATTATGTATTTCGAAATATATTGATTTCCACTGTGCACAGTTCGAACTGTGAGATATACACTTGAGGAGTGTATCAACATTACAATTTTGATGTCAGAAGGTTTAATTTGCGATGCAATCAAGTAGGAACTATGCCTTTATGGCAATGCGGGAAACGCTTTGCTAAATAAGAAGGGTATTTTAGACCGAGGAAGAGCAACAAGTTTACACGCGCATCCACATCTCCTCAAACTTGGAGGTCGATTGTGCTCAAATTTCTGAGCCCTCTTTGCTTAATGCATAGTTATTTGAAGAGCTTAAAATAGGCTTGGGAAAGGGAGGAGGATTAAGGAAGCTGTAGAGCCATTTGTCTATGGACTTAAGTTGCATATTTTTCATGTCCAATTCGTGCCTTAATGATTGGTAGGCTTCAGCTGAAATTACCTCCTTTGTCCGTTTTTGTATGTATGTATGTATGTTTAAGAGTTGCAGACATGGCTGTTCCATATATGCTCTGTCTTGAGATGGGCCTACGTATGGTTTCTGAAAGTCATCGATATAGAATTGGCAACAATCGGGTGTAAATTATCGTATTTAGATCTGTTTCCTGCCTGTTTAGCCTGCTGACGTTTTCTTCAACATGTTTTCTTTGAACTCTCCATGTGGTAGCTTGTACGATGTGTTTTCTTGACCAACTTCCACTGTGAATGATCTGATGTATCATGTGTACATATATCATACTTGTGTAGATGTAGTGCAGATATATATTTGTTGGCGTTCTCCATCTATGTCGTCCATGATCTTATCTCGATGGAGGTCTAACTTTGCTAGTCAGCTTCGCTTGAGCAGTTGTGCTGTTTTTATCTTTTTAAAGACAGAGGTGGCTTCTCACAAAATCATGGGCTATGGATGAATGTGCCTATCACTGTGCAAAGATTATCAATGAGAATTGGATATTTGAATTTGAAATCCAGATAGTGTCAAAGTTATAGCATCTCAAGCGAATAGCCCAACGCAATCCCAATATTTATCAATGAGAACTGGATATTTGAATTTGAAATGCAGTTAGTGTCAAAGTTATAGCAACTCAAGTGAATAGTCAACATGATCCCAATATTTATTTTTTCTTTAGGTGTTTATTTTACTTATTTGACAAGATTCTAGCTAGGGCAATTCTTTGAGGGGGGTACTTAAGGCTCCTAGGCTAGTTTATAAGAAGCACTTGCACCCACTCCCCATTTTATTATCATTAGCGGTGGGTCCTAACGTTTTTGGCTCCCCTCTGTGCGTTTCAAAACGTTGCTGGATGGGGTGGCGAGACAGAGCACTAGGTTTCTTAGGTGTCGACAGTGGGACATGCAAGAAGGGAGACACGCCGAGGGAGACGAGCCGCCGCTAACTCAATTGGCGTGCATTTTTCCTTGCCAATTGCGGACGGCGTTCCGAATTGCTGCGGCAACGGGAGGCATCCTCAGGCGCTATTGATGGGTTGCCCTCTTTGGCCTGTATGCTGCGAACAACGTTTCAAAATGCCAATGTCAACGGCTGGAGTGGTAGCGCATTTCTGTGCCGATTGTGCATGGCGTGTTGAAAAGCAAGGTCAAGGGGACTACTACTTGCGGAGGGAAAATGCGGCCAGTTTGTGCGACCCTCTAGGGCAGCGTTTTGAAACGTGAACCAAGAGGGAGGGGGTTGTGTCACGTGAGGGATTAAGACTCAAAATGGGAAACCCCATGCACTTTGCAGGCAAAAGTTTTTACCACTTGGCCAAACTAAGGGGGTGGGGGTCATGTTGTCTAGGGATTAAGACTCTCTAGGGGAAACCCCATGTACTTTGCAGGCAAAAGCCCTTACCACTTGGCCAAAGCTACCTCGGCAGAGAAGGGACTACTTGAAATGCGGCATGTTTGTGCGACCCTCTTGGGCAGTGTTTTCAAACGCTCCCAAAGGGGGAGGGGGTCGTGTCACCTAAGGGATTAAGACTTGCTAGGGGAAACCCCATGTACTTTGTAGGCAAAAGCCTTTACCACTCGGCCAAAGAGACTTCAACAAAGAACCAAGAACAACATCAAATCTCGGCTATGGAAAGGGGTTGGACTTCTACACAGGTAGCTGCCTTGGTACTCACAAAGGTTCCAAAGGAGTGTGATGTCCGAAATGTACTTCGATTGTAAATTACAAAGGACCTGGTGGACTTTGATGCTTTAGACTCGTCCTCGTTCGAGAAGGAGGTCATCCTTATGGCTCAAGGACATGTTGAAGACACAAAGCTATGCCTAGGCTCTTCCCCGACATGTTCATACGCTTCCCTAGAAACCTTGCAGAAGACCACTAGCCGTTGGTGGAATTGACTTCTCGGACAAGAGTTTCATGGAAAGGATAAAGACCAAGGCAAGCTTGATGAGGGTAGCAGTGACAGGAATCCAACCAAGAAAGACGACATGGCTTACGTAGCGGCAACCTTAGTGGCCTCGGATCCTGTTTTTAGTGAGGTGGATGTTGCCGCAACTTGCTCAGCTAGAGAGAGGCTTGTGAGCGGCAGAGGGGGGCACAAAGAGCTCCCTATACATGATTTGGACCCATGTGTTGGAGTTCAAGTTATCAATTGAAGATACATGCATGTGGCGAGGAACCAATGCGCAAAATCAATCGTTGTTGGTTGGACTATGGATAGGATGTGTTCCAAAGGTTCATTGTCTAGGAAAGTTTGGATGTGATTTGTTCAGAGTTCACAAATGGGGATTCTTGGACATAGTGTGGTCTACAATTCAATTTCTGCGAGGCAACTAGTGCTTAAAATGGCCTTCTATTTAGGAACAGGTTGGTGGTTGCATAATTGGGGTGTATCCAGTAGTAGACGTCACTACTACGGTGTCCATGGTGGCTTCTTCGTGAACTTGGTCTTCCTATATGTATTTACTATGAGCTGCAAAGAGGTTGTTATAGCCTCTCAAGTGAATAGCCCAATGTGATCCCAATATTTATTGTCTTTAGGTATTTCTTTTTAATTACTTGACAAGATTCTGGGTTAGCAATTTTATGAGGGGGCTCCTTAAGGCTCCTTGGCGAAGCACCTTGCCCCGAATTATCAATTCATTAGCCAATTTGAAGGTTCCTTTACTCACTTTAGAGAATTGAATATAATGAGAGAGAGAGAGAGAGAGAGAGAGAGAGAGAGAGAGAGAGAGAGAGAGAGAGAGAGAGAGAGAGAGAGAGAGGACACCGCATGTTGGGTCCCAACCACCCTCATGGACCCCCTTGCTTTGTTGCTAGAGCAAGTACTTGCTTTAGATTATACTAAATACCGATGTAATTACTTCTGGCTAGGGATCCGACGAAAACACAGAGAGACTACAATCTACAAATCTCTACAACACTTTTACTTCAACACAACTTGAATGAATGAGAGAGAGAGAGAGAGAGAGAGAGAGAGAGAGAGAGAGAGAGAGAGAGAGAGAGAGAGTCCACGTGACACGGATGGGGGAGTCTCACTTCTAGATAGCACTGACCTCAAAACTGGAGCCCCTTTCGGTATATCTTTTGTTACAAAGTGATGATGTGGCTGCCAGAAACCCTAATTCTGCTGAAACTCTAACACTGAAACCAAAAACCCTAATTCTGTTGAAACCTAACCCTACAACCAAAAACCCTAATTTTGTTGAAACCCTAACTCTAAAACCAAAAACCCTAATTCTGTTGAAACCCTAACCCTCAAATCAAAAAGCCTAATTTTGTTGAAACCCTAACCCAAAAATTACAAACCCTAATTCTGCTGAAACCCTAACATTAAAATCAAAAACCCTAATTTTGCCCTAACCCTAATTTGTTGACGTGGCGGGCTGACATGTGGCTTGCTGTACGAACATCAGCGTGATTTACGAAAAGCTGGGCAACTTTTTGGCGTTGCTTTTTCTACGCAAATTGCTGAGAAAGAGAGAGAGAAAGAGAAAGCCTCTCTGCTTTATTTATTTAAAGAAAGAGAGGAAGAACTTTTGCTTTATTTTCAAAGCTTTTACTTGAAGCTTTTGATTTCAGCTTTTGGGGCTCTGCTTTTAGCAACCCTTGTAACTTTAAATATGTGAGCAGGCCTCTCACAACTCAGAGCATCTGGACACAGAGTCTGAGTGTGAGCGCCTGCCCGCACTCTTGTACTTTGAACTCAGATTAATACAAAAAGAAATACCGAAAGGGGCGCCAGTCTTTGGGGCCAATATTTCTAGGCACGGAACTCCGCCGGGCCAGTGTTGAATCTATTGTGAACTGTGACTTGTTTTGAAGTGGTTATTTGGTGTTGTCGCGGTAGATTCTCGATTTGGAGGTCCAAGTTTGTTACAGTGGTATCAGAGCACGGCCGATTTCTCTTTTACGGAAAATCCGATCCCAAATTTTTTTCCGTGGCACCTATGGCTTCAGGCAAAGATCAGTTGACTCCCTCTGCATCCGGAGATGCGGAAAGGGATCACAACGAAGATTCCGACAAGGAGTATGGCCCGCCTCGGCCTACTCCGGCGGAGTGTCAAGAGATGGAGCGTCGTCAATTGATCGGCGATGCAACAAAGATCATCTCAATTTTGCGAAGGACCCAAAATCTGCAAGGTATATGAGCGAGACTTCTTTCCAAGAAGTGCATGCGCAGTGGTAGAAAACCTGTTAGGTGCAGCGGAATGAATGTTTGCGCTTTGCTCAATGAGTGCTCCGAACTGTGCTCAAGGTTCCTTTTAGTTCTTACGGAAGGGAGAGCCTTCCGTTCTTAGTGGAAAGTGCTATGATCACGACAAAGTGAATGGACAATGTGCGTGCAAGTGTATGAGACTGAGAGATAGAGAGAGAAGAGAGATACGACACCATAGACGTAAAAACCTCCTCCGAAGGCCCCACTCTCGTCGGCGGCGAGAGTGGTCTACTTATGATTGCACAAGGTGGTACAATGCGTATGCAATGGACTGATGCAACTTGGACTATGCCGATGACAACGACGGTGATGACGACGACGACTTGATGGCTGAAATTTGAGATCTTCTAACTGCTGAATTTCGGGACTATTTCGGTGGCTGAAAATGACTGTTTTGGCTGCGTTTTCATGGCTGAATTTGGGGGTTCTTCTGCAGGGCTGATCTGCTGCGATTTCATCTGCTGAAAATCTGCGTTTTTGACTGCTACAGATCTGGGTTTTTAGGGCTGATGTCGCTGGCTGAAAACGCTCAGAGTTGCAGGTCATTGCTTGCGTTTTTGTGGCTGAAAACGCTGATCCTTTGCTGAGGTTGCTAGCGTTAGTAAACGGTAGGGAAAGGTTGCCTTTGGGTAGGGGAAAACGCCAAGGGTGATGGCTCTGCTGGCGATAGGTTGAGGTGGGGAAATTGCCAAGGATGGAGAAAGGTTGGCGATCCCAGAAAACGCTAGGGCTGATGTGAGGGGCCTCACCAAGCGAGCTTGAGGTTCTTGCTGTGAGAGGGAGGGAACACCTGTTGCTTGGAAAGCCTGCTGTGCTCCTTGCTCATCTGCGAGAAAGTGCTAACTTGGGTTTGCTTATATATTAACTTAGCAAAATTGCCCTACCTACTTTTGTTGGAAAGTCACTTAAAAAAATAAGTGAAAATACCAAAAATAGGGAAAATAGGCTAAATGCACTGGAAAATTCCCCTGACTGATTCTAATGGATTCTAATGGGAATTCTGATGATCATGTTGTGTGCAACCAGAGGATATGCATCTACACGCAGTGATTGGGCATGCACGGTCTACGAATAGACTCACAAAAGTGCCAGATCATTGCTAATCTAGACTAACTGAACCCTGATTATGCGGTAGCTTGTCCACGGACACATAGGGTTGGATGTGTCACGTGACATCCCCTCCTTTTCAAAGTGAGGTACTCGTACTGAACTGTATGGCTTCGAGGGAGATCGCCAATAGCATCCGGAATCCTGGAAGGGACTCTTCGCCGGCCCACTCTGATGTGTGGGTCGTGCGGTACTTGAACTTCATAAAGGTCTGCAACGCTTGCTTCTTTGGGCCACGCCGAAAGCGACACAAAGTCTTCTGTGGCTCCTTCGATGCTTCAACTTCGACTAGAGTCATGCTTTTTTCGTCTTCAAGAATCTCCATGGCTGAAAATTCCTGAAACCATTTCCAACACAAAACCATGAACATACCCATTCTATGTAAAGTGAAGGGACAAAATCTTGTCTTCGCTAAAGACTGTGTATGCAATGTAGATGAACATAGAGACGGAGTGACAACCCGTTCATCAAACACATGCAAACAATGAGGTCGAATCTTTTCTGTTTGATCGAAATCAATCAACTGTGGCAAATCACAATGGAAATGCCCATGCTTGGTGCTCATACTATCATGTGCTCGTTCAGAAACTGTGTCATGCCAAGGAAGAGACATGGAATGTGACTTCCTTGAATGCTTACTTTTTAGCTTTTCATGAAAAATCCGCATACATTCGTGCTCATCCATGAGTGAAACGTGCTCAACATACAATATGTCATGCCTAGGAAAAGGGATCACATAACGATGCTGACTAAAATACAGGAAACGATCATGAATGAAACATTCGAACAATGCGTGCGTATCAATCATGCGAACACATAATACTTCCTGTGAGGGTTCTTTGGACCTAGGCTCGAGAGCCAAGATGGCTTCTTCGGGATCTATTGAATCTTCTTGTGGGGGGTCAATGGACCTTGACTTGAAAGCCAAGATCGACTCTTCGTGATTGATCGAATCTGCAACGAGGTTAGCTTCGCTAGAAAAAGCATCCACTAACACATCATTCTTGTGAACAATCACATCATCTTTATGCAACTCATCATGCTTGTGAGAAATCACATCTTGATTATGCAAATCATCATGCTTGTCTTTATCATCCAAATCATCATACTTGTCATCATACAAATCATTATCCTTCAAATCATCATGCTTCTCATAATCATGCAAATCCTGTGTATCATGCTGTGGAGAAAAAGAGATTGAGAGAGTCTCCTTTTCCCGAATCCTTTCAATGTTGTCCTGCATATTAGCAATGAGAGATGGAGAATGAGCAATGTCCTCTCCATGAATGACAGTAGGAGAATCACTTTTGGCATTGAGAGTTAAAGTGTTAGCCTCAAAATCAATGAGAGCGTTAGTATCATGAAACCATTTAATGCCCAAAATCATATCGTGTCACCAGCGTGTGACTACTATCTATCCTTTTTGTTGATTTCTTTCTTATTATCTATTTACTTTCACTTTTTGGAAACACCCCTCGGGAAATCTAACTGCCCTGCATTGCATAGCTAGTGTGGAACTGTCCAGAGGGAGTCCAGGCCTGAGGGCAAGAGAGCACTAAGGTTGGACAAGGACTATGGTTAGCCAAGTGGGGTCATTGACTAGCCAAAGTGGAATCCTTTGCTACAGAGGCTACATTTCAGTTTTGGATGTGGCCGCAGTGTACAAAGAGGGTCGGATGACCTAGAAAGATACAATGGCAGCATCTCCTAAAATTTAGGGAACTGCTATTTTGGGACCTGAAAATGTCTTCGCGTCATTACGTGCAGTTTGACATGGGGATCATTTTGTTACTCTGTGGCCAAGTCAACAGAGGCTGCAGGTGAGATATTTTTAGACCCGAGGGTCTAAAGCGGGAAAATGCACAAATGAGTGACACTTGGCACTTTGAGGCCAGTTTACTACTTATAGAGAAGGCAAAAACGTGATTTATAGTTGGGAGGCTCATTTTGCAAGTCTCTGTCACAGGTTAAGAGCTATGGAGTGCTTGCTTTCCCTCTTATGCACAGTGCGGTGCCAGGAGTGATGCCCTGCACGCTACGCACTGCTCTCTCTCTCCCCTTTGGCAGTATGTTATGCCCCTCTAGTGGGCTCTTCATTTGACCAATGTACAGTTGTGTGGGTTCATGCGCGATTGCCGAGGCAAGAGCCTCTTGCACAGGTATTGGATTAGCTAGCGGCTAATCCCCCCGCAGGTACAGGTGAATTCGGAGAGGTTTCACGCCAGAAATCTCGTCCGATTCAAAGGGCAAGTAGCCCTACAGGTGCGAGAGCTCGAGGACTTGCTAGGGATGCGACCGGCACGCGAAACGGAGCCCGAAACAGTGAATTACAGCCTGCTGTGTATTTTTGCAGGTTTAGGGTTTTGGCCCTAAACGGACCCTAATACCCCCAGGAGGTTCGGGGACGCAAGGGGACCGCTGTACAGGCGATCTGGCGCATTTTCAGGGCTGAAAACAGAGAATTCAGCGTGCTGCAGATTCTCGCCAGGTTTTGCAAAGTGCCCGTAGGCGTCGGGAAAGTCAGTCAATGCGTGGGAATACTGACCGTGAAAGGTTCTAGTACAGTTATGCTGCCGAAATCGGGCTGGAACAGTGGAAATTCAGCCGAGTTTGTGCGGGGCAGCTTGTAGGAACCACAGCGTTTATTCCCTCTTTTGAACAATAAAGAAATACCGAAAGGGGCGCCTAAGTTAGGGGCCAATCTGGTGTCTGTCTACTCATACAGGTGCAATCTAGCAGCCTGTATCCCTCTCCCCTTTGTTGTGTCTTGAAAGTACAGGTAAAATAGACGACTAATAATGGGTGAAAGCTAAATCAAGGTTTAAAGTAAAGTCTACCGCCCTTTTTGGATTGAACAGGCCGGTTTCATGGTTCCATCGACGGGATTAAATCACTTTTTTCCATAGAAGTGAGCCTTGGTCAGTTTTGGGCTTGAAGACACAGGGGATCATAGACCAGACACAGGGAATTGTAATTATGGCTGACAGACCAGATGATGTGACTGAAGAGGTTTCCTCTTCACAGGGTCAACAGACACATGAAGTGGGTGAGTCCTCAAGACCACCACAGACTGATGATGATATATTCAGGACCCAGTTGGCTACTGCTGTGGCTATGTTCACACAAGTAATGCAGAACCCAAGGTTTTTAGCCTTTCTGCAACCTCCTGTTCCGTCTCAGCAAGTTGGGTCACTGGATCATATTCAAAAGCCTGTTAAGGCTCGAGCACAGGTGATTCATACCGCACAGTCAATGGAAACACCTGTACACTTGACGGAGAACATGCAGTCTCCACAACCTATGCCTAAGGTGCAAGAACAGGTGGCTGAGATGCCAGTTTTTCAAGCTGTACCAATTCAGCCCGCCACCTTTCAACAACCTATAGCTGGTTCTAATGGGCAGGGAAGCAACTTACAGGCTATGCAACAGGTCTTCCCACCACCTTCAGTACACCCTGGCTATTTTGGAGGTGGATCGGTATTTCAGAGCATGGCTGGTCATGCACCTGGAAATCAGTTTTATACGTCAGGAACAGTGTTTGCGGGTGCTCAAACGATGATGCCTAACCCCATGTACAGTGTCATGGGTATGCAACCAGGGTTTCAAAGCACTCAGGGACAATTTGGGATGCCACAAGCAAATTTTGGTATGGCTGGAATTACAAATCAGCAGCCAAATATGGCATTTCCAGGTCAAGTTAATAGCGGCCAAGGAACACAGATGAACCCTAATAGTGTTCCCATGTTTCAGTCACTTCCATATGACAATTTAACGCCGCTGGAGAGGCCAACTCCGTACAAAGAAGGTGGCAAAGGTGTGTCATTCACGACCTTTACAGGGTTTGATGACAGGAAGAAGGCTCTTTCATTCCTCCAGCAGTTTGATAAGGCCTATGCAGGGGGAAACTTTACAGAGGCTTCAAAGGTCCGCAAGGCAGCCACTTTCTTGACAGGGAATGCGGGACAATGGTGGACAACTTTATTGCTTCAAGGGCAAGCTCCGTCCACATGGATTTACTTCAAGCAGATTTTTGCAGCAGCATGGTTATCTGATGATTTCGAAGCAGATGTCATGACAGAATGGCACCAGCTTAATGCTGCCACTTGCAGAAATCTGGATGATTACAATCGGAAGTTTTGGAAAGCTCTACTTCTAGTAACTTCCTATAGGTTTGTGCCATTGACAGAACAGATAGAAAAATACTGTTGTGGCCTACCCAAAGGATTGAGAAAATACTGCACAAAGACCAAAGTCACTACTTTGACGCAGCTCATCGAGGTAGCAAACACTGGCAATGGTTTGCTCAAGGGAGAAGATTGTGAATTTAACACTGGCGTCAAGGCAGGATCAGGCAAGAAAAATTCAGCCAAGAAGCACGTTCCCAATGAGGCTCCTAAAGGGACTCAGGAGTCGGCCAACGCAGGGAAAGACAAAGCTACGGCTGAATCAGAAAAAGGACCCGCAAAGAAATGGAAAAGACGTTTTCCTCGCAAGTCAAAAGAGCAAAAGAAGGTCCTGAGGACAGAGAACAAATGCTTTATATGTGAGCAGCCTGGCCACATTGCTTACAACTGTCCTACAAAGAAAAGGCCAGCTGATTCTGAAGACAAGGAGGACAAGAAGGGAAAGAAGCCCATGGCTGGTCTAGTGCCAGATATGGTGGGCGACAAGCCAAATTCAGATGCAAGTGAGCTTTGCAGAGCATGGGGAAAGGTTAGGGATCAAACAGTGCTTATCTTCTTTGATCCAGGTGCCAAAGCCAACTTTATTTCCCCAGAATTGGCTTCAAAGTTGGGAATCAGACCTGAAGAGATGGGGTATACAGCAGAGGCAGGTTTGGCATGTCCTGGCCATACAGAGGCTGTGACACCCATCATTGGAAAGTTGCGTCTACATATCCAGTCCTATGTAGATGCTGAAGAATTTTACATCATGCCACTGGACGGATGTGATGTGTTGTTAGGTATTCCTTGGTTATTTCGTGTACAGGGAATCATGGATGCCTACAACAAAAAGATCACTGTACAGAGCAGGGGAAAGACTCACATTCTGGATGTAAAGCTTAAAGGGGAGTCTATTCCTACTATATCAGCTTCTGCTATTACTTCTGTAATGAAAAAGCATCTTTCTGCGTACTTGGTTTTTGCACGTGAAGTGTCAGATTTTGATGAATCAAATTTATCTGTGCTAGATAAAGAAAGGTCAATGTTTTTACAACAGTATAGTGACTGTTTTTCCGATTCATTACCGTCTCAATTACCGCCAGAGAGACCCGAGGACCATGCGATAGATTTGGTGCCAGGCTGTAGCCCACCAAATAAGCCTCCGTACAGGGTTAGTGCGGCTCAGCAGAAAGAGATAATGGGCCAAGTACAGGAGTTGTTAGAAAAGGGGCTGATTCAGCCCAGTTCATCTCCATTCTGTTCTCCAGTGTTGTTGGTGCAGAAAAAGGATGGCTCATGGCGTATGTGCATCGACTACTGTGCACTGAACAAGAATACCATCAAGAATAGGTTCCCTATACCTAGAATTGATGATATTATGGACAAATTAGAAGGAGCAGCTATGTTTAGCAGGATAGATCTAAAGAGTGGGTATCATCAGATCCGCATTAGATCAGAGGATGTGCACAAGACTGCTTTTAGAACAACGTTTGGCCTTTACGAATTTTTAGTGATGCCCTTTGGTCTCACAAATGCTCCTGCTACGTTTAATAGGATGATGGACAGAATTTTCCGTCCACACCAGCAGTTTGTTGGTACGTTCTTTGATGACATGATAGTCTACTCAAAGAATGAAGAGGAGCATAGGCATCACTTGGCCATTGTGTTCAAAGAGCTACGCAGTCATAGGTTGCTCATCAATGCAAAGAAAAGTGAGTTTTTTCTGGAAGAGATTCACTTTCTGGGACACATTGTCTCAAAGGATGGTGTCAGAATGGATCCTGCAAAAGTCGAAGCGATCAAGTCATGGCCAAATTTGAAGACGGTGCATGATGTCCGAAGCTTTTTGGGACTATGCTCCTATTACAGAAGGTTTATCCGAAATTTCGCTGAGATTGCTTCACCTTTACATGCTCTTCAAAAGAAGGCAGTCACCTTTAGATGGACACAAAAAGAGATTTCAGCTTTTAATCTCTTAAAGGAAAAGATGACTTCAGATCCAGTCATTGTGTTGCCAGATCTTAGGAAGTCATTTGTGGTCCAGTGTGATGCCTGCGGTAGTAGCATTGGTGCTGTGCTAATGCAAGATGGCAGGGTAGTAGCCTATGAGAGCAGAATTTTGCAAGGGCCAGAGATGACCATGCAGGTCTATGAGAAAGAATTACTGGCTGTGATTCATGCGCTCTTAAGTTGGAAACACTACCTGCTAGGTGCAGACTTTGTTGTCCAAACGGACCATCAGACCTTGCGATACTTCTTGACACAGACAAAGTTATCTGAGAAGCATATGCGATGGGCAAATATCTTGTCCATGTTCCATTTTCAGATTGTGCATGTGGAAGGCAAGAAGAACGTTGTGGCTGATGCCTTGTCAAGGAAGCCACAAATTTCAGCTGTGTCGATTCCTTATCATCATGAACTTGATGATATGAGAGAACAGTATGCAAATGATGAAGATTTTGCAAGGGTCTTCGAGCAACTAATGGATGGACAACGTCATGAACACTATCTTCTTAAAGACGGGTTCATGATGATGCATGGCAGATTGTGTGTCACAAAGCCATTGCGACGCAAAGTTATGGAAGAGAGTCATGTCCCACCGTATGCAGGGCATCGTGGTATGGATGCTACAGTTAAAGCGGTTGAGACATTCTTCTATTGGCCTACATTGAGAAGAGATGTGGATGCCTTTGTGCGAGAATGCCTAATATGCCAAAAGGTCAAGTTTGACAGGCAAAAGGCACCAGGGTTATTGCAACCACTACCTATTCCAAATAAACCATGGGAAAGTATTGCTATGGATTTTATCTTTGATCTTCCGAGAACGCAGACAGGAAATGATGGTATTTGGACCATTATTTGCAGATTTAGCAAACAGGCTCATTTTATTCCTGTCAGGAAGAAGATAAAGCCAGATCAGATGGCACGCTTGTTTATGAGCAATATTTTCAAGTATCATGGCATGCCACAGTCGATTGTTAGCGACCGTGATCCACGCATGACTAGTTTGTTCTGGAAAGGCTTGTTTGAGAATATGGGTACCACGCTCAAATTCTCTTCGTCATTTCATCCTCAAACAGATGGGCAGTCAGAAGAGGCAAATTCTACTGTCCTAGATCTGCTGAAGTGCTATGTGTCAGAACATAAAGGAAAGTGGGAGCAGTATTTGCCATTGGTGGAGTATGCATACAATAATACAGTGCATTCATCAACTGGCAAGGCACCTTTTGAGATAGTTGAAGGTGGCAAGAAAGTTCCTCCCATACTGCATACAAAGGACAAGATATTTGAAGCAGATAAGTATGTTCAAGACATGGATGAAATGTACAAGAAGGTCAAAGTGGCCTTAGAAAGGACTCAGGCAAAGCAAAAGAAAGCAGCTGATCGTCACCGTCGTGAAGTGGTATATTCACTTGGTGATTGGGTGCTTCTACGGTTTGAAAAGGCAAGGTTAAAGAAGATGAAGGGCAAGGAAAGACTGTTTCCAAAGCTCAGCATGCGTTACTATGGGCCTTTTCAAGTGTGCGACATAATCAGTGATGTTGCATATAGGCTGAAATTGCCTGACAGTTGGAAGATTCACAATGCGTTTCATGTGAGTCTTCTCAGACCCTATGTGGGTGATGTGCCAGAAGCTATTCCAGCTGAAGATCAGCCGGAAGTCGAGGAACTTGACGAGATCTTGGTCCCTGAACAGATTTTGGCACACAAAGAAAGGAAAGTGAAAGGCAAGGTTGCTAGGCGTTACTTGGTAAAGTTCAGAAACTATCCACCAATGGATGCTAAGTGGATGGAAGAAGGTGAACTTGCAGAGTCACCAACTGTGTTATCACTTTACCTGGAAGCCTTCGATTTGCAACCTACCTTGACCCCTTGAGTTTCAAAGCTACATGGATTGTCAGTGTGACAATGGCTTCTGAAACAAATGATGTACATGGTATTTAAAGTGAGCTCAAATGAAATACCTGTTACATGAATGTTAGAGCTGTACAGATTGTCAGTTTGGCAATTGCTCTTATGGAATGTCCAAAAGTTTGGTTAGTGCTATAGAAGTGAGTATTTCTTGTCAGTCTGTCAAGGATACAGTGATTGCTTCTATTAAAGAGTACATGTGTAACTGCATTCTTAAACTGTCGGTTTGGGTATGCTCGAAAGTGTTACGGGATCCAACGTGTACTATAAGACAGTGGCAAAATGTGCAGCTACCATTTTGTCATTGGAAAGTTAGTGACTCAAAGCAATGGCAGAGTGTGCAGCTACCACTATGTCATTGGGACAGGGTTCACACGCAGGCAATACATGAGTCGACGAGGTGTTGAATACACCAGGGTTGACAATGAGCATGTATGTGTCGTATATGTGTCGACAGGTGTTGAATACATCAGTGTTGACAGTAAGCATGTACGACATAGATGCAAACGAGGACGTTTGAGATTTCAAGAGGGGGGTATGTCACCAGCGTGTGACTACTATCTATCCTTTTTGTTGATTTCTTTCTTATTATCTATTTACTTTCACTTTTTGGAAACACCCCTCGGGAAATCTAACTGCCCTGCATTGCATAGCTAGTGTGGAACTGTCCAGAGGGAGTCCAGGCCTGAGGGCAAGAGAGCACTAAGGTTGGACAAGGACTATGGTTAGCCAAGTGGGGTCATTGACTAGCCAAAGTGGAATCCTTTGCTACAGAGGCTACATTTCAGTTTTGGATGTGGCCGCAGTGTACAAAGAGGGTCGGATGACCTAGAAAGATACAATGGCAGCATCTCCTAAAATTTAGGGAACTGCTATTTTGGGACCTGAAAATGTCTTCGCGTCATTACGTGCAGTTTGACATGGGGATCATTTTGTTACTCTGTGGCCAAGTCAACAGAGGCTGCAGGTGAGATATTTTTAGACCCGAGGGTCTAAAGCGGGAAAATGCACAAATGAGTGACACTTGGCACTTTGAGGCCAGTTTACTACTTATAGAGAAGGCAAAAACGTGATTTATAGTTGGGAGGCTCATTTTGCAAGTCTCTGTCACAGGTTAAGAGCTATGGAGTGCTTGCTTTCCCTCTTATGCACAGTGCGGTGCCAGGAGTGATGCCCTGCACGCTACGCACTGCTCTCTCTCTCCCCTTTGGCAGTATGTTATGCCCCTCTAGTGGGCTCTTCATTTGACCAATGTACAGTTGTGTGGGTTCATGCGCGATTGCCGAGGCAAGAGCCTCTTGCACAGGTACTGGATTAGCTAGCGGCTAATCCCCCCGCAGGTACAGGTGAATTCGGAGAGGTTTCACGCCAGAAATCTCGTCCGATTCAAAGGGCAAGTAGCCCTACAGGTGCGAGAGCTCGAGGACTTGCTAGGGATGCGACCGGCACGCGAAACGGAGCCCGAAACAGTGAATTACAGCCTGCTGTGTATTTTTGCAGGTTTAGGGTTTTGGCCCTAAACGGACCCTAATACCCCCAGGAGGTTCGGGGACGCAAGGGGACCGCTGTACAGGCGATCTGGCGCATTTTCAGGGCTGAAAACAGAGAATTCAGCGTGCTGCAGATTCTCGCCAGGTTTTGCAAAGTGCCCGTAGGCGTCGGGAAAGTCAGTCAATGCGTGGGAATACTGACCGTGAAAGGTTCTAGTACAGTTATGCTGCCGAAATCGGGCTGGAACAGTGGAAATTCAGCCGAGTTTGTGCGGGGCAGCTTGTAGGAACCACAGCGTTTATTCCCTCTTTTGAACAATAAAGAAATACCGAAAGGGGCGCCTAAGTTAGGGGCCAATCTGGTGTCTGTCTACTCATACAGGTGCAATCTAGCAGCCTGTATCCCTCTCCCCTTTGTTGTGTCTTGAAAGTACAGGTAAAATAGACGACTAATAATGGGTGAAAGCTAAATCAAGGTTTAAAGTAAAGTCTACCGCCCTTTTTGGATTGAACAGGCCGGTTTCATATCGTATCCTGAGAGAGGAGAAACAACAAATCTTCTAGTGAAGGCAGTCTGTTGAATTGCAAACAACACATCAAGGCACTCCTCCGTGATGAGAGCGTCCATACCGGGACGAAAGCCAGAGACCTCGATAGGAGATCTCGGACTAACTTCGAGGCGGGCTCTCTCAACAAGAGAGGAACTGATCACATCATGCATACTACCTGGGTTAAACAATATGACAAAACGGTGCCCCGACATACGACCATAACATTTAATGAGAGAATCATCAATGGGAGGGTTCTTAGAAACTTGGGGCACACTCGTGTTATCATTCATTGCATCGACAGAGGAAGTGGGTGCTGTGGGTTCTTTAGATTCATTCGATTCAAGCTTAGGACATGTACTTTTTATGTGACCCTTAATGTGACAATGAAAACAACGACCTTCCTTAGAATAAGTGCTTTGTTCTTCCGACGTGATGTATCCTCCTACAATTCCTTGTGCTACCTTTTCATATGGAGTAAGCTTAGGTTTAGCAAGTGTATTAGCCTTACCCTTAGATTCATTGGAAGAATTCTTTGATGAGAGACTGTTGGAAGATTGGTTAGAAGAGTTATCATTCTTACCATTCTTACCGTTCTGAGGGTTCTTAGAAGTCTGCGAGGTACTTGTGGAAGTCTTGTTCTCCTTAGGCTTTCCCTTGTTGTGCTTCATCTCCTGTGCGAGAGCAATTGCTACCACCTTGTTGAGATCGATTGGATCGAGTACCTCGACCTCGTACTTGATATACTCGTCCAATCCAAAGAGAAAAGCCTCTTTGCGCTCATCATCCGATTTGCGTAACTCAGTGCCTAGTTGCAAAACACGATTGGGAAAAGACATAACGGGCATACCATTTTGCTTGAGAGAGCGCCAATCGTCCTTCAATCGTACAAGGTACTGAGGTGGCATAAACTGCGCCTTGAGCTTGTCTTGGAAATCAGCCCAACTAAAAGAGAGGAGCGTGAATTCGTCGGCTTCCTCTAGGTGCGCGGCTAGCTGTGCCTCTTGCCATGGGTGGTACCAATTGATGGCATCACCGGCAAGATACATAGCTGCCGTCAAAACTTTGCTATTTCCTGTCTTCTTAGTTGTCGCAAAATAAGCATTAAATTGATGCAATGAAGAATGAATAACCGTAGCATCCATCTTACCATCATACTTACTGAAGGTCAACTTCTCTGTGACTGGATGGTTGGAAGCCGCGTCGTGGCTTGCACCACCTGAGGAACTCCCACGATCTTTGGGTGGGTCGGTCTTCGAGGCTAGCGCTTGGGAAATAAATTCTTGAGTGCGTAGCTACCTTTGAGCTTCACGCTCGGCCTCCAAGGCCGCGCTTTGTGCTGCCGCTTCCTCCTTTCTTAGTTCTTTTCTTTCTTTCCTTGCGTCGCGTTCGCGTTCTAAAGCAAGGCGCTTGTCTTCCTGTTGTGCGGCAAGTCTGGCGTTTCTTTCGTCGCGCTCGCAGTCCTTGGCTTCTTGTTCTGCGGCAATTCTTGCAATTCTGTCGTCGCGTTCACGGTCCCTAGCTTCTTGTTGTTCTGCTTTGCTTGCGAGTTGTGTCAATGCAACTCGATTCGTTTCTTGTTGTTGTGCCATCATGTTCAACATTGACTTGACCATCATCTCCATAGGAGTTAGAACAACTCGTGGCGTAGATGGCGAAGAGGGAGGGTTGGAAAAATCTCCTGGTGGGGAGAATCCTTCGTAGCCTCTCTCATGCTCATCACCTGAATGCGAAGTATCCATGCTGCTTCGGGTGACGACCATGCACTAGGATCTTTGGTTCTTAAGTTCACGAGGAACTTGGGTTCTTGAGGGTCTTGGTTCTTGGGTTCTTGGGATCTTGAGGATCTTGAGGATCTTGAGGTTCTTGAGGTTTTCTTTCGCTTGCAAATCGCGGTGGAGAAGGATCTTCTCTTCACCCGAGTTCTACTCCTTTCTGCGGGCGCACCCCTTGGCGGCCTTGCGCTCACACCAAGGTTGCTTTTTCCCACCTCACGTAGATTGGCCGGCCGCTAAGTGCACGGTCCGCTCTCAATGACTGAAAAGAGACACAAGGGGAGGCTGGACAAGCCCTTTTTTCTTGGGATTCCTGTCACTCTTCAACAAAACACGATTAGGAATCGACACACCCAAGCGAACTTGGGTTCGTGCGACCTTAACAAGCAAAGTAAATTCTTGTGGTTCTTTCCTTGAGTGATACAGAATACTGCCAAAACTCTGATACCAATGTTAGGTGCAGCGGAATGAATGTTTGCGCTTTGCTCAAGATGAGTGCTCCGAACTGTGCTCAAGGTTCCTTTTAGTTCTTATGGAAGGGAGAGCCTTCCGTTCTTAGTGGAAAGTGCTATGATCACGACAAAGTGAATGGACAATGTGCGTGCAAGTGTATGAGACTGAGAGATAGAGAGAGAAGAGAGATACGACACCAGAGACGTTGTAAAACCCTCCTCCGAAGGCCCCACTCTCATCGGCGAGAGTGGTCTACTTATGATTGCACAAGGTTCGGAGAGCTGCCTCTTACTTTAAGGGGAATGCTCGAACTTGGTGGTCCACGCTTCTATTAAGCAAGACTGCGCCAATTAAATGGCCGAAATTCAAGAGGCTTTTTATTTCTTCTTGGCTGACTCGAGAGTATGAACGCGATATACGAATTTCTTGGAACCATCTTCGGATGACCAAGAAGGATACAGTGGACGCTTATTGCGAAAGATTCTGGAGCTCTTTTCTACCCGCCTCTTCATTTAAGAAGATCTCGTTCAAGGAACAGATTGAGCGGTTTACCTTGGGTCTACCTACAGAGATCCGAGATCACTGCTTAGAACAAAAGTCAGCTTCCATTCAGGAGTTGATGAGTCATGCGAAACGGGGTTTTGCCATTCACTCTGGCAGTCTGACCTACCCCACAGATGAGATCATGACGCAAAGAGCCGAACAGACTTCGAAAAATGAAAGTAGAAAAAGAAAGAGCAACCTAGAACAGAAAGAAAAGGATGCACGACCGAAGCTTACTCCTCAAGAGAGGGCTCTCTCCACGAAGTGCCCTAACAAGGCACCGAATGAACAGAATGAAGAAAGGCCAGAAAGTTCTAAAGCAGCTGAGGGACGTGGCAGAAAAGGCAGATAAAAAGCAGAAATGGTACCGCATTGCGTGGGACCTGAACCGAATCAAATGAATGAAAGTACAAACTTTGCCGGGCAAAGGGAAAGATCAGGAAGCTCTTTTGAAGGAGCCAAGGCCAACTTCTTGAATTGGTGGCTCGATTTGGAATTACGCCCGACAAGCTGAGGCCACAGGTGGAGGTAGTTTGAGTGGCACCCGGACGGGATGTCGCCATTACAACGAGCATTGGCAAACTTCGTTTGCAATGACATGGGTGTTTAGGGCACGCAGAGTTTTACGTAATTGCCTTGAAAAGTTGTGACGTTCTACTCGAAATCCGTTGGTACCACAAGAACAACGCCGTGGTTGACTACCGGGCTGAGAAAGTGACTTTGACAAATGAAGGGCTCAGAGATTATACTTGATGAACTTCAGTTTCTTTACTCACTTTTTTTTCTTTTTGGGAGAGAACTGAACGATGGATGAAGGTCGAATATGTTTTGACCTGAACAAAAGAACGCCAAGATTTTCTCCACACTCATGCCGATTGCTTTTCGGAGGGCGTGTTAGGCGAGTTACCACCCGCTTGTCCTTAAGATCCTACTATTAATCTGATATCTGGAAGTACGCCACCAAACCGACCACCTTACCGTGTGAGCCGAGCCCAGAATGAAGAGATTATGAACCAAGTGAAAGACCTCTTGGAAAAGGGTCTTGTCCAGCCTAATACTTCACCGTATTGCTCTCCAATGTTGTTGGTTTTGAAGAAAGACGGATCTTGGAGAATGTGCATCGATTATAGAGCTCTCAACAAAATCACCATCAAGAACAGGTTTCCGATTCCTAGGATTGATGATATACTCGACAGATTACAGGGATCCTCGTGCTTTAGCAGGATTGATTTGAAGAGTGGATATCATCAGATCCAAACCGCGTCGGGAGACGTCTACAAGACAGCCTTTCGGACGACTTTTGGGTTATTTGAGTTTTTGGTGATGACTTTTGGGTTAACCAATGCTCTTGTGACATTTAACCGGATGATGGACATGATTTTTTGAGAGTACAGGCTATTTGTTGGCACTTTCTTTTACGATATCATTGTTTTCTCCAAGAATGAGGCAGAACATAGAGATCATCTGCTTCAGGTCTTTCAGGCATTACGATATCATAAGTTAGTGATTGATGCAAAGAAAAGTGAATATTTCCAACGAGAGATACACTTTTTGGGACACATTGTGTCAGCAGTCAACAAGAGTGCTAATGGATCCGGCCAAGATAGAGACTATCCGTGATTGGCCCGATTTGAAGAATGTCCATGAAGTTAGAAGCTTCTTGGGATTGTGTTCATAGTACAGGCGGTTCATTAGAAAGTTTGCAAAGGTTGCTTCCCCTTTGCATATCTTGACACAGAAAGGACTCCCTTTTCTCGTGGGGACCCACAGAGGTGATTGCCTTTCAGACTTTGAAAGAGAAATTGACTACGGGACCAGTTTGACTTTGTCGGACTTGCAGAAGTCGTTTGAAGTATATTGTGATACTTGTGGTCGTAGTCTGGATGCGGTCTTAATGCAAGAAGGCCAAACGTCATTGCCTACGAGAGCCGATTGTTCTCAAGGCAAGAATTGACAGCACAGATTTGTGAGAAAGAGCTTTTGGCGGCTATCCATGTTCTTATTCAGTGGCGACATTACCTACTCGGAGCCAATTTTACAGTTTTCACAGATGATGGGAGTTTACGCTACTTCTTGTCACGGAAGCAGCTATCGGAAAAAGCAGATGCGGTGGGCAAAACTTCTTGTCATGGTTTACTTCCGGATTGTCCATGTGCAAGGATAGAAGAAATTGGTGGCAAATACTTTGTTCCAAAAGCCGTTGGTTCTGGCTATTTCCGTGATACATCATAGGAACTTCGAGGATATGGTCGGTTAGTACGCCACAGAACAGATTTTGCAGATGTATTCAGTTGAATACAGCAAGGGGAGATAGTAGCGGATTATTCCATTCGGGATGGCTACTTGATGAAGAAAACCATGTTGTGTGTTACAGAGGCGTTGAGGGAAAAGGTTCTAACCGAATGCCACTGTCCGCCTTTCACAGGTCATCGCGGCATTGCTACCACCTTGAAAGGGGTAGAGGGATACTTCTTTTGGTCGAGACTCAAGAAGGATGTGGACGAGTTTGTGTGCAGTTACTTGGTATGCCCGAAGGTCAAGTTTAACAGGCATAAAGCACAACGATTGTTACAGCCTTTACCCATACCCACCCGCCCTGGGAAAGTATTGCAATGGATTTCATCTCTCGAGAACACAGCGTGGGCACGATTGTTTATTGCCCAGGTGTTACGAGGACGTGGCAACTGCTAACCTTAGTTGTTGGTTTCTTTCCAATGATTTTTGTTTAATTTTTGAGACCCTCTTTTTGAAGTTGCAAATAGTCGCATTGTATGACCAATGTGAACGGTAGTTTCACCCGCCGCAGACAGGAAGTGGGTCGGCACTGGAATTCGTATAGTAAGAGGATGTCTAGGCTCAGGGCAAGGTCATGTAGGTCCCCCGTCGCACTTAGCAAGTCGGTGGATACTAGGAAGTGAACTCAATAAAGGCATAAAGTCAAGGTGGGATCACCAACAGAAAGTATCCGACAGTTGGGCCACATTGCACTTTTGGATGCGGTCCCAATGAGGATAGATGGTCAGAAGACCAATGGGAGCCCAACAGAAGCATCTCCTAAAAATTAGGAAATTGCTATTTTGGGTCGTGAAATGTGTTCACGTCATTACCTTTGGTATGACCAGGGGAACATTTTATTACTTTGCTGCAAAGTCAATTGATGCACCAGTTGAGAGATTTTTAAGCAGAAAGCCCAATGCGGGGAAATTTACCAAGTGGCACTTTTTGGTCAATTTACCAAGTGTGGGAGAATAGAGCTCGAAAATGATTTTTTGGAGGCTGATAACTGTGATTTTCAGCCATTTCTCTCCATTTTTGAGCTTCCCATGACTTTACCTAGGACCAAGGAGCTCATTTTCAGCATTGGAAGGTATCAGATGCGTGTTTACAGGGTTGTTTTGCTGCGTTTTCAGCGATACGCAGGTTTTGGAAGCTATGTAAATTTTCTCCTTTTTGTATCTATTTGTTCACAGATGCATTACAGGTCAAGCACACAAGAGGGGGCGCTCGATTTATGCAGGGGGGATGCTTCATTGAGAACCTGTCACAGGTTAAGAGCTATGGAGTGCTTTCTTTCCCTCTCATGTACAGTGTGGTGCTAGGAGTGATGACATGTACGCTACACACTGCTCTCTCTCTCCCCTGCGTGCAGTTATGTGATGCCCCACAAGGGGGCTCTTCATTTGACTGATGTACAACTGTGTGGGTTCATGCTTTGGTGCTAAGGCAAGAGCCTCCTTGAGCAGGAACAGGGATAGCTAGCTGCTACTCCAAAGCAGGCACCGGTGAGGGTCATAACCTCACCATACAGGTGCAAATTCAGCGCTGTGTATGCGCAGAAAATTGACTGTTCTTCAACCATACGGACGCCAGAACTCTTGGGAATCGTGCCCCACTGGCAAAGGACAGCTAGGGGACTATTTGGGGATGAAAACAGGGAAAAAACCAGTAAATACAGCGAGCTGAATTTACTGTTTTTGGGCAGGAGTCAGAGGGTTTACGCCAGTGCAAGTGAGATCCAGCAGGGGAATTGATTTCGCGCAAGTTTTGGGGCTGTTATGTTGCCAAAATTTGGCCAAATCAGGTAGTATCTAGCGGGATACAAGTAAAGGATTCCCAAGACTCTACTTTGTAATTTACCCTCTCAAAGTATAAAGAAATACCGAAAGGGGCGCCAATTTTGAGGCCTACAGGTCGTCGACGTCTGCTCGGGGCATTCTAGCTTCCGAGCTGTGTGTGTGCTTAAGTGTTAATTTCTGTTGCAGGTTTCCTTTGCACGTTCTCTTTGTGTGTGTCTAAAGTAAAGAATTTCGGGTAAAAGCCAACGCTGTCACAAAACGGGAGCGTACACGAGCACTTAGAAAATCTGAAAATTATAATTCTTTGAAAACATGAGAGAAGGGAGAAGATCGACATAGTATTGGGGACCAGAAGATGGGCTGGTCCCCCCCCCGTAAAGAGTATTCTTTTATTCAGGGAGAATTCTTATACAAGCACGAGAACCCGAGGAAACCCCTCCGTTCTGTAATCTTAGACCCGAAGGTCGTGCTTTCCCGTAAAGGGGCTTGGGCACAAGGCCGTTCCTTCCCGTAAGGGACTTAGGCGTGAAGCCGTGCTTTCCCGTAAGGGACTTAGGCGTGCAGCCGTACTTTCCCGTAATGGACTTAGGCGTGAAGCCGTACTTTCCCGTAAGGGACTTAGGCGTGAAGCCGTACTTCCCGTAAAGGGCCTTCCCGTAAGACGGGAGATTCCTGCAAAACAAACCACACAAACACGCGACAACAATTCGTATGACGAATCCACAATAGATACCTGTCACTCTTGCGCGGGAAAAGCGACTCCCGTGCTTCGTAGTCTCGCGATCTCTTGCGGCAGAGTCTTCTCTTGCTGATGTTGGTACCTACCGTGAGTGAGGGCATGTGGTGCTTTTATAGCTCCCTGGCCACGGCACGAATAACTGCTCGTGTAGAGATCGCGGCCGTTTTTTTTTTTTTTTTTTTTGGGCGTTGTTCTACCCGAAATAAGGATAGAGAATTCGCTGGCTGGTTTTGTTGCTTTATCTTCTAAGTGGCTGCTTTATTTTAGTAATAAAGAGGCCGGTCACTTTCACTTAAAAGTGACCGGTCACTTTATAAAATAAAGTGTGAATCTGTTCAAACTTTAAAAACTCACTCCGTTAGTGAAAACAATGCTACACGGACTGCGCGGGAAAAGCGACTCCCGTGCTTCGTAGTCTCGCGATCTCTTGCGGCAGAGTCTTCTCTTGCTGATGTTGGTACCTACCGTGAGTGAGGGCATGTGGTGCTTTTATAGCTCCCTGGCCACGGCACGAATAACTGCTCGTGTAGAGATCGCGGCCGTTTTTTTTTTTTTTTTTTTGGGCGTTGTTCTACCCGAAATAGGGATAGAGAATTCGCTGGCTGGTTTTGTTGCTTTATCTTCTAAGTGGCTGCTTTATTTTATTAATAAAGAGGCCGGTCACTTAAAAGTGACCGGTCACTTTATAAAATAAAGTGTGAATCTGTTCAAACTTTAAAAACTCACTCCGTTAGTGAAAACAATGCTACACAGACACATTCCAGGCGTCCCCGGGTGCAGGACACGACACAGATGCAATGCAGACACAGACTCCTCGCGGGAAAACATCTGTCCTCTCGCGACTCTTCCTGCTTTTCGTAAAAAGCTTCATTGAACCCATCTTTATTCTTGTGCTTGCGTTCTTACGCGTACTTTCTTACTCTGTTCGGATTTCCTCCTTAGCCTACGGGATGCCCCCTTACTGATGCACCCGTCACCCATCATGTGACGCATCAGAGGCACTCGTAACCCGGCCCTTTCCACCGAACTTACGGAAACTCCTTCGCGATGTTTACCGTCACCCATCAAATGACACATCAGAGTTGTCCGTTCCTGATGGCATTTCCTGTAGCTACAATCTTTTAACAGTTCTTAGTGTACACATTAAAATATCCTAATTTCATAAAATAGTCCAATTAGCAACATCCCTTTGGCTTCTAAACAGTTGAGCTCAACTGTAGTGCTTGGACATATACCTCCAATATCTCGGGATAAGCTGCTAATTCCTCCTGAGTCATCCACTGAGCATCTAAGTTCGAATAATTCTTGAACTTAACCAAATACTTCCGTGTTATCTTTCCAGACTTAAGGGGCCGCTCTTGATGACTTACAATCTGCTCCGGTTGGAGTATTTCTTCTGTTTTCTCAACCTCAAGAGGTTCCTCAGCACTTGGCTGACTCGGAGGCGGTCCCACATATGGCTGGAGTAAACTGACATGGAAAGCATTGTGGATCTTCCAATTAGGCGGTAGCTCTAATCGGAATGTAACATCATTCACTTGCTCAGTGATCTTAAACGGCCCATAATAACGGGTAGAAAGTTTTACCACCTTCCCCTTATGAGACGCTTGTTTCTTAAGTCTTACTTTCTCAAACTTGAGTAAGACTAACTGCCCGACCGTTAAGTCGAGATTCCTCCTGTGCTTGTCTGCAGCTTTCTTATGCTTTTCTTGAGAGCGTAGAATAGCTCTCCTCACTTGCCCGTAGGCTGTGTCCAAATCCCGGACAAATTCGTCAGCTGCGAAAATCTTATCCTTAGTTAAAAGGATAGGTGGAAGCAAAGGCTTACCATAAAGTATCTCAAAAGGTGCTTTCCCCGTCGATGAGTGTATGGTATTGTTATACGCATACTCGACAAGAGGCAAATATTTCTCCCAGTCAGATTGCCGGTCTGACACATAAGCTTTTAACATATCCAATACTGTGGAATTGGCTATCTCACTTTGCCCGTCCGTTTGAGGATGGTAGGCAGATGAAAAATTCAGCTTTGTACCGAGATTATCCATCAAGGCACGCCAAAAATTTCTTGTGATGCGAGGATCTCGATCACTCACAATAGACTTAGGCATTCCATGATGCTTAAAGATCTGTGCCAGGAAGACCCTAGCCATATGATCTGCTTTGATCGTTTTCTTGACTGGTATGAAGTGTGCTTGCTTGCTAAACCTGTCCACAATGGTCCAGATCGCATCATTTCCAGTCTGTGTTCTAGGGAGGTCCATGATGAAGTCCATGGCAATACTTTCCCAAGGTTCATTAGGCACAGGTAAAGGTTGTAGCAACCCAGGCGTCTTATGCCGATCATACTTCACTTTTTGGCAAACCAAGCATTCCCTGACATACTTATCAATGTCTGCTTTAAGGCTAGGCCAAAAGAAATATCTTTCCATTGCTAAGGTTGTAGGGAGAATACCCCGATAACCCGCATAAGGCGAAGCGTGTGCTTCATCCATGATCTTCTTTCTTAATGGTTCCGCCACACATATTGCCTGATGGTGGTAGAGGTAACCGTCCCGGATGGAATAGGGAAATTCATTCTCTCCACGATGTAGCTTTCCCCAAATGGTGGAGAAGTCTATATCATTCGGATACAAATCCGGTAGTGCTTCTAATTCTTGGTGATACACCGAAGTGATAGCGTTCACCCTTGGCCGCCTAGACAATGCGTCTGCGACTACATTCTTACTCCCAGCCGTGTGAAGGATCTGGAAGTGAAACATAGACAAAAAGTTTGCCCATCTCATCTGCTTTTCAGATAGTTTCCTTTGTGTAAGAAAATACCGCAAACTCTGGTGATCAGTCTTGATCACAAAATCCGCTCCTAGAAGATAGTGCTTCCAGTTGGATAAGGCGTGAATCACAGCCGAGAGTTCCTTTTCGTAGATTGATGCATGCAACTCTGCATCCTTAAGCCGTCTGCTTTCATATGCCACTGCATGGCCTTCTTGGTTTAACACTGCTCCGATGCAATCGCCTGAAGCATCGCAGTGAACCTCAAATGGTTTCCTTAAGTCAGGCACTATCAAAATAGGTCCATGGCTTAGTAAGTACTTGAGCCGATCAAAGGCTCCTTGTTGCCTCGATCCCCATCTGAAAGGAATCTTCTTCTTTGTCAAATCATGAAGTGGTCCCGCTACATGAGCAAATCCTCGGACAAACCTTCGATAATATGAACATAATCCCAGAAAGCTACGTACATCATGTACCGTAGTAGGAATAGGCCAATCTTCGACCACTCGGATCTTGGCAGGATCCATACTCACTTGATTGTGAGAGACTATATGGCCGAGATAGTGTATCTCAGAGAGAAAGAACTCGCTCTTCCGATGTTCCTCTTCTGACTTAGAGAAGATAAGTATGTCGTCAAAGAATACTCCCGTAAAAGCTCGATACGGGTTGAAAATGCGGTCCATCATGCGATTGAACGTCGCAGGAGCATTGGTCAAGCCGAAAGGCATTACCAAAAATTCATACAGTCCAAAGGTCGTGCGAAAAGCAGTCTTATGGACATCTTCAGGGGCGATCCGTATCTGATGATACCCACTCTTTAAGTCTATGCGACTAAAGACACTTGCACCCTGCAACTTATCAAGTATATCATCAATCCGGGGGATCGGAAAGCGATTCTTGATTGTGATCTTGTTTAAAGACCGATAGTCTATGCACATTCGAAACGTGCCATCTTTCTTCTGCACCAGTAGAACTGGAGAGCAGTAGGGTGAAGCACTGGGCCGTACTAACCCTTTCTCTAGAAGCTCGTTGACTTGCTTCAGAATTTCCTCTTTCTGAGCAAGACTTACCCGATAAGGGGGTTGATTGGGAGGCGAGCTACCCGGTATGAGATCTATGTGGTGATCTTCCGGGCGTACCTGAGGGAGTTCATCAGGAAGTGTTTCCGTGAAACAATCCTTGTACTTTTCAATAAATTGAAGATGCTTAGTTTCCAGACTAGAGAGATAGTCTCTACTAGTTTTATCCTTTGCAAAAATTAAGTAAGCAGAAACACACTTCTTCATTTCTTTCTTAATGGAGATATGGCTTACAATTGGGAACTGCCAATCTCCTGCATCAGCTTGAATCTTTATTTTCTTACCCCCATGATCAAAAGTGAGGGTCTTTTCCACATAATCGGGAATAGGTGTCATGTGAAAGTGCCATGGCTTACCCAAGATGATATCACATCCCTCGATGGGTGCCATCAAAAATGATTCGCGGTCCTTGTACTCGCCAATCCGAAGATTGAGTTGTCCTTGCACAGGAGTTGCATTGGTTGTCAACCCCTCGAATGCCGATCCGGATGTAACCGGTGTGCCAAGCTGAGCCGGTGTAAGGCACAGACGTTCTGCAGTATCTAGGGAGATGAAGTTATCAGTGGATCCTGGATCATAGAGAATCAGTACTCGCTGGTTGTTCAAAGACCCCCAGCCCTTCAGAAGTTGACGCTTCCCTTTCTCCGATTCTGTGTTTCCTTGAACATCTGGGATTGAGTTCGAACTTGGTGGTGCGGGTTCCTTCCTTGCTTTCTCTTGCCTCGTAGAGGCTTGCTCTTGCCGTTGCTGCTTTAGAGGGCAGTCCGGTTTCATATGTCCTTTCTCGCCACAGTAGAAGCATCTTCCTTCCTCTCTGAAAGTTTGAAGTTGAGTAGGAGAAAGATACTTAGTTCGCTTGCCAGTGCCCTCTGGCTTCTTAGAATGATCATCGTCTCTAGATGGAGGACGTTTTCTTCCTTGGCCCCCATGGTCATCGTAGACCCCTCTTTGCCTTGCACGGTAAGTGCTATGCTCCATCTTTCTGGGCGTCCCAGTTGAGTGCAAATCCTCAGCGATGATTGCTAACTCCATCATCCTTTGACGAGTATCATGCGGATACACCTTCATACTCTTTCGAAGCTGCGGTTGGAGACCCGCTTTGAATTTTCTTTTCTTTTCCTCGTCGGCAATCTTCATGAAGGGAGTGACCTTCAGAAGACCCGACCAATACTTGTCCACATAAGTCGTTACTCTTTCATGTTCCTTCTGGGCAAGCCAATCCCATTCCTTCCGTATGTCCTGCTCGAAGTCAGGTGGAAGAAATTGTTCATAAAATTCAGATTTGAAGCTCTCCCAAGTTCTGGCCTGAGAACCTTCCAGAATCTTGGCTAACCGCCAATTACTTGCCGTTTCCTTGAGGTGCATCCCCACATGGCGTAATTTGGATTTTTCTGTGAAGTGCCCATTGGTAAAGGCGACTTCAAACTATCTGATGAAGGACAGTGCTTTGGAGATGTCTCTCCGTCCGTTGTAGGTGTCGAACTTGATGTCCTGGTCGCCTGATTTGAAGACTCTCATGCGATGTTGAGACTTGCGACCTTGCTTCTTGAATCGAGGCTTATCTTTAGGTTGATGTAGGGTAGTGGCAGTAGCGGCTTCCTTCTTCTAACGAGATGATCGAGAAGTAGAAGTATAATTAGGAGAGTAAGATGGAGATGAGATAGAGATGTCCTTGCTCTCGTCTAGTAGAGAGAGCGCTTTTTCCTGGCCTTTCCTTGAAGTAGGCCGTTCATTCCGATCCGAAGATCCTTTGTGCACCTCGGCACGTTCTTCTTCTCTTGCCTCCTGTGGTCTCACGCCAACAGTGTTGTCTGGATGCTTGGCTGCATCAGTTCCATTCGTTTTCTTCATTCCGCCCAAAAGCTTTTGGACGTCTGGCAACAGTAAGATTTGTTGCAACTCCGCAAGCTGAGCTTGCACTTGTTGAAGCTCCTCTTCAACGCTTCTCCCTTGGCTCGACATGGTTCTTCCCGTTCTTCCCGGAATCGTCCTTCTTTGCAGAGAAAGAGAGGAGTCCGAGCTCTGATACCAGTGTCACAAAACGGGAGCGTACACGAGCACTTAGAAAATCTGAAAATTATAATTCTTTGAAAACATGAGAGAAGGGAGAAGATTGACACAGTATTTGGGACCAGAAGATGGGCTGGTCCCCCCCCGTAAAGAGTATTCTTTTATTCAGGGAGAATTCTTATACAAGCACGAGAACCCGAGGAAACCCCTCCGTTCTGTAATCTTAGACCCGAAGGTCGTGCTTTCCCGTAAAGGGGCTTGGGCACAAGGCCGTTCCTTCCCGTAAAGGACTTAGGCGCGAAGCCGTGCTTTCCCGTAAGGGACTTAGGCGTGAAGCCGTACTTTCCCGTAAGGGACTTAGGCGTGAAGCCGTACTTCCCGTAAAGGGCCTTCCCGTAAGACGGGAGATTCCTGCAAAACAAACCACACAAACACGCGACAACAATTCGTATGACGAATCCACAATAGATACCTGTCACTCTTGCGCGGGAAAAGCGACTCCCGTGCTTCGTAGTCTCGCGATCTCTTGCGGTAGAGTCTTCTCTTGCTGATGTTGGTACCTACCGTGAGTGAGGGCATGTGGTGCTTTTATAGCTCCTTGGCCACGGCACGAATAACTGCTCGTGTAGAGATTGCGGCCGTTTTTTTTTTTTTTTTGGGCGTTGTTCTACCCGAAATAAGGATAGAGAATTCGCTGGCTGGTTTTGTTGCTTTATCTTCTAAGTGGCTGCTTTATTTTATTAATAAAGAGGCCGGTTACTTAAAAGTGACCGGTCACTTTATAAAATAAAGTGTGAATCTGTTCAAACTTTAAAAACTCACTCCGTTAGTGAAAACAATGCTACACGGACACATTCCAGGCGTCCCCGGGTGCTGGACACGACACAGATGCAATGCAGACACAGACTCCTCGCGGGAAAACATCTGTCCTCTCGCGACTCTTCCTGCTTTTCGTAAAAAGCTTCATTGAACCCATCTTTATTCTTGTGCTTGCGTTCTTACGCGTACTTTCTCACTCAGTTCGGATTTCCTCCTTAGCCTACAGGATGCCCCCTTACTGATGCACCCGTCACCCATCATGTGACGCATCAGAGGCACTCGTAACCCGGCCCTTTCCACCGAACTTACAGAAACTCCTTCGCGATGTTTACCGTCACCCATCAAATGACAGATCAGAGTTGTCCGTTCCTGATGGCATTTCCTGTAGCGACAATCTTTTAACAGTTCTTAGTGTACACATTAAAATATCCTAATTTCATAAAAAGAAATTAATCATTAAAAATAAGAAATAGTCCAATTAGCAACAAACGCCTACCGCCCCACGGGCCGGTTTCACCAGGTCTCCAGATTACATGGCATGCCTGAGGTGATTGTCTCTGAAAGGACCCCATGCTCACGAGTTTGTTTTGGACGGCTATTTGGGAGAACATAGGCACGCGGTTGCAGTTCTCGTTCTACCCGCAGACTGACAGGCAATCAGAGATTGCTAATTCAGTGGTACTGGCTTTGTTGAAGTCTTCTTGGTTGGATCAGAAGACTACTTGGGAAAGGTTTTTACCTATGGTGGAATATGTTCTACGGAAACACGTTTGACTCTTTGATGGGAAGATGCCATTTGAGATTTTTTTGAATTTGCTACGAAGGTTCTACCCTTCCTTAGCGCGAAAGATAAGATTTTTCTTTGAAGCCGATTAATTCACTAGGGACTTGGTCCGGAAGGCTTTGCAGAAATTTTAGGAAAGACAGAAAAAGGCAGCATTGCCATTGTCGCGATTGGAAATTGAAGGAGAAGGATTGGGTGCTCTTACATTACGGGAATGCACGATTGAGAAAGAAAACAAAAGGGAAAGGAGCGGCTTCTTTGTAAGCTTAGCATGACATAGTGTGGACCTTTCCACGTTTTCCGAAAAGATAAATGATATCTCCTTTGGATTGAAGCTGCCAGAATACTTGGAGGATTCACAGTGTTTTTTTTTGTGAGTCTCTTGAAGCCTTTTGAAGGCGATGTGCTTGTTGATGAACAACTCGAATTGGACAAGAACGAGCAGATACTCGTTCCAGAACAGAAATTGACATGGAAAGAAAGAAAGAAGGTAATGCGAACTGACGGTTCTTGGTTAAATTCAAGACCTACTTTGCAATGGACGCGAAGCGAATGGAGGAGGAAGACCTAGCAGATATTCCTCAGAATGTGAATCTTTACCTTGAAGCTTTTGGTTTAGCATGGTCTATTCCAAATAGAACCCAGAATTCAGCTTGGTCGGAGATCTGGTGAAGTGGGTTTGCACAAGAGGGGAGTTACTCTGCTCCTTTGTCAACAGATGCCTCGATTTTCGAATACTAGAGTCACTGATGTCTCTTTGAGCTTTAGGGATATTGAGAGCTGACAGTATTCTGCTGGATGACTTTATGAAATGGAATTCTGGAAAATATGAAACTGACTTGTTCTTGACTTGTTTAAGTGCAGGAACTTATAGACGAAATGACTCCAGCATTTTGGTCTAAATGATCTCAAATAGACATGGTTGTAATAGGGGTTAGTTAATCGGGTATCTATGAGGTCCCGACTGGATCTAGATGCGATTGCTAACTACATTGCCGATAAATCATGGTCTAAGATCCGAATGAATGTTGAATGTCCTGTGATGTGTCAGCCTAAGTCTACAACGCGCGTCAAAAAGACGGTAAGTTTCCTTGCAAACTTCGCAAGGGCTGCATTGCGACGGACTCTCCTTCCAACTCGACTTTCAAGAAGTCTCCGTGCGGGCCAACGCAGCAGGTGGCTCCGCGCACTCCGGGTTACCTTTTTGGGGAATGCTCAAGTATGGGGAATTCTACTTGGGTATTCAAAGCATCTCTTTTCAGCTTTCTGCCAAAAATCCAAAAATACACACACACTTCATTCCAAAAATGACAAAAACAAAGCATGCTACCTATTTGCATTATTCGGGTACAGTTTTCTCACTTTGCACTTATATGCACCCCTTAGTCCCTTGGCCTCATGCATAGCCAAGCCCTCTTTTCCCTTCGTTCGACGAGGACGTCGAACTCTCTTCAACCGGGGGTGTATATAAGCTAGATGTGCGTTCCTAGTATGTAGGTACTAACAGTCAGTGTCTGCTAAGACGGTTTATGGCTTCTGTCTATTTTGCAGGCGTAATCGAGGGCGATTACAATGCTTTCAAGAGGGGGGGTATGTCACAAAATGATGACGTGGTTGCCAGAAACCCTAATTCTGCTGAAACCCTAACACTAAAACCAAAAACCCTAATTCTGCTGAAACCTAACCCTAAAACCAAAAACCCTAATTCTGTTGAAACCCTAACCCTAAAACGAAAAACCCTAATTTTGCTAAAACCTTAACCCTAAAATCAAAAGCCCTAACCCTAAAATCAAAAACCCTAATTTTGTTGAAACCCTAACACTAAAATCAAAAACCCTAATTTTGTCCTAACCATAATCCTAACCCTAACCCTAACCCTGATTTGCTGACGTGGTGGGCTGACACGTGGCCTGCTGTACGGACATCATGGTGATTTACAGAAAGCTGGACAGTTTTTTGGCGTTGCTTTTTCTACGCAAATTGCTGAGAAAGAGAGAGAGAACCCTCTTTGCTTACTCAAGGTTCCTTTTAATGATTGAAAGACTTCCTTGTACTTCATGAGAGTTGTGCAATAGACTAGAGAGGAGAGAATGATATTGTGAGTGAAGGTGTTGAGAGAGAGAGAGAGAGAGAGAGAGAGAGAGAGAGAGAGAGAGAGAGAGAGAGAGAGCTTGTGGAGTAGCTCGGGGATTGTGCGGTCACCCTCTTGGGGTGCAAGGAGGAGTTATTTCCAGATTTGGCAACTTCAACATGGCCCCTCCTTTGCTCAAGCGACATTGATGACCAACACCGACCACCGGCTATGGACAACAGATCAACACCAACTAGTTAGTGGCCTATGCACGTGCAAAGTGTCACAAACGAGAGCGCATAACAATATAAAATATACTTGGATAAATGAAATTTATCACTTAATACTAAGGCAGAGGATACAGAGAGAAATAGAGAGGAGATAGAGAGTGAGAAGATCGACACAGTACTGGGGACGAGAAGATGGGCTCGTCCCCCCCCCCCCCCCCCGGGTAATAGTATCCTCATTTCTGAGGAGAAGTCTATACAAGCAATTGAACCGAACGTATTACCATGTTCATTCTAGAATAAGACTTGATGGTTCTCGGAAGCCTCAGATCCATCCTCAGGGCAAAGCCCAATTCCTAGGAATTTCCGTTTCCTATTCTGAATGCTCGAGAATCTAAGTTCTCGCCTCTTGATCTCACCTTCCAGACTCGGGGCATGGCATCCCTGCAACCCTTTTTCCAACTCTACTCCCAGAGTCCTCTTCTTGTAGTACAACTCTGCTTTCTCAGACACAAAGTCCTTCCTTGGGTATCTCAAGCTCGTGATCCCAACTCGAGAGTCTTATCACTTTCAAATTCATGAATCTACTTCCCAATCTTGGGTATGAAACCCTTGGGCTGATCTGACTCTAGTTCCTCAGAGCGCTTTTCTCAGAGTTACCTTAAAAGTCTCGCCGCTCGAAATGCAACTCGGTTCTTGAAAAGCAATTCCTTGGAAGAGATCTCTGGACAGAGAGAGAACCACCTCTTCCCATCCTACACACAGAAGAGGTGTGTTCTCGGGTTCCTTCTCGTAAATCAGCCCCGTCAACGACATTTATGGGCTGAAAACAGAGAAAAACAGCAACTTGTTGTGATGGGAACTCTCTCCGCATGCACTTTTTAAGTTCTTCGCGATGGAACTTGCACAATAGGTCTTTGCGACGTCTGGAACACTCGGGGCAGCCCAGGGCATCATCTGCAGCGGCGTCTTCACGGCTGAAATCTGCAGCAGCATCTCCCTGTAGCTAGCGCTGGCTGCTTTTAGCCTTTTCCACCCGGGGAGTGAGAGAGAGTCTGCTTTTATTGCACGTGGCCACCGGCAGGAATAGAGAGTGTTCATCTTGCTTTTCTCAGCAGGAATAGGGGGAGGTGAGGGCACCTCTGTTAGAGGGAGAGAGATTGCTTTTGCTCTGCCAAAAAGAGATGGAGAGAGAGAGCGCTGGCTGATCTGCTGCTTTATTAGTTAGAGGCCGCCCACTTATTAAGTGGACGGCTGGTCACTTTTTAAAAATGGTCTGAACCTGCCCAAAAACTTAATAAAACCTTATAAGTTGAAAACAATGCTTATGGCATCTCAAGTGAACAGCCCAAAGTGATCCCATTATTTATTTTGGCTTTTAGGTATTTATTTTATTTATTTGTCAAAGTCTAGGTAGGGCAATTAGTGAGGTTGCTATATAAGCAACCCTTACCCCCCATTGTACATAGTCGAAAACAATGCTTATAGCATCTGAAGTGAACTGCCCAAAGTGATCCCATTATTTATTTTGGCTTTTAGGTATTTATTTTATTTATTTGTCAAAGTCTGGGTCGGGCAATTAGTGAGGTTGCTATATAAGCAACCCTTAGCCCCCATTGTACATTATATCAATTATTCATTGTGAAGGTTGGTTGTTCAGGAGACTCTCTCTCTCTCTCTCTCTCTCTCTCTCTCTCTCTCTCTCTCTCTCTCTCTCTCATAACAGGTCTTGAGTTCAACTCCTCGTCAGCTAGATCTTAAAGCTCTCTTGGGATAGTTTCCTACGACGTTAAATCTCTCTTCTTCTTCTTCTCTCTCTCTCTCTCTCTCTCTCTCTCTCTCCCCCCCCCCCTTCCCCTTGGTCTCTATGCTTTCGCATCGTCAACTTTGACAGAGAAGTGACCCCTAGGGTCACTTACATATGGGGTAAAAGCTGGGACTGGCAATCCAACTTAAAACCCCCACAATTTCTAAAATGATGCAAAAATGTCACTTAGTAATAAGTTGATGAACTATTAATAAGAGGTGATTTACCTGTAGATAAATACCTAGGCTGAGTACTAATGCAAATGTATGGGAACACTTCCCAATGCCTACACATTGTAGACATTGGCTATGCTTATGTGCAATCAGAGAATCTAAAGTGCCTAGATATGCACGTCCTACGTTCAAGCTCACAAGGGTGCCAGAACACTTCCTAGGATGTCCTAAACCTTAGAAATAGGAGTTGCAGCTTGTCCACATGCACATAGGGTTAGATGTGCACGTGACACCAAAAGCACTAAGTACCGAAAGTATCGACTCTATTTATGGTTTCAGCCCCTCGGCCAAGGTTCTATAAGTTGTTAGGATTTTTGATCCTTACCCACTTTGTCTTTTAGGCCTCTCAACCGGTCTTTAGTAAGTTGGTAGATCTTATTCTTCTAATTCTACTACTATTGCTGCTAAGTTTTATTCTTCACCCCTCGGCTAGGATCTGTAGAACTCAACCAAGTCAGTTCAAATATCCAAGTATCAATCTTGAGGGTTGTTCCACGAATCAATCAGTGTTTCTCATTCCATAACGATGCAACACAGACGATTACAGATGCAAGTACAAGCCATAAAGGGGAGAGAGAATCTGTGTGAGGTCTTCTTGGCCTCATTCTATGTCTGAGCCCCAGGGCCAGAAGCTTGAAACCTATGTGTGTGTGTGTGTGTGTGTGTGTGTGTGTGTCTATTTTGAAATATTGCCAGTAGAACTTTTGGTGCATTATTGAAAGAACAAGGTGAGGAGGCACTAAGGCCTGCTAACTTCTAAGTTAAGGCGGGGAAGGAGGGTGAGTTTAAATGAGTGCCCACAATCATATGGCATTTTTGTTGTGTTATAATGTATATCAATTATACATACATAATCAATTGTTGTATATTGCAAAGGGCCCCACTTGAACAATAAGATGAAAGGTGCACACTGCACATTAGCATTTCAAAACAAAATAAAATTAAACGAATTTAAAAGAAAAACAATAAAGTAAAGAGACACATTGACAAACTAAAATAAAAATAATTTTAATGCCGTCATAAAGAAAGATAGATTTAGTAAGCATAGGAACTAATAAAACAGTTCAATGAAATGAATCTATATACAATCTTTTTTTCCGGCAAAACTCGCAAGGGTGAGTATTAGCAATGTATCTATTTTGTGATAATACAATGTTTTTCTTTTATCCTTAGAAAAGAAAAATGTAGAATTGCAAGTAGGGGCTCGGGAAGGTATCTGGTTAGGGTTTACTGCTGCGATGGCCGTTCGGTGAAGGGAAGGTTTTACCATGGGGGGAAGGTAACCTGTATGTGGTGCAGCAGCTCTGCTCTTTGGGGCTCAGCGTTGGGCTTAGCTCAATCGCAGCAATCGTTCGCCCCTCTCCACCTTGGAAGGGCAGCTCTGCATTTCTCCCTCGACGTTTTTTGAATCTTTAAATGAAAGGACTTTTTGCAAATTAAAATATATATAAAAAAATTCGTTGAATTAATACTTCACATCATGGATGATGGGATCAAACTCCTATGAATGCACTCTTTAGTCCTTTATTTTCAAAGTCTTTTCAGTATGTCAAAGAAGCTTTAGAAATAACATTTAAAAGGACACGATTTCTTTTATCTTGAAGACTTATAAGGCCCTTTGAGGACACATGTCAAACAATGAGACTTGAACGATCTTCATGATATGGGTGCGAAGACCTTTAGCAGGCCAATTATATACGTGGAGCAGCATGGATGATCGCAAGGCTATAGTTTTGGTCATAGTAAGGTTGCATTTGTGTCGTCGTCACCTTGCTTAAGCTTCCATGGACTCATCGACTGTTATGTGTACTCGAAGACAACACGTAAGTGTTATTTTCAATCCTCCTTTTGAGATCAATTTCCAAACAATGGTTTGCTTTATTCCTTTGATAAGAGTCTCTCTCTCTCCTCTCTCTCTCTCTCTCTCTCTGTCTCTCTCTCTCTCTCACTATGTGCTTCTAGGGTTTTTATCTGTGTGAAGCTTTTCTGAATTGCATGCTTTTGACAATGGGCTCCTCAACAAAGAGCAGTGTCATTGTGCCTCCATGTCACCATGAATAGCATTTTTTTTGTGCCGTGGATTCCACCACGATATTGGTGATATTTCTAATATGTCTATGGCTCCATGGGATCTACCATGGAGTGATGTGCAATGAAAGTCATGCAAGATCTTGTCTTGCGTGAGTTTATCATAGTCAAACATGCTTTTTTGTTCTAGTCATGGTGAAATAGTTGTCCTTAATGATAGCATGCTTGCCATTGCGCTCTCCGAAGGGCAGGCCTCGTGATTTATCACTTGTTTTGTTAGTGTCAATTTTCTCCATCAGCTATGCACTCATTGTGGTTGGTCCTTTCACCTCATGCATTTAACATTTGGACTGTATGTTTTATTTGTGGGTGTTTTGTTGTCATATGCTAATTTTGGGCTATACTTTGTGTATCTGCTCTTTGAATTGTAAAATTAGGCAAGTGGAAGGATCTTTGGTCACGGCAAGGTTGACAGCGGTTCTATTGAGGCAGGTGATATCCCAACAGCGACTCACTTTACCTACTCCTGCTGCAACACTTATCGAAACAGTAAAATCTGTTGGGTTACGAGTCATTGCTGCTAATCCCATTGGTATGCACTGGCTTCTATGTCTGAGTGGAAGGAATGAATATTTAATCATCGTTTAAAGCATTGTCCGTTGAGCTCTTGGCTCTCGAGGAATATCTATGCATGCATGCATCTTGTCTGGATATGGATCGATATGAAAGCACCGTAGGTCAGCCATCATAGATCAATTGGTGTAAGGCATGCTATGCTTTTAACAGTGTGGAAGGGTTGGGTTATACATAAAATAGGTTGTTAAGGGTTGGGTTATACATGGAGTAGGTTGTTCTTGATATGTAACATGACCCAATATCATAGGTTAAGACAATAATGCCTGAATTCAACAAGTAAAAAATTTGAGTGGACATGCAGAGCAGTTTTTCATTTTTCAAGTGCTTCAGTTTGGGGCTACTTGTGTGGGTCAGATGTCTGAGGAGAGAAAGAGGCCTTTGCACTACGTGCAAGAACATTCATCCCACCTATCCGGGTACCAGCAAGAATGTGAATGGCGCAGCAAAAGATAGGTAGCATTACTGCCCCATTGGTAGCAAGAACCACTTTTGCACTATACCACTTCCCCACAGTACAAAAGTGGTATTGTGCTACTACCTACATAGCACTCGCAGTATGTTATTAGTGAGTAGGTGGAATGAATGATAGCCAAAAGTGGTACCCTTTGGATGCTTGCCTGGAATGAATGATAGGCAGAGGTGATTCTGTGGTACTGTCACAAAAGTGATGTTGTGGCATGCCCACTAAAGAAGGCCAATTTTAGTGCCTTAAAAGTAATGACATGGGACATTGTATGGAATCTTGGATTTCGGGTCGCGATTCTCGGGACGTTTATTTGGCAACCCTCGTGCAAGAATAGGGTGCTTTTCAGCATCAGATTTTGTAACTGATGCTTTTCAGGGCCTGGGGCCTTTAAATAAGTGCCTTGGGGGAGCTCTTTGGCAAATCTAGCAAAGGCAAGAACTCTCCCCGGCGCTTGTACCTTTGTCGAGAGCAATATAAACGAAACATTGGCAGGGGCAATAGGGTTTTGGGGCCAGTGCATCTCGGAGTGGAACTCCGCGTGTCCACTGTGTGGACTCTTTCTCTCTCTCTCTCTCTCTCTCTCTCTCTCTCTCTCTCTCTCTCTCTCTCTCAGTTAGAGCGGGATCTGTATCAGCTGTTTATGAGTCAGGACTCTAGTGAGGCATGAAGGCTTTTCCATGAGCACTCTCCACCGCCAGCCATCACTTCCACAAAGACATGGTGGGAATATGCTACATCTCTCTATACAGCATCGGGACAGCCACCTTTGCCTGACCCTCTAGAGGCATGCCTAGAGACATGTACTTTCTTTACTCCTGAATGGGTTAGGAAAGCCATTGACAGGATGAAGACGGGAAGAGCACAGGATCACGATGGTCTGGTAGTAGAACACTTCATCCATGCCAGAGATATGGTTGGAGAGCCTCTTGCTATGATGTTTAGTAGAGCCATGTATGAGGGTTTTCTTGAGACTTGGAGTATGTCCACGATTGTGCCTATCTTCAAGTCGGGAGATCCTATGCTTCCCGGGAATTACCACACCATCATGGTTGGTCGCACTCTTGCTAGGCTATATGCATCAATTCTTGAGCATGAGTTGAGTGGATGGGCAGAGAGAGAGAGGGCATATGGGCCGCAAACAGGCAGGGTTCAGGAGAGGTTTCTCCACTCTTGACCAAATTTTGACACTCAGAGCCATTATTGAGGAGGGTAGACACCATGGCAGGAGGATTTATTGTAGCTTTGTGCATTTCCGCAACGCCTTTGATTCAATGCCTCGAGCCAGACACATACGCAGATTGTAGGACATGGGGGTGCCCACAGAGCGGATTTGGGGTATCTTAGCTTTATACAGGACAGTGGTAGGGCGGGTACGCACCACTCAGGGCATGTCCGACAGGGTTCACTCCCCCATTTGGGTGAAGCAGGGACTCTCTTTGGGATATACGTAGATGAGCTTTCAGATTATGTACAGATAGAGGGTGATAGAGGTGCTCAACTTGCAAGGACATGATTCCGTTGCTATTTATGTTGATGATATTGTGCTGATCTCAGATTCTCCAGAGGGGATGCAATGTCATTTGGATGCATTGCATGTATTTGCACAAGACAATGGGTTGTCTGTGAACCTTGGTAAGACCAAGGTAATGGTGTTTAACACTACGGCGCAGTGGGTAAGGAGGTCCGCCCCCACTTTTATGTATGGTCGAGAGACTGTAGAGTATGCAGATACATATACTTATCTTGGGGCGTTTTCCCTGAGGCGTGCAATAGATACGAGATTAAGTTGGCACATGTGTCCATCGGTTATAGAGTCTTCATAGCTTTAACGGTTTGCTGTGTTGACAAGCAAACCGGTCCTACCGAAAAAGAGAGAAAGATGGTGTTACCCCGAGTACTTGTAGTTCCTCCTCAAAGAACTTCACGACATCCTCTTGAATCATCCTCAAAAGAATCTACCTATCCTGGAGAGCTTCTGGCAGATTTTGAACTATATGTTGCTGGGGGGTACCACCCATAGAAGCTTCTTTTCCTTTTGTGGAGGGGGCAGCGGGGAATTTTCCGGCAGACAGTTGCAGTGTGCACCTTCTGATTTTGCACCACTAGTGCGGCCTCCTTTGTCACCGTCTCCCCCAACACCACACGTGTTTCACAATTGGAGCCTGTATGCCTACCCTTATTATCCACCTCAAGTACTTGCATTGTCTCAACCTAAACTTTAAAGACTTAAAGGATGGTGGATTTATGCTAAAATTTCTCACTTTTGTGGGAGTGAAAGATTGGAAGAAAGCATTGCAAGTTCTTTCAGTAGTTTGACAGTATCTATTCATTGGCAAACTGCACAGAAGAATCCAAAATCTCTCAAGCAGCTACTTTTCTTAAGGAGAATGCTACGCAATGGTGGAGTTCTTTAGCCACAAAGTGAAACCGGCCCGTAGGGCGGTAGGCGTTGGCTTTCACCCGAAATTCTTTACTCTAAGCACACACACAGAGCACTTGGTAAAGGAGACCTGTAACGGGAATTAACACTTAATCACACACACGGCTCGGGAGCTAGAATGCTCCGAGCAGACGCCGACAACCTGTAGGCCCCAAAATTCGTGCCCCTTTCGGTATTTCTTTATTCTTTAGGAGGGTAAATTACAAGGTAAGGTCCTGGGAATCCTTCACGTGTATCCACCTAGATACCATTTGATTTGGCCAAATTTCGGCAGCATAACAGCCCCAAAACTTGCGCGAAACCAATTCTCCTGCTGGAACTCGCTTGCACTGTCGTATACCCTCTGATTCCTGTCCAAAAACAGTAAATTCAGCACGCTGTATTTACTGGTTTTTGCCCTGTTTTCAGCCCCAAACAGTCCCCTAACTGTCCTTTGCCAGTGGGGCACGATTCCCAATGATCTTGGCGTCCGTACGGCTGAAAAACAGTGAATTTACAGCGCATACACAGCGCTGATTTTGCACCTGTACGGTGAGGTTATGACCCTCACCAGTGCCTGCTTTGGAGCAGCAGTTAGCTACCCCTGTTCCTGCTCAAGGAGGCTCTTGCCTCAGCACAAAAGCATGAACCCACACAACTGTACATCAGTCAAATGAGTAGCCCTCTTGTGGGGCATCACATAACTGCACGTAGGGGAGAGAGAGAGCAGTGTGTAGTGTGCAGGGCATCACTCCTAGCACCACACTGTACATGAGAGGGAAAGAAAGCACTCCATAGCTCTTAACCTGTGACAGGTTGCAAATGAGGCCTCTCCCAGCATAAAAATCAGCGCCCATTTTTCTGCAAGAGGCAAGTGCATGAAAAGTTGACACTTGGCGCATTTACAAGCATTTTCCCGTTTCGGGTTCGTCGCTTAAAAATATCCTGACCGGTTGCCCAGTTGACTTCGCGGCAGAGTTGTAAAATGTTCCCCTAGTCATACCGGAGGTAATGACGCGAACACATTTCACGGCCCAAAATAGCAGTTCCCTAAATTTTAGGAGATGCTTCCGTTGGGCTCCCACTGGTCTTCTGAACATCTATCCTCATTGGAGCCGCATCCAAAAGTGCAATGTGGCCCAACTGTTGGATACTTTTTGTTGGTAGTCCCACCTTGACTTTACGCCTTAATTGAGTTCACTTCCTAGTATCCACCAACTTGCTAAGTGCGACGGGGGGACCTATATGATCTTGCTCTGAGCCTAGACATCCTCTTACCATACGAATTCCAGTGCCGACCACTTCCCGTCTGCGGGTGAATCTACCATTCACATTGGCCATACAATGTCCGACCGTTTGCTACTTCAAAAAGAGGGTCTCAAAACAAATAAAATAAACCCCATTGGAAAGAAACCAACAACCAAGGTTAGCAGTTGCCACATCTCTGTGACATGGTTAATAACTGCCAAGTCCTCGTGACACAAAGCCTCACGCTACAAGGACCTGATGTCCTTATTCAAAGTATAGCTTCTGACAAAATGGGGTTGTAAGGTGCAGCGGAAGTGAATGTTGAACTTTGCTCAAGATGAGTGCTCCGAACTATGCTCAAGGGTTCCTTTTACTCACGGAAGGGAGAGCCTTCCGTTCCTTTAGTGAGAGAATGCAAATGATCACAAACAAAGTGAATGACACTGTGAATGAAGGTGTTGAGAGAGAGAGAGAGAGAGAGAGAGAGAGAGAGAGAGAGAGAGAGAGAAGAATAGGAAGAATACGACACCAGATGGTTGTCAAACCCTCCTCCAAGGGCCCCCTCTCTATGGCGAGAGAGGTCTATGCTATTGATTGCACAAATCTGGTACAATGGTCTGGATGCAATGGACTTGCCGACAATGTCGGCGACAATGATGACGACGACGAGACGGGCTGAAATCTGAAAACGCTAAGGACTGAAATCTGCTAACTGCTGAATTCTGACACTCTGTCGGTGAGGACGGCGATGGCGACCACGATGCGCTGAAAACGTAGATGCTGAAATCTGCGGACAGCAGGCTGAATCTGAAAACACTGGCTGATCTGACGGTGCGACGAGGATCTGTTGCCGGTAGGTGAGATCTGCGAGGTTTGGGGCTGTGCTGAAAACTGAAAATGCTGAAGTGCTTGGGCTGAATTGCTGCCAGGAACTGCAAAACGCTAGGTGGTGCTGCAACTGGAAACGCTAGTTAGCTGTGGCAAAAACGCTATGCTGCTCCGCAATCTGCAAACTGGAAACGCTAGTTGCTGTAGTCTGAAAACGCTGGCTGATTTGGGAACTCCACCACCGCCAGGTGTCTTGATGGCTGAAAAACTCTAGGTAATCCTGTCGGTCTTGTTGAGAAGGTGCTCTGCAAGTGTAATTACTTCTTGTGCCTCCTTTGCCAAAAAAGTGCTAGCGCTAGGTTTCTCTTTTAGAGCTTAGCAAATTTGCCCTACCCAGTTTCCCAACAAAGTCACTTATTAATAATAGGTGAAAAATGGCTAAAATAGGGAAAATGGGTCGTGTGCACTGTAAATTGCTCATGATGGCTACTGACTGTAATGCTGATGATCATGCTGTGTGCAACCAGAGGATATGCAACTACTCTAAGTGCCTAGACATGCACGGCCTGCGCACAGGCTCACAAGGGTGCCATAACACTTCCTAAGTTGACCTAAACCCTAGACTTGAAGTAGCTTGTCCACATGCATGTGACTGGGATAACTTGAAATGCTAGCCACTAAAACCATGGACTATTACAATCAAAAGATTTTGGACATCTACCTTCCTGTCTCTTTCTTTAAACTGTTAACCTTGGAGGATGAGTGTGAGCGCTACACTATTGGACCACCATCACCGATGAAGGGAGAACTTGAATTTACAACAGAGGACAAGCCGATACGTAAACAGAATCCTCGACGAGAATGTTAAATTTTTGCATTTGCGTGACACTTTGACTCTACCTGTACTACCTCACCTAACTACTCACCAACGAGATACTCTAGTAGCTCATCTGAGAGTGAACCGATGGTTCCAGTCAAGTTAATCACCAGCGCCCAGGCTAAGAAAAGAAAACATAACTCCTTTGATGATTCAAAGAATACTAAAATTTGCTCTCAAAAGACCAAAAGAAGCAGAAGCAAAAGGTATGAGATGAGAAAACAGAAACAAAGGTTTGAAATCGAGGAGAAAGCAAAGAAATTATTCTTGAACAGGAAGGTAGGTGCTTCGAATGTTTCTAGACGGGACACGCTTTGTAAGGTGTAGTGGAATGAATAATGAACTTTGCTCAAGATGAGTGCTCCGAAATGTGCTCAAGGTTCCTTTTTTCTGATGGAAGGGAGAGCCTTCCGTTCTTTAATGAGAGAGTGCAATGGACACAAACAAAGTGAATGGACACTGTGCGTGAAAGTGCATGAGATTGAGAGATAGTGAGAGAAGAGAATACGACACTAGAGACGTCGTAAAACCCTCCTCCAAGGGCCCCACTGTCGATGGCGAGAATGGTCTACTATTGATTGCACAATCTGATACAATGGCTGATGTGATGATCCTAAATTCTTGCTATGTCGAGGCCGACGGTGCGGACGAGGAGGACAAGGCTAATGCTGAAATCTGAGTGCTTGGGATGCGTCTTGTCGAGCTGTCCTTTATCCGCGAAGCCCGATGGTCCTTCGACTGAAAATGCTATTGCAAAACACTGATGTGCTGCTCCTTTATCTGCTGAATTTTGCCATGCTGAAAACGCTGGTTTGGCAGTGCAAAAATGCTGATGCAAAGTAGGCCAAAACGCTGAAGTGGCTGGTCTCTTAACCGCTGATTTTCTGCAGCACAAACGTTGGTTTGGCAGTGCAAAACACGTAGGTTCATGGGCTGTCCAAAAACGCTGCAAAAAACGCCAGGCTGAGGTTCTTGTTCTTGCTGAATTGAATGGCTGAAAAAATTGCCTAAGATCGCCAAGGTATGGCTGAAAAACGCCAGGGTCTTGGTGGTGAAAACGATGGCTGTAGGGCTTAGAAAACGCTGAAATGAAGGCTCTGAAACACTGTACCAATGGCTCGAAATCGCTGAAGTCTTAGGCTGAAAATGTTGGCCTTCTGAGTGGAAAACGCCAGGCTATGGGGGGGGTTGTCTTGTTGAGAAGGGTCTCCAAAGGCCTACTGCACTGAGTGCTTGATGCTCTCCTTCTTCTTCTACCAGAAAGTGCTAGCTTTGGTTTGCTTATATATTATCTTAGCAAAATTGCCCTACTTAGTTCCCAACAAAAGTCACTTAATAAATAAGTGAAAAATGTCAAAAGATAGGGAAAATAGGTTTAATGCTATGGAAAATTCCCCTAATGGATTGTGATGGGAATGCTGATGATCATGTTGTGTGCAACCGAAGGATATGCATCTAATCTAAGTGACTGGTCATGCACGGTTTACGAACAGACTCACAAAAGTGCCATATCACTTCCTATCCTAGACTGACTTGACCGATTGAACCCCGGTCATGCTGTAGCTTGTCCACGGACACATAGGGTTGGATGTGTCACGTGACATCCCCCCTTTTCAAAGTGAGGTATTGGTACCGAGCTGTATGGCGTCGAGGGAGATCTCCAATAACATCCGGAATCCTCGAAAGGACTCTTCGCCAGCCCACTCTGATGTGTGGGTCGTGCAATACTTGAACTTCATAAAGGTCTGCAACGCTTTTCTTTGGGCTGCGCCGAAAGCAACACAAAGGCTTTTGTGGCTCCTGCAATGTTGCAACGTCGTCTAGAGTCATGCTTCTTCCTTCTTCAAGAATCTCCATGGCTGAAAATTCCTGAAACCACTTCCAACACAAAACCATACATACCTATTCCATGTAAAGTGAGTGGAAAAAATCTCGTCTTCCTCAAAGGCTGTGCATGCAATGTAGATGAACAAAGAGACGGAGTGCCAAACCATTCACCACACACACGCAAACAATGAGATCGAATAGTGTCTTTCGGATCGAAATCAATCAACTATGGGAATTTACAACAGAAATGCCGATTCTTCGTGCTCTTACTTATATGTGCTCTTTCTAAGACTGTGTCGTGCCAAGGAAGAGACATGGAATGTGACTTCCTTGAATGTATACTTTTCAGCTTTCCATGAACAATCCGCATACATTCGTGCTCATTCATGAGTGAACCGTGCTCAACGTACAATATGTCATGCCTAGGAAAAGGGATCACATATAGACGTTGACTAAAATACAGGAAACGATCACGAATGAAACACTCGAACAATGCGTGCTGACAAATCATTCAAACACAGTACTTCCTGTAAGGGTTCTTTGGACCTAGGCTCGAGAGCCAAGATAGGTTCTTCTTGAGGGGTTCTTTAGACCTTGACTCAAGAGCCAAGATCGGTTCTTCGTGACTGAGCGAATCTGCAATGAGGTTAGCTTCACTAGAAACAGTACCAACTAACATATCATCCTTGAGAACAATCACATCATCTTCATGCATATGTAAGGTGCAGCGGAAGTCAATGTTGAACTTTGCTCAAGATGAGTGCTCCGAACTGTGCTCAAGGTTCCTTTTACTTAGGGAAGGGAGAGCCTTTCGTTCTTACTGAGAAAGTGCAATGGACACAAACAAAGTGAATGGACACTGTGCGTGAAGGTGCATGAGAGTGAGAGATAGAGAAGAGAATACGACATCAGAGACGTTGTAAAACCCTCCTCCAAGGGCCCCACTCTCGATGGCGAGAGTGGTCTACTATTGATTGCACAATCTGGTACAATGACTGAATGCAAATCTAATGGGCTGTGTCGCGGTTGACGGTGTGGATGACGAGGACGAGACTATGGCTCAAAACTGAATGCTGGAATGCTTCTTGTCGGGCTGTCCTTTATCCTGCTAAGTCCAAAACGCTAATTTTGCTGGCTGTTTGGTCCTACCTTGATTGCGAAAATCGTTGTCCTTTGGTGCTGAGTTTCTGCTGCAAAAACGCTGCCTACTGTAGCATGGAAAACGCTGAATGGCTGGTTGAAAAACGCTGGACAGCAGTACCATAAAACGCTATTGTTGCTGAGTCTTTCAAGTGCTTATGACTGAGGGAATTGGCGATGAAGAGGGCCGCTGAAAATGCCAGACTAAGGGCTGATCAAACGCTTGTATGCTGCTGAAAATCGCCAATGCTGAAAACGCTAGCATGAAGGGGGGTTGTTTTGCTGAGAGGGTTTTTGTCCTTGTTGAGAGTTGGCTTGTTGAGCACTGCTCCTGCTGCCTCATCTGCCAGAAAGTGCTAGCTTTGGTTTGCTTATATATTTCATTAGCAAAATTACCCTACCTAGTTCCCACCAAAAGTCACTTAATAAATAAGTGATCAATGTCAAAAAATAGGGAAAATAAGTTTAATTCACTGGAAAATTTCCCAAATGGATTCTGATGAATTTTGATGGGAATGCTGATGAACATGCTGTGTGCAACCGGAGGATATGCATCTAATCTAAGTGACTGGTCATGCACGGTCTGCGAACAGACTCACAAAAGTGCCAGATCACTTCCTATTCTAGACTGACTTGACTGAACTGAACCCTGATCATGCTGTAGCTTGTCCACGGACACATAGGGTTGGATGTGTCACGTCACGTGACAGCAAATCATCATACTTGTGAGAAATCACATCTTGGTCATACAAATCATCATGCTTGTCGTCATTCTTGTCATTGTCATCCAAATCAACATGCTCATCATTATCATGCCATTCATCATGCTTATCATAATCATGCAATTCTTATGTGTCAAGCTTTGGAGAAGACGACCGAGAGAGTCTCCTTCTCGTGAATCCGTTCAATTTTCGCCTGCACATTAGAAATGAGAGATGGAGAATGAACAACTTGCTCTCCACGAATGACAATGGGAGAGTCACTTTTGGCATTGAAAGTGAACGTATTTTCCACCCAATCAATGAGAGGGTTATGTTCACGAAACCTTCGGATGCCCAAAATCATATCACATCCTGAAAGAGGAGAGACTAAAAATTTTCTTCGAAAAGCAGCTTGTTGAACTGTAAACAACACATCATAGTACTCCTTCGTGATGAGAGAGTCCATACCGGGAGCGAAGCCAGAAACCTAGAGAGGAGATTTCTGACTAACCTCTAGGCGGGCTCTCTCAACAAGAGAGGGACTAATCACATCATGCATACTGCCTGGGTCAAACAATATGACAAAACGCTGCTCCGTCATATGACCATAACATTTAATGAGAGACTCATCAATGGGAGGGTCATGAGAAACTTGGGGCACACTCGTGTTGTCATTTATTGCATTGAAAGAGGAAGTGGGTTCTGTGGGTTCTTTAGATTCATTCGATTCAAGCTTAGGACGTGTTCTTTTTATGTGACCCTTGATGTGACAATGAAAACAACAACCTTCCTTAGAATAAGTGCTTTGCTCTTCCGACGTGATGTATCCTCCTAAAATTCCTTGTGCTACCTTTTCATCTGGAGTGACCTTAGGTTTAGCAATTGTGTTAGCTTTATCCTTAGGTTGTTGGAGTCCGAATCTCGGCTTGCGCCACTTGAGGAACTACCAACATCTTTGGTTGGTTCGGACTTCGAGGCAAGAACTTGTCGAACCAATTTTTGCATGTGGAGGTCCCTTTGAACCTCACGATTGGCCTCAAGGCCGCTCATCTTGCTTCGGCTTCCAAGCGCGCTTGCTCATGCTCACGCTCAATAGCCGCCTTTCTTTATGCTTTTCTTTCTTTTCGTTCATCGCGCTCGCGTTCCAAGGCAATGCGAGTCGCTTCTTGTCGTGCCATCATGTCCATCATTGATTGCACCAAAGCCTCCATAGATTTGGTGCAATCCCTGGCGTAGATGGCGTAGGGGGAGGGTCAAGAAAACCTCCATGGTGAGGAAATTCTTCTTCACTACTTTCATGCCCATCACCTCCATGCGAAGTATCCATTCCGCTTCGGGTGATGACCATACTGTGATCTTTGGTTCTTAAGTTCACAAGGAACTTGGGTTCTTGTGGGTCTTGGGTTCTTGGGGTTCTTGAGGGTCGTGAGGTTCTTGAGGTTCTTCTTTCGCTTGCAATCTGTGTTAGAGAAGGATCTTCTCTTCACCCGAGCTCTGCTCTTTTCCGTGGGCGCACCCCTTGGCGGCCTTGCACTCAACCTTGGCGCCAGCCGCTAAGTGCACGATCTGCTCTCAATGAGTGAAAAGAGGCACAAGAGGAGGCTGGACAAGCCCTTCTTCCTGTCACTCTCCGAAAACACAATCAGGAATCGACACGCCCAAGTGAACTTGGGTTCATGCGACCGCAACAAGCAAAAAAAAATTATTGTGATTCTTGTGGTTCTTTCCTTAGGTGATACAGAACATTGCCAAAGCTCTGATACCAATGTAAGGTGTAACAGAATGAATGTTGAACTTTGCTCAAGATGAGCGCTCCGAACTGTGCTCAAGGTTCCTTTTTTCTGATGAGGGAGAGCCTTCCGTTCTTTAATGAGAGTGCAATGGACACAAACAAAGTGAATGGACACTGTGCGTGAAAGTGCATGAGACTGAGAGATAGTGAGAGAAGAGAATACGACACCAGAGACGTTGTAAAACCCTCCTCCAAGGGCCCCACTCTCGATGGTGAGAATGGTCTACTATTGATTGCACAATCTGATACAATGGCTGATGTGATGATCCTAAATGCTTGCTATGTCGAGGCCGACGAGGACGAGGCTAATGCTGAAATCTGAGTGCTTGGGATGCTTCTTGTCGGGCTGTCCTTTATCCGCTAAGCCCGATGGTCCTTCGACTGAAAATGCTATTGCAAAACACTGATGTGCTACTCCTTTATCTGCTGAATTTTGCCTCGCTGAAAATGCTGGTTTGGCAGTGCAAAAACGCTGATGCAAAGTAGGCAAAAACGCTGAAGTGGCTGGTCTCTTAAGCGCTGATTTTCTGCAGCACAAACGCTGGTTTGGCAGTGCAAAAAATGCAGGTTCATGGGTTGTCCAAAAACACTGCAGAAAACGCTAGGCTGAGGTTCTTGTTCTTGCTGAATTGGATGGCTGAAAACACTGCGTGAGATCACCAAGGTATGGCTGAAAAACGCCAGGGTCCTGGTGGTGAAAACGTTGGCTGTAGGGCTTAGAAAATGCTGAAATGCAGGCTCTGAAATGCTGTACCAATGGCTGGAAATTGCTGAAGTCTTAGGCTGAAAACGCTGGCCTTCTGAGTGGAAAACGCCAGGCTATGGGGGGGGGGGGGGGGGGGGGGGGGTCGTCTTGCTGAGAAGGGTCTCCGGAGGCCTACTGCACTGAGTGCCTGATGCTCTCCTTCTTCTGCCAGAAAGTGCTAGCTTTGGTTTGCTTATATATTATCTTAGCAAAATTGCCTTACCTAGTTCCCAACAAAAGTCACTTAATAAATAAGTGAAAAATGTCAAAAAATAGGGAAAATAGGTTTAATGCTCTGGAAAATTCCCCTAATGGATTCTGATGGGAATGCTGATGATCATGCTGTGTGCAACCGGAGGATATGCATCTAATCTAAGTGACTGGCCATGCACGGTCTGCGAACATACTCACAAAAGTGCCAGATCACTTCCTATCCTAGACTGACTTGACTGACTGAACCCTGGTCATGTTGTAACTTGTCCACGGACACATAGGGTTGGATGTGTCACGTGACACGCTTCCTATCTCCACAAAGGAGATAAATCTTCCAAGCAACCTCCCACCAAGAAATCCAGAATCATAATGAGACTTGCTCTAGACATTTATGCAATTTCTACACCCGATGCTCCCAAGGAATTGTGTAGAGCTTATGGAAAGAATCTTGGCCACAAAGCAGTCATCTTCTTTGATCCTGGAGCCACCAAAATTTAACCCATCGGGAGTATCTCAAGCTCATGGAAAAACCTGAAGCTGGATTTTGTCTCAACTATGCATTGTTGAAGTGCTTTTGTAGCTTTATGTTAGTCTGTCAACTGTTGTTGCAGATTTTAATGAAGTTGCAGTACTAATCAAGTATCATACTTTGTCTTTTATGGCAAAAGTGTAACCTTGCATGGTTGTGTTAAAGAGCAGGAAAGACATGGCCTACTTTACAAGGTACTATGATCTGTTTTGCAGAGCTTACAGTTGGAAATGTAGTACGACGTGTTCTACACATCATAAGGGAAGAGGAAGCATCACTCGAAACAAAAACGTTAGCTGATGTAAGCAACATCGCTCTGAGTGATGATGATGAAGAGAGTAGTGAAAAAGCCGGCTTCTCTGCAGTCGCGGTTGCAGCTGCAAATAGAAGCGTACTAAGAGCCCCTTCATTGCACAACCTTCTTGAGTCCATACCAGCTAGAGCTACAGCATGCAATACATCATCTGGTGGCGACTCTGAAAGCAAAAGCAAATGTAGGGAATCCTTCAATTTTATCTACTCTTAAAGGAGCAGAGCAGGCTTTTTCATGAAAATGTGACTAAAATCTGGCTTTTCTTATTCCTACAGCTGGAGAAAAAAACTCTAAAATTTGGAAACTCAAGCATAGTGTTATCGAGGGCATCAACGAATTGCTTCAAGAAATCGACAGCTATCATGCGCAAGTGGCAGACCAGGCACTTCAACACATTCACCATAAGTACTTACCGCTTCTTAGTCTAAGACTCTAGGTGATGGAGCAGGTGCTATGCTATTGTAGAGAAAGAGAGCTATACGGCCTGCGCCAACCAACTTCTCATTAGGTTTGGTTTATATTTTTTGCCAGTGAAGTGATAATGACATGTGGTAGATCACATGCAGTGCTTCAATTTCTCCTTGAAGCCAAGAAAAAGCGTTCATTTGAAGTCTTTGTTGCAGAAGGTGCACCCAGGTAAAGGAGGTAAGGCTTTGTTGTATGGAAGTGGCTGTGTACAATTATAACATGGGGGTTTTGCTTGCGTGTCTAGGTATCAGGGCCAGACATTGGCTAGGGAGTTGGCAGATGCAAATTTGCAAACGACCCTCGTCGCTGATGCTGCTGTTTTTGCTTTGATATCCAGAGTGAATATGGTTAGTTTCTGCACCCTAGGGTTTTTTTAATGCTTGAAACTGTGTGTAGGATACTTTGAGGTTGTTTCAATGGCTTTTTCAGCTGTGAGGCACATGAAGCTTGTTTATGTTTATCTTTGTAAACTGCTTGAAGTTTCCTCCACGCAGATACATATTTCTGAGTTTGCTAGGAACATCATATTTTTATCAAGCACTCTGAAACCACCTCTTCAACATGTTAGTGGAGAACGTATTTGTCATAGCATTTGTTTCCCAATGTGATCAGCACCAGGGTGGGCAGATACGGTCACGTACCATCAGTACACTTACAAAGATGTGCGGTACTAAGTGAACTACAAAAATTATAAAGAGCTGTGGGTGTTATGTATGATAAACAATTAGAAGACTTTTATTTTAGCCCAGAGTCTAGTCGTTATAGTTATAAAGAAAAGAGCTTACTGGATTAAAGGGTTAAATAGGCTAGAGCCCAAAAACATGGAAAAAGGAAACAACATGGCCTACATAAGGCTATTGAGAAGAATTTCATAATAAGAGGCTTCTTTGTGATTTGTGAGAGAGAAAAACAGAAAGTGACACTTGTATATTAAAACATGTGGTATCACAAGAAAATATTTTGTTTTTTGGAAAAAAAGTGTAGCAATGAATTAATAATTACAATATATTTTAAAAGCATAATAAATAATGTTTGACACAATACTGAATGCCCCTCTTTAAAGAGAAGAGGTACACAAATGTCAACACCTTCTCACAAGGGCCCAAAAGAAATTTAAAAAAAAAGTTTATTATCATTAGCTTGCCATATGGCACTAATCCGTAAGCTTCATCCAATGGTCTAGAGATGCACCCAAAATTCAACCTTTTACTAAGGACTACTTATGTAGTCCAAAAATGGTCATTTTGGCTTGTCTTGAATAAAACGTGGTACTGGACATAAGTGTTCAATTAGTCCATCCTTCATTGGCACTGTTTTTCTATGCTTGATGATTTGTTCCTTTTGTTCACCGTTTGGCCTAGTCTCCCTCGTTGCATTTTGGCCAACATTATGCTATTCTACTGATTCAATCTCTTTCATATAAGCTCGATAAGGTTGATAGGCTGCTCTATGCCCACATACATGAGAAAAATAATTTACATATTTGAGCTTTTAACAGCCACAAGGATTTGATCCTACTGTCTGTAATGCCTTCACAGAACTATTATCTAAGAACTGCCCTTACATGAGACAGAATCAGAGTTTTATTTCCACATTTTTTTTTTCCTGTTGTGACTGAGGGGATCTGTCTTGTCGATACGGGTCGCAATTTGGTAGCGATCTTATATAAGAATTGTATGCAAACTTTTTTCCATTAGCCACCCTCTTAGACACGATCTTATGTTTATCCAGCAGTAGGATTTCATACTGCCCTCAACTTGAATTTCCAGGTCATTGTTGGAGCACATGCTGTGGTCGCAAGTGGAGGAGTTATGGTTCCAGTAGGTTTACACATGGTAGCACTTGCAGCACGCCGTCATGCTGTTCCATTTGTGGTCCTTGCCGGATTGCACAAGGTAACATTCATTATGCACAAGTGTTGTGGTTGCAAGAATACTGCATTCAGTAGTATTTAAAGAGGCGGGGATGTGGAGAGAATGGTGTATTTAATTGATTAGTATGATGTGCTGTTGTTTGTATATTCAAGATGTTTGAAGTCGTATTTTCTGTTCTATTTGATGAAGTATTGTGGAAGACGTGGACATAGAACAGCTAGATGTTATAGGAGATGGAGTTATCGTCAATCATCACAGGGTTGCAAATCCTTATGGCTCACTTAGAACCGGGACCATAGAAACATGGGACGGGGAACGAGGACAGCAAATGGGGTCGTGGTCGGGATGACAAAAGTTAGGGTTCAGGGTCTGTGCACAGAACAGCAAAAATAAAAACCATTCTTTTTTGAATTTTTCGAGCTACATGTATGTCACATAGAGCTAACAACCCTTTGAGCATTGAATTGCACCAAAACAGGCTGAAAACATGACTCATAATAGCAACATACATCGAGGTCGTAACGACGACGGAATTTCTTTCAACTAACATGTCCAAGCAAGGATGATTTGGAATTTCTGTAATTGCTGTACTGAGATTGGGATTGTTGATCTCATGTGTTTCACTTCCATGTTGGCAAAGCGAGCAATTTAAGCGAAGGGGTTGTTCTGTCAGATAACTTTAGGTGTTATTTTTTGAGAGCTGTTTTTACTTTTAGTGGTTGCTGTTGGTTTTTGTTTCACGATGGGCCAGTACTGAATCTTCTAAATTGGTTGGTCATTGCAGCTGTGTCCTCAGTATCCACACAATCCTTATATTCTTTTGAATGACATGAAGTCTCCATCGGACATCATCGATTTTGGGGATATGTCTGACTGTTTGGATGGGGGATCTGGGAGGTCCAGTTTGCGAACAGTCAATCCAACGTTTGATTATGTTCCACCTGACCTTGTCAGCTTACTGATAACCGATATGTAAGGAAGTTTGTTTTTGTGTCTGTTTCTTTGTATGGGAGGCATGTAGGAATCACTTGTTTGCATTTCTTGTAACGGGCATGGGCATGGGCAAGGGGCTTATGAGTGGGTACATAGACATTTTCAGACTTGTATGGTATTTGGCGTATGATACACGAATGACTTCATCAAGCTTTATATATATATATATATATATATATAACTATATATATAATATATATAATATATAATATATATATATATATATATATATATATATATATATATATATATATGTGTGTGTGTGTGTGTGTGTGTGTGTGTGTGTGTGTGTGTATTTATTTCCGTGTATTGTACGCCAAATACCATACGGATTGCAAACACTTTCATAATTGCTACATGTAGCTTGTGTTTTCATGGTATCTAACTCATGGAGTTGCCTGAAGACCTGAACCATACATTTTTCATCCACTTCCATACCTGTAGTATGCCTTTGGCGTATGGTAGCGATATGGAAAGCCTATGAGTGGGTGTGTGCTTGGACTCGTGTTTGTTTGCCTTGTTTCTCTCCTAGTTTCTGAATGAGCATTATCTTGTTTACTGTTTCTAAAACGTTCTACAATGCTGAGTTTGGAATGTTTTATTTTTTGCAGTGGTGGGCACACTCCCTCTTATGTATATAGGATCGTAGCAGAGTACTACAGTCCAGAAGATTTTGTTTTATGAAGTTCCAGCTCCCTTTTTGTGGCTTAGGCTTCAACCTAATCAACCTTGTTTCATTGGTTGATCAAAATTTTGACATTGTATACTTGCTGCAAAAAGCTTCTCTTTGTTTACCTAGAGTCAGAGTTGTGTAGTGTGTTGAGTTGCCATGGTTAGGAGTTGCATTAAGCTCTCTTCTTACCGTAAAGGTGGAGTCATGTTTCCCCAAGGATTTCTTGGTAATAAGACATGGATTCTTTTGTACATATTTTTCTTGTTCTTGATGAGTCCATTGTTACCGCCTTATTTTCTCCAGTTTGCACTTGCTTCCGGTTTATCTCAGGCGTCACATGAATGAGTAATTCTTTTGTGGGGTCAGACAAAGAGTGACTTGTTATTCTTGCTAGCGTTTTCAATAAGCGTTGCAATGAGCAAGTTGTCAGCTGAAAGCTGCAGCGGTATAATGACTTGGGGTTTGGCTGTAGTCTGTTTTACTTGGCACACGGTCTTGTTGTTTACATATAAGATTGCAAGGTGATGAGAAGTCATGAACAATGACTATTCTCATTAGCAGAAAAGAGGGGTCAAGATTGCATATGGCATGTTCTCTGAATGGCTAGATCACCACCTTATGTCACCTCTGGGTTGTGGAATAATAACTAGCAAAAAGGCTACTACTTGGTGGTAGCTGAGTTAATTTTCTTCCCTTGAGCTTGTGTGAGTCTGTGGGGCTTGGGAGAAGGTAGTTGGTTAAGCATGGAACTCTTGGGAGTAATTTAGGGTCGCTGGATCAAGCTTGTCGATTAATGCCACATGGCAAGCTAGTGATGGCAAACCTTGTTCATTCCTTTTTCTTGTGAGGGGCATTAACTAAGCATCTTGTTGTGTATGTGTAGGCCATTGTGAGAGATAATTGGTGTTTCTTTTCCCATTGCTGTAAAGAGGGATATTGAGTAGTGCATACCACACTTTTTCTCGTCGCCTTATGTAGGCCATTGTGACTTTTCACCTTGTTCACCTTGGATTAGGGAGCTATTCACTGATTTTGAAAAGGTGTTGGTTCTGGAAGTCACCCAGTAGTTGCTTTGTGATGTTTTAGACCCTCATTTAAGTATGTGGGCTTCTTAAGTATGTTAGTATCATTCAAGAAAGTTCCCATACTTTTGTCTAATTGGTCTTAGAAGCTTTGCTAGGTGTTGGAATTGTTAAGCGACGCAACAAGTGGTTTCGTGGAGTCAAGGGTGGCTTTGGGATGGCATACACTTTGTTTTTCAATTTTAAGCCATTTTGACATATTGGCTTTTACATTGCAATACATAGTGACATGGCAACATGTCCGTATCCCCCTTATTTTTCCTAGTTGCACATCTTGGAGGAGTCTCACCCATTCCAACATATATGGTTGAAAACTTGCAACCATCCCAAGCTGATGGCGGTGTGTTCGCATTGATTTTGGTAGCCTTTCACTATTGTCTTTTACTCTTCCATATAAAAAATTTAGTTGCTATGCTCTTGTGAGCAATGCGACCCACTCTCTAGTGTTGCAATAGCAACTCTTGCCACAATTTTGACACAATCACTTATCTTCAACACTTAGTATTGGACTCTTTAATGTGGTGTTGAATACATCAAGAACCTCTTCAAGTGCAACTTACATTTTTAAAATATCGTTGTGCTCTAGCGACTACAATTAGCACCGTCATAACAAAAGGTGAGTAGATAATGCATTATTAGAGCTAAATTGGAGCAATAGACATTAACACCCAAAAGAAAATTGAATCTTGCAAAAGTAGCTATTTTGGACTTGTACAAGAGAGCGAGGTTCATGAATATTTACCATGATTCCTCATTCAAGTGCTCAACACAAGAAATTGACAAGAAAATGGAAGGAAAGATGGAACCAATTGGATATAAAAACAATATGAACAAGGTCAACACCTTGACCCCCCAAAGAATAGCATGAAGTCTTCTATGCAGTAAAAACATTATCATACAAGTTTTGGGAAAGGCAGATATAGAGACATTAACTTCTTGATTGACTTACGAAGCACACATTGTTTTTTGTCACCTACAATAAAATTTGATCCACAAGTGGAAAGTCAAGTTGAAGTAGAACACGGAAGGAACATTGCACACAAAGGTATCTTAAGAATTTGTCTTTTTGTCAAAACAGTGAAAAATACTTGACAACCTTTCATGTATCTGATATGCGTGGATGAGTTGCAATATTGGGAATGGATTGGTTTGCTTCATAAGGTGATTTAATTGAAAAACAAGATGAATTCAACCTTAAAAACATGCAAGTATGATTGTGAAATGACATATCTTGCTAGAAAAGAGAGTAAGGTTCTCGATGCATTAAGTTGTATATCCGTGTGCAAATTATTCATGATTGAGATCATATTTGATTAATGATCTACACACAAAGTTTGTATATCCTTGTGCAAATTTTTCATGACTGGGATCAAACTTAATCAATGATGTGCATCCAAAGTTCAAAACATGTATTTTAATCTCTTCATCCGTTTCTTTATTCTTGACGATTCCAATTTTGAGAAAGAAATATTATGAGAATGTCAATTTCTCTTTTTTGGGCATCCAAATTTAGGCAATATGTATGATATATTAAGAGTTATTTCTTTCGATCAAAACCAAATAAGCAAGATTCATATAAATACTTTTGTGCATGAGTGTTTGCAATGTAGTACGTTAAGATTGAGCATAAATGATTGCTATTAGAATTGCAATCAATAGATGTTCCTTCAACGAACACTTGCTTTTGATAAAAATGATTGTCATAGCCTTGAATGTGACACTTTTTCGTGAATAAAATTTTTCGTTGCATTGTATTCAAAAGAATATTGTATTTTAATTAAGACTGAGTTTAAATCACACTTTTGGCAAGCTACATTCAATCCATTGACACAATTGTAAATAACTACCCCGTTTTAAACTGGTGGACAAATTGAAAGGATAAATCGAGATGTTTGAGAAAATGGATAGAGTGCTTCACAAGACGAGGAAGCACACGAGAAAAGCTCAAAAGAGACAAAAGAGTTCTTATTATCATTACTAAATTATTATTAAAACAAAATTATACTTTAACCCTACTTTAAGTAAAACTAAGGGAGCAAGGAAATTAATTTTGATTTGAGAGCTTCAAGCTCTCAAAGCATCCTTTCTATATATATATATATATATATATATATATATATATATATATATATATATATATATATATATATATATATATATATATATATATATATATATATATATAGAGAGAGAGAGAGAGAGAGAGAGAGAGAGAGAGAGAGAGAGAGAGAGAGCAATATATTATAAGAATAGTGTTGTGTATGTGGTATGCTTTTATGATAGATTGCTCATATGATGAATGATACTTTGAGGAAATGATTTTGAAGAATAAATGGCATAAGAGCCATCTTGTTATGATATTTTTATATGATTGAACTGGTAAAATTTTGCAACAACTAGGAGTTTATTCAGAGACTGCTTGAGAAAGAGAGTGAGTATGAATGGGAGTGGGAGTGAGAGTGGGACAACTGAAACAAGATGTAATGACTGTTGAATTGATATGCCAAAGAGAGATCCACACCTAGCTGAGAAAAATCCATCGTCTGATTCTGAAACTGTTTGGAAAAATCCACCGTCTGATTCTGAGGAGGCTGGAAAATTCCTCCATCAAATACCAAGATGGAACTACCCAGTATCCTTCCACTAAACCCGCTTTCTTTTGCCCTTAGGTCTTAATGGTGTCTCCGAAGTTCCGGTGCCAACATTGTGCTTTTGAATGAGTCTGTAAATGGCCTCCTGCTCAAGCTGATCCTGCCTCTCTGTGGTCATTTTTACTTCATAAGGTGTGAGAGGATGATAAGTTTTGGTGTCGAGATCATAGAGCGTGCGTTTGCCCTTCGTGAGACGAGTTCTGGCCAGCTTGTGACAATGCGAGGCTGTATGGATCCATCCTTCTGGAAGAGCCTGATTAGTTCTGATCCTAGCTTTAAAAAGAATCTCAGCCATCTCTCTGTACTGGGATCCTAGACCTGGTTTAGCCATAATGTCCTTTTCAGGCACTTCAGAGGACACAACAGTGAGTTGCAGCAATTGGTTGGTGATCTAAGTGAGACCTTTGAGCTGAATTTTCCACTGTCCCATACACAGTTTAATCCTCTACACCTCATCTCTTAACTCCTGGAAATCATTCAGATGAAGAGCGTCATTGAAAAGTGTTTGCCAGGTTTTCCATTCCACAGTCGATCCTCATACCAATCTTGAAGATCATCAGTAATCTTGAAGTATGTGAGCCGATCTACTGGTTTTGTTTGTTGAGGATAGAGTGCTGGAAAAAATCTTGGCAACTCTACCTCTCTTGCTGGTAAAGCATACACGAGAACTGGGGAATCATGCACGAATTCTAAGAAATTAAGGACAGCCTGGTTCCCTTGCTGCATCATCTTTCTGGTTACCTTAACCAGCTGAAACAGTCGCCGAAGAGCAGTTGCTTGTTCTCCCACTGACATTCGAGTCTGAGGTCCCTTACTGGTGGCAGTCTGATCTTCAAGAATAGCTCTCACCCTTTGATTCAGAACTCCCCTAGCAATCTGCATTTGCACTAAAACCTCTTTTAATTGACTCCTGACATCCTTCATACATCTATACGTTGGCTTGTTCCCTAGCAGAAGTTCTAATTCCGTGGCTAGGGAACGACAATCTGCAGTAGAATGCCGATGCCAATGTGGATTAGCTACTCTCTCTTCAGCAGTCAATATCCATTCAGGCACCCTTTCTAACAGTTGTATTGTACGGGGATGCTCATGCAGTTGATAGACCTCCTTATCATGGAGAGCACCGGATTTCCAATGCTCAACCATTTCCCTGGCGCCAACATATAGTCGCTGAAATCGCTCCAGATCAGAGATAAGATCATCATCCTCCAAATACCGCCTGGTTATAGGAGCCTGCTGATGTCTCAATTTCTTATTCAGTGTGATGAGCTATAATGAACATTTCCCATCACCTGCTAGACCCTCAGCCACATCTTTGCCTTTCCCTTTAGCATCTCTACTATGTTGTGACTGGTGTGCTAGTGATTTTCCAGTGTTGCTGGGTTGTTGCTTTCCCAGTTCTGCTGATCACTTGACTACTGCCCTTCAGGCTGGTCTGGTTGGTCTACCTGAGACTGATCATTTTCGCCTGCACCACCAGTACCAGGTTCTGGAGGTGGAGATGGAGGAGAGTCATCATCATCATCATCATGCCCTTCTTCTCGTTCATCCTCCTTCTCTGCTTCTTCTTCCTCCTTATCATCATCCTTCTGCTGTTCAATATAATCAAGGATAGCTTGATTTGCCAGATCACTGTTATATTCAAAAATTTAATCTAGCAAATCACTCTGCATTGTCTCCATGAGAGCCCTCAAGTTATCCATGTTTCAGAAAACAGCATTCCCTTCTGGATTCAAGATCTCGGCTAGATTATTATAAATATATCTTTCTGTTAATGTGGCCTTCAAAGCAGTATGGCTGGTCAGTAAGGAGTTGAACTCGACTCTCTTCATTCTCAGCATAGTTTCAAACCTATCAACGACTCTTTCAGCTTCTGCCTTTTCTTCCTGTATGGTCCGTATCTCAGACTCCACCTTGTCAAGCTTACTTTGTAACTGCTGAATAGTCCTAGCTGGCTGAGCTTCAAGGATACTGTGGCGCAGGTTCTGGACTGCTCTCCCTTGCTCCTGCTTTTCAATCTGCTCCTGAGCCTCCCTCAGTTTAGTCTTTACCTTAGTGAGTTCATCTTCTGACCCTGCAATATCCAGCATTTGTCCCATACAATTGACAATAGTGTTCCATGATGACTGAACAAGTACGGAACAACCATCCTTAACTGTTGTTGGGTCAGAGCTAGTTGGCTCATAGACCAAGCCAGGTAGGGTAATGCAGAATAATCAGATTTTTGCAAAACTAGGCGTCCCTTGAGAGGATGAGTCTGCATCTGTTGTAACCTATCTTTCTTTGTCAATAGCAGGGCTGCTTCACTGTATGGGACAGAAACGCTGCCAAGTGGACTTGGAGATGCTGGTCCTTTGCCCTTATCAGTCTAGTCTGCTGGCTACTCATGACTGACCCTTTCTGATTGGCCTTGTCTAGTACTAGTGGTTGCTGAAATCTGGCATGCTGGCTGGCTAACTCCACCAGTGGTTTGTACAGTATGTTGTTCAGTCTGGCTAGCTGAAGTCTTTTCAATAGACACTGTTTTGATTTGACTTTATAGATGCGTCAAGAGAGCCGTGCTTTTGGTCAGTGTCGTCCTTGGCCTCTTTGAACTGCCAGCTTCCTCTTGTATAGCCTTTCTCTTTTGTCCAGTGGGAACTGACTGGCTTTCTGGGGCTTCTTCATCAGATGATAATTCCACATTCTAGGATACGGGAATGGCTTCTGGCTCCAACCCATTCTCACCTGATCATGGGCGTCTGGAGAAGTTGCCCATTACAGAAACTGCCAAACATACCAAGCCTTGAATACACTTTGAGACTTCAACTTGGCAGTTTGCTGAAGTACATTGTGTGACAATATCTGACAGAGGTTGATATCGACTTTAGAATCCAATCTCTTTGCTAAAATCATAGCAAAGAGTTTCTCTGACACATATGTCGGATTATTTTTCAGGCTCACAGCTTCAGCCACAAATCGATAAGCAGACCTGCTATTGGAATCCCTTGCACACTGGGCTTTTGTCTCGTTTTGGCACCGTCATCTTCCTTCAAAGTTGCACTGATCTCTTCTGGGATTGCCACAGATGGCTTTGGCTCATTTGGCATTCGGAAAGCAAAAGCAATGTTCTCTGGAGTAACTATCACTTTTCTACCATAGACCACAACACTTCCATCTTCAACATTAAAAGAATCAAGGACTTGCCTTATGATGGCTGTGTCAAACTCAATCCTTGTGGCTTGCAGTACCACACACAAATCCCATAGTTGGAGTAAAGCCTTGGCTTGCTCAGTAAACACATAACGCTGAATCTTACTATGCGGAATGAAGAGTTGCCTTTGCCGCAGTAATAAGAGCTTGGGCTTTGTCAATAGCCTCCTGCATCTTCTCCGAAATTTTCTTCCTACCCATACACCTTGAGGACGATGAAGCAATAGAAGAAGAAGAATATGACTTACTTGATTCGTCGAACCCGTATCCAGGTGTGGCTGGCAAGGATAAGCGACAATCCACAGTCTCCTTAGAAGAAGAAGTTTGCAGCTACAATGAGGAAACTTCGGAGCTCGGCGATGGTGAATGGACAACAGAAGGTAAGCGTCGCGCAGGAGAATTGCAAGAAAAATCGCTTACTCGCCTTACTGTTATACGCGTTCGCGCCATAAAAGATCCACCACTTACCATTCCTAGAGTTTTGTGCACCGCAAGTGACATGGCAGACATGCATTGGATAATAATTTCGCTCGTCTTTGAAATGATTACTACTAATATTCCATCTGACCATTGGTCCCTCAAAAATTGATATTGGTGTCCATACTTTTCTGGTTCTGGTCTGGACAGGGTTTTATCACACTGGTGCTGTTCTGGCTTTTTGACTGGTTTTGGAACTGGTTGTACATGGAAAAGACCTAAAATAGCCGATTCTGGATTTTCCTGGTCTTCAACTCCTAGACCATCAATGCTCGTTTCCCTGGCTTCTGAATAATAGAGCTGATTTTAGCTCCATTATATATCCCTGGCAACAATAATCCAGACAGATCTTTCAGCCTTACCGTGCCATTTGAGAACACCCAATCAACTTCAAATGGTCCTGCCCAAGCTATCTTTAAGTTTGGTTTCTTAGGGCCTAATTTGGACTGATATAATAGAACCAAATCGCCTTTCTGAAACTCTCAAACCTTCATTCGTCTGTCATGCCAGTGTTTCCTTCTTTTCTGAACAATTTCTTGTTTCAGCATAGCCCTCTGTCTCAGCTCATCTAACTGGGTTAGCTCTTCCAGTCTGTTCTTCAAATTGTGATTAAAATCTAAACCATACTCTACAACCATTCTGAGACTGGGTATAACAAATTCCATAGGGACAACAGCTTCAGTGGCATACACCATTTTGAATGGTGTTAAGCCCGTAGTGACATTATAAGCTGTTCTATATGCCCATAGAGCAGTCTGAAGCTTCAAGTCCCACTGTTCTGGCTTTTTCTCCACAATCTTGGTGAGGATATGGTCTTGTTGCTGCTTTTGGCCTACCCATTGCATCTAGGATAATATGGTGTGGATTTCCGATGCTTGATTGAAAGCATATCCATGAGGATATCCATAGTGTCATTTATGAAGTGTGTCCCTTGGTCTAACACAATCTCCACATGACATTCATAGCGGCGTACAATATTCTCAAATAAAAACCTTGTAGTGGATTTTGCTGTATTATCAGGAAGAGCCTTAGCTTCTACCCACTTGGTTACATAGCAGGTAGCCATCAACATATACCTATTCTTCCTAGGAGTAACCTTCTTGATAGGTCCCATAAAATCCAAACCCCATTTCATGAAAACACTCAGTGGATGTACTGGTGTTAAAGGAGTTATGTCTGCTGCTGTGGGTCTACCCATTCTTTGGTATATGTCACAGGTTTTGCAAAAAACTTCTGACATCAGATATTAATGTTTGCCACCATAAACCATCCTGCAGAATCTTCTTGAAAGTAATATCGGTAGAAAAATGTCCACCAGATTCCCCATTATGTGCTTCTGAAATAACTTGCAATCTGCCCTCCATAGGCACACATCGACGAAGAATTCCATCGACACCCAATCTGTAGAGTGAGCCACCAATAATGGTAGACTTTAAACTTTTAATAACCAGAGCCTTCTTCTGGTTCTGCTTCCAGTCATCTGGGAAGCCACCCTGAGAAAGAAACTGATATGCTTCATATAATTCAAGATGAATTAATTCCGCCGATTCTACCTGAAATAATTCAGCATCCACTGGTTCATCTCTTAAAGATGCTTTAGAGTAGCCCTCCGTACTCTTAGAGAGGAAATCAATGCCACAGTGGTTTTTGCCAGGTTTATGGAAAATTCAAAATTCAAATTTCATAAAGAACATCATCCACCTTATTAGCCTGCCTTGAATAATGACTTTATTAATCAAGAATAATAGGGCTTGATGATCCATATAGAAATGAAACAATTTGCCTAGCAAAGAATGCTAGAATTTCGTAGCACTGAAAACCATCCCAAAAGCCTCTCTTTCAGTGGTTGTATATCCTTGTTCAGCCTGGCTGAATCTGCGACTAGCAAAGTATATAGGAAAATCAGTTCTTCCATCTGGCTGAGCTAGTATCGCTTCCATTGCCAGACCCGAAGCATCCACATGTACATGGAAGATGACATCCCAATTCGGTTGGCGAAGAACTGGTTTATTGATGATGGCACTCTTTAAGTTCTGAAAACTTTTCTCACAATCAGCAGTCCAAATGAACTTGTTGGTTTTCTTTGTAAGCTCATACAATGGTAATGCTTGAGAAGCAAAGTTATGCACAAACCTTATGTAAAAATTAATATATCCCAAAAAAGAACTCAATTCTGATGCATTCCTAGGTGCCTTGGCCTGTTGTACGCACTGGATCTTGTCATTGGCCATTTCTATTCCATTTCTGGACACCACATGTCCTAGTAGCTGTCCTTTCTAGACTAAGAAAACAGATTTGAATGGATTTAGACAAATCCTCTTCTCCTGACAGTGCTTAAAAACCATCTCCAGAAATAGTAAATGCTTTTCCTCTGTGGAATATACAGTGAGGTCATCCATGAATATGGCGAGGAATTGATGAAGAAATTCACTGAAGATTTCCATCATACATCCCTGAAAAGTGGCCGGTGGATTGCAAAGGCCAAATGGCATTATTAGATACATAAATGCTCCCCACTCCATAATGAAAGTGGTATTTTCTCGATCCTTAGGAGCAATTTGTAACTAGTTATAGCCACTATATCCATCCATAAAATTGTACATCTCATATCCTGCAATCTCATCAAGTAACATAGCTATGAAGGGTAATGGGAATGGATTCTTAATGGTTTGAGCATTCAGTTTCCTATAATCTACACATACTCTCAGCTTCCCATTCTTTTTAGGCACAACCACAATAGGAAACAACCAATCACTACTGGTTACTTTAGTAATGAACCCAGCTTTCAGAAGGTTGTCATCTCTTCTTTGACCTTCTTAGCATAATTCGGATTCATTCGATAGCGCTGCAGTCGTACTAGCATGGCATCAGGTTTCAGTGGTATTCTGTGTTGACAAACCTCTGGATCCACCCCTTTCAGATCAGTATGCTCCCATGCAAGCACATCTTTATAGTGTTGGAACATATGTTGTGCCTTCTCTTTCATCGTAGGATTCAGATGTTTATTTACCTTGATCATTCTAGGGTTTTCTTCAGAACCTAAATTCCATTCCTCTATCTCCTGATCATCTGGAAGCAACCAGTTAGGCCCTCCACCCTTTCTCTTGGTTGACTCCTCAGCATAATCCCAGGATGATCCTCTGAGCTCTGAATTACCATTCTGATTTCCAGTAGCTCCTCTAGAGCAGGCCGGTTCTACTGGTGTGTTGAACTCAACTGGTTCTTCTGGCCTTCCAGTTAACCTCATTGTACGTTCTCCTGAGTTCAATTCAATGAACTGTTCTGGAAATTGTTTCTTTTGTTTTTCAACTTCATCTTTGTTTATTAAAATTGCATTGAGATCTATCTCTATTAATGGAAAAATATTCATAGCTGCCAATTTTCTTCACCTTGTACTTATGGCAGAGCTCTTTGGGTCTCAGTTCCTTTCTCCAACTTCTGGTGTTATTCGTCTGAATGTGGATTTTGCTACTGGCCCCTTGTATTGTCAAAGTCTGATCAGCATAGTCGTGAATAGCCTGTGCCATTCGCAGCCATGGGCGTCCTAGTAGTATCCCATACGCTCCTTGTACATCCAATATAAATTGGCTTTGAACTTTGCTTTGCCCACTCGTATATGAATATTCTCTACCATTCCAGTTGCCTGCACCACTCTATGATCCGCCATTCGGACTTTGAAAGGTGTTGGTTTCAGATTAGTAATTCCCATCCTTTGCTGAAGATGTACTCCCAAAATATTTACCCCTGCTCCCCCATCTAGTATAACCCTTGAGAGTGGTTCCCACTATTTCCTCACTTTGTAGTCCACCTAAATCAATGGCACTTCATCATCTCTGACATCTGTCAAGTCGACTGATCTGGCCTCCGCCTCAGTCTTCATTCGCTGCATGATGAATTTCACTGCTTCAAGTAGAGTTCTTCTAATGTCCTCTAACTCCATAGTGAGTGTTGGAATTAGGGTTGCAGAGAAACACACACATCTTGGAGAAGACGAAGGAAGCTCAAGGTACACAATGGAGAGTGTATTACTTAGTATGCAATGGAAGATAGATAGCCCTAGAGTGATGGGCGTATATACAATGCTCGGGGGGAAAAACCTCCTAAAGAGGGAAAAAATGCCCCGGCGGTCCTAGTGTGTTCACACACATCACTACCACATGTAAATGGTAACAAATCCCCCCTGGAGTGATGTGATGAATGAGAGCTGGCACAAGTAAAGGGAAGTGCCATGCCCTGAGGACATGATCGGTCCACAAAGGGGAGTAAGCCCCAAGCTTTGCGGAAAGCTTCAAGCTTCTCACGAGACAATGCCTTTGTGAAAAGATCTGCAAGGTTGTCCTGTGTTGGCACATAAGCCAAGCTGATCTCTCCTGCTGAGAGCCTCTCCCTGACATAGTGGTAATGCACCTCAATGTGCTTTGTGCGAGCATGAAAAACTAGGTTCCTCGCAAATGCCAATGCGCTTTGACTGTCAGTGTAGTTAGTGTTGGAAGTATCCTGTCCAACACCCAAATCAGCCATAAGGCGTCTGAGCCATACACACTCAACCGTAGCTGTGAAGACTGTCTTGTACTCAGCCTCACAACTCGAAGTGGCCATAGTAGGTTGCTTCTTGCTCAACCATGATATACATGAACTGCCAAGCATGAAACAAAAACAACTTGTGGACACTTGCGTGTCAAAAAAACCAGCCCAATTTGAGTCTGAAAAAGCATGTAAGTTTGGCGGCAATGATCTCCCCTTGGGATAGAACAAGCCAAGATGTAAAGTGCCACTAAGGTAGTAGAAAATCCTCTTGACAGCCTGCCAATGCTTAGACCTTGGGCTATGCATAAATCTGCTAACCTGTGAGACTGCAAACTGAATATCTGGCCTTGTGTTGCATACATAAATGAGGTAGCCAATAACAGTTTGGTAAAGAGTGACATCAGCAGGATCGCCAGCATCATGACTTCAAAATTGTTTCCATGGGAGTGGCAATAGGTTTGCAATCCTCAAGTCCAAACTTACATAGCAATGTCTCTATGTAACTTTTGTGACACAAGGCAATACCACCATCACATTGCTTAAATTGTATACCCAAGTAATGATGCAATAGCCCCAAATCTTTCATCTTGAAAGTAGCATTCAAATCAGCCTTAAATTCAACAATATATCTCTCATTTGGTCCAGTGATCAGCAAATCATTGACATAAAGAACCACAATGAGAAGTACATCACCCTCACACTTTACATACAATGTGCTATCTGTTGGACTGTTACGAAAGCCTCGTTTAACCAAATGAGTGTCGGCTTTCTCATACCAAGCACAAGGAGATTGCTTCAACCCATACAAAGCCTTCTTACATCTGCACACTTTGTCCTTTTGTCCTTTTATGACAAAACCGCGAGGCTACGTTACATAAACTTCCTCAAATATGTCACCATTCAAGAAAGCAGTAACAATGTCTGATTGATGTACATCTCAACCAAAATGAGCTCCAATGCACATAGAAAACTCACAGTAGTCATACAACAAGTGGGAGAAAAAGTCTCTTCATAATCTATGCCTTTTTGCTGTGCATAACCCTTTGCAACAAGTCAAGCCTTATGGCGATCGATCTCACCATCCGACTTGCATTTCAACTTGTAAACCCACTTTGTACCAATGGCCTTTATGCCATGAGGCAAATCACATAAAGTCCATAAGTCATTTTCTATAAGTGCATCATATTCTGATTGCATGGCAGCCATCTAATTTTATGAAATTATGTGCTTCATCAAAAGACAGAGGCTCCTCAACATCATGCAAGCTAGACACAACCAAAGCATAACACTCAGATGCATAAGATGCATGGCGAGAGCCTGAACAAGTAGGACTAGACAAAGGTGCATCCAATTTACTGTCACTCATTTTCAGCCCTTTCCTCATCAAGTACATCATGTACATCTGTATCAGTAATAGGCTGATCTGTAACATTTTCAAAAACCCCCATAGGATGTACATTTGCCTCATTGGAACTTACATTCGTATTTCCACCACTAAAAAGAGGCAACAAAGTGTCATAAATGTCCTGTGAGCTTACATTACTGTCTCTAGTACATGACAACAAGGGCTGAATAGAATCTTCCACAAACACTACATCCCGTGAAACCAGAATACACTTTGTTTGCGGATGATATAACGTGTAACCTTTGCTTTCAGCACTATAACCAACAAAAATACATTTGACAGCCTTATCATCCAATTTTCTATGTTGTGTTTGTGGCACCAAAGCATCTGCCAAACAACCAAAAACACGCATGTGCTCAATAGAAGGCTTTCTATCATGCCATGCTTCAGATGGAGAAATAGACTTCAAAGCTTTTGTGGGACAACTATTAAGTACATAAGTGGCACACATGATGGCCTCAAGCCAAAAAGAATGCGGCAAAGTTTGGACTTTTGACCATACATCGTGCCATTTCCGTAAGTGACCTGTTTTTCCTCTCAGCAACACCATTTTGATGAGGTGTATAAGGCATTGTACATTGGTGTTTTATCCCACGACTAGCCATAAATGCATTAAATTCATGAGACATATACTCCCCCCCTCGATCGGAACGGAGGGTGCCCATAGTACATTTCGAGACATTTTCAGCCCTAGCCAGAAATTGTTTGAAGCACATAAAAACTTCGGACTTCGCTTTAAGCAGAAATACCCATGCATGCCTGGAGTAATCATCAATGAAAGTCACAAAGTAAAGGTAATTGCCCAAGGACGGAGTTTGCATGGGTCCACAAACATCACTATGCACAAGCTGCAACCTGCATGTGGCCCGAACTGAACCATCCTTTGGAAACTTAGAACGCTGCATCTTACCCAAAATACAGCCTTCACAAACATGTTTGACAGGTGCTTCAAGAGGCAGCAAAGAAGCAACCATATTAGATTTCTGCAAACGCAGCAAACTGGCAAAATTTAGATGACCAAAACGTGCATGCCAAAGTTTTGCATCTGAAATAGCCCTTGAATCTGCAACAACATTTGCAAAATTTTGTCCACACTTGTCATACAAAGTGAGCTTATACAGCCCACGGCACAAAAGGCCAGATGCAACAATTTTATCACAAAAACTAATATCATGAACAGTACATCTGTCATCCACAAATTTGACTACAAGTCCAAGTCTAGCAAGTGCGGATACAGACAAGAGATTCTTCTTGATCCTAGGTACATAAAGTGCATCAACAAGTGTGAAGGAACTGCCATTTGCAGCAGTAAGCACATTCTCTCCAACTCCCTGAACCGGATAAGAGGCATTGTTGGCACAAGTGACTGAATTCCCATGAGGGACAGACTCGAGAGAGGTAAACAATTCACGATGTGAGGTAATGTGCTTTGTAGCACCACTGTTGAAATACCACACATGTGAATCTGTAGCAACTGACAAGCATGCATCATGGACAACAGGATTGTAAGTGCACTCTGCGCTAAAAGCCCATTCTGCATCATCAGCAACACAGTCTCCTTTCACAGAAGACTCAACAATGGCTACATTTTTAGTGGAACCAGCATTTGCAGTGGAACCACCCTCTTTCTTCTTAGCCTGTTTGGCCTTCAACTTAGGACAGGACTTGATCAAGTGATCATTAGCTTTAACATAATGGCAACGTATCTTCTTTTTGCTCTTTTACCAGAATTTCCAGACGAATTGCTGCCAGCAGAAGCATTAGGAGCAGAGGTTTTGCCACTCGCAGCAGAACCATAAGAAGTGGCCGCATTGCTGTTACCACCCTTCCTTTGAGAAGCAATAAAAGCCTGTTCAACTGCACGCTGCCTAGTTCTGTTTTTTCTAGAAAGTGACTCTTGCAACAGCAATGTGCATAATGCATCAAACTTGACAACTTCAAGATTTCCTTGGGTCATCAGTCTCCAAGTACTAGCAAAAGTCTGGTAGGAATCTGGTAAGGCATCAAGAACAGTATGCACAAGGGAACTGTCTTAAATGACTTCACCTGCAAAAATAAGCTGCACATTGATATGCTTGACACTAGCAAGGAAAGTGTCCATATCATCTTCCTCATGCATAATCTTCGACTCCAGCTCTTTACGCAGCAAAGCAATTTTATCCTCATTGCGGCTTGCATAAAGACCTGCTAAAATATCCCAAGCCTATTTTGCAGATTTTGCTGAATGGATGTGAGGAACAATGGTGCGCTTCACAGACAACGCAATCAATGCATGAGCCTGCGCATCCTTAACATCCCAACGAGCTTGTTCTGCCATAGGAAAAACAACTCTAACAGCTGTAATCCTTGCAGCAAGACCTGCAACATCCTCAACATCGCCTACATCCTCAGAACCAGGACGTACATCAATGCCCTGCATAATGTTCCAGACGCCCTTTAACACCAGAACATGTTGCATTATATAAGCCCACATAGGGTAGTTGTCCCCATCCAACCTGTCCTCAACAACAAATATCTTGAACACATCTGTGTTGTTGTCAGCCATGGTAAATGATGCACCTGATGTGAAAACTGCCTGAAAATAGGAGAAACAGAGCGAGAACAACACGTGCTATATAGCACAAACGTAGAAGACTATGAGGCACCTGTTATGCAAAAAATGGCACTGATTTTTTTTTTGCACAAAATGACGAAATAGCCTGTGCAATACTGCCTGTAGTGGAAACGGAGGCCGAAATGAGCCCGAATCAAAAATCTGAGCAGACTGACCTCTATGAGCGCGATCGAAATTTTTATCGACCTGTGAACGCTTGCCAAAGCTCACTGAAATCGGAGAAAGTGAGCAGGCGTGAGGTGGAGCAGCTGGCGACTAAGCCTGAGAGGATGCAACCTGCTCTGATACCAATTGTTGGAATTAGGGTTGCAGAGAAAGGCACACAACTTGGAGAAGATGAAGGAAGCTCAAGGCACACAATAGAGAGTGTATTACTCAGTATGCAATGGAAAGATAGATAGCCCTAGAGTGATGGGCGTATATACAATGCTCAGGGAAAAAAACCTCCTAAAGAGGGAAAAAATGCCCCAGCGGTCCTAGTGTGTTCACACACTCACTACCACATGTATATGGTAGTGAGTTTCTGAATTCAGAGTTGTCGTTAGAAGTTGAAGAATTGGTATTATCTTCAGAGTACCATTCCTTTGGTTCAGTGCTTCCAACTCCTTTAGATGTTCCCAACTCTTCCATCAACCCTTGTACTGCAGCCAACTGTTAGGAAATAAGACGTAGCTAAATAGATATTTGAGTAGATTACTTAATGGAGAGAGATAGATTTCACACACAAGAGATTATAGAGTAGAGAGAGAGAGAGAGAGAGAGAGAGAGAGAGAGAGAGAGAGAGAGAGAGAGTACACATGATATACGTGGTTCACCCAATGTGGGCTACGTCCACGGGAAAGCAGCCACTCAATGTCTTTAGGACTTCAAAACAAGAAGTAGTTTACAAAGGGATTATACCCTTAATGGAGCTCCCGCCTTGCTTCACTCTCACCACCTCACACTCACCTTGTTGCATCAACTTCACACTATGAAATGTGTGTAGAAATGGCCTCCTTTATAGGCCAAAAGGGTTGCCCTCTCTCATGAAAGGCAGCCATGTGTAGCCGCCCTTGTGTAGATAAGTCTAAATCGGACCCTCCAATCCGCCCATGTGTGGCCGTCCTTGAGAAGACAAGTCCGCTTTTGAATTCGGCCACCGGCCACCAGACATTGACTTCCAACCACCGGCCACCGGCCATTGACTACCGGCCACCGGCCAACCGACCGGTTGTTTTCCGACCACTTTTCGGCTGCCGTCCGGCCATAATATTCCGGCGAAAAGGAATATTCCGGCGAGGGGAAAAAAGTCTCGGGGGCGGACCCCTAAAGTTGCCCCTGATTCTTGTCCGTGAAAATTTTGGTTTCCGGTGACTGATTTTCCTTCACGCACGATGGCTTCTCCTCATAATGGAGGCCTTACAAATGTGCGCTTTTACCACAGAAAATTACAAGGATAAATCAGGCTCCATACTTAACACCAACTTGGTCTCAGGCATCCCAGTCTTCAGCTGATTTGGTTGTGCTGTCTTAAACAAATGGGTAGGTATCTTATGAATGAACTGGGCATCAGAACTCTCTGGTTGCTCTGGCAGTTTCTTGGCTAAATCCTCAATGATTTTCATGGCTAGTTCTCTTTGCTCATGCCATTCCATCAACCACCTTTTCTTTACCCTTGGCCTTCCATACCTCTCTCTGCTGAGCCCATTTGCTACGTTCAAGATTGACTGGTTTTGCTGGTCTGTTTGGAATTTCCTCAATCACCACCCCTTTGCTTCGTGTAACTGCTCGTACATGAACCGATTTTGGAACCTTCGTCTCGGTATCCGCAACTCCAGGTGTTTCTGGACACTGAGCCGCAAAATGCCCATACTTACCACATGCATAGAAATTCAGGCTTCGATTTTGAAAATTACCATGACCTCGCCCTCGGCTGGTACCCGCTTGGTATCTACCGCGCCTTGCTTCAATACCACTTGCACCTGGTTTCTCCTCTTGAGAAACAGTGGTAGTTTCCACTCTTACTGGTTCAACATTGGTGAATGCTACCACTGACAAATTTTTTCCCTTCTTAAAATCATGAATTTGAATACCACAGTTGTTCCACAAATGGCCATAGGCTTTGGAATAAGTACACTGTGGCCATTCGTTTGACACATGATCTTTAGATTTACACTTTGAACACCAAGTTTCCATTCTTCTTACCGGCTGTCTAGTCTGGCTAATTTCAGCAATTTTCCAGACCATCTCTTCAATCTTCCTAGACCAAGATCCTTTCTTAGTCTTGTCTTTGGTTCTTTCATCTGAACTGCTTTCAGAGCTACTTGAGGCTCTACTGGACTCACAATCTTTAGTAGAAGTACTGCTACTACTCGACCTCCTCTTCTTATGACTCTTTTTCTTCTTAGCTTGTTGTTCGAGCTTCAGGGCCCGCTGCACCAAATCATTGAATTTCTTGGTTGGTGCTGGCACCTCATGTTCCCTAAGCTTCTTACTACGAAACCCATTCAAAAACCATGCTCGCAGCCGCTTTTCGGATGGTGGTTCCTGCAGTTGTCTAGTTAGTTCCTTGATTTTCTCAACGTAGCTTCTGACTGACAATTTTCCCTGCCTTCTCTTATCCAGCTCACAAAGTATATCCTCATCCCCTCTGTTGTCTGAATATTCCAGTCGGAAAGCTTTAAGCAGTTTATTATATGATCTGAGTTGACAAGCCGGGTAATGGTAGTACCATTTCCTTGCTGCCTCCTTTAATGTATGCGGAAAGTAGTCACCCCAATCATCTTCATCAATATTTTTAAACTCAGCATACTACTCAAAGGCTTGGATATGAACATCCGGGTCCTCCTTGTTTCCCCCTTTGAACATGGGAAAAGAGATTTTCAATGAAGATGTGTAATCATGTCTATCAGCCTCATTTCTTTCTCTTCTCACCTTGGAATCCTGAATCTTTTTTGCAGCCTTCTTACAATAGTCCGTGTCTGCATCCCAATTAATTTCTGCTCCGTCTCAGTTGTTGTCTCCTCTCTAGCTTTTCTATTGGAACTATGAAGACTTCCTTTACTGCCTTTGGCACTTTTGTCTCCCTGTTTGGTCCGAGAACTCTTGGCCTTGCGTTCTCCCCTTTCAGCTCTGCGTCGTCGGGACTGAATGGAATGCTGAGAGTCGTGTGCCTCATCAGCATGACTGTGCTCCTCTTGAGCCTCAGTGTCAGTTGCTTGTTCATCCTTGGGATCAGAGTCTCTTTCTGACTCCTCAGGAATAGGGTCGACACGGTAAAATGGTTTCCGGCCATGACTGGGTTTGGGTGCCATTACTGCAGCTGAAACTGAAACTGGAAGAGGAGTCTGCTGGTCAATGAGCAACATCTCTAGCCATCATGATTGCCAAAATGGAATTGGAGCTGATCTCTTTAGATAGCTGATTCCAGTGTTAGAGTTTACAGCTACGGTGATTCATTAGTTCAATCAGTAGGACTAGGGAAAGATAGAAACTGAGCTAGAACAATTATATGAATTGGAATACATCTACTGAGAATTAGACAAGCTGAATGATTGGAATTAGTGTTCAGATTTAGATTTAGATTCATATTTAGATTCAAAAGAAATGGATACAAAGTATATCTGGTTGAAGTGTATTTGACTACTGTATTAGGAATTACGGAGTAATAGTACAAGTGGGGATAATGTAGCCTAGGAGCAGCTTCAGGACTACAATCACACACTACGAGTAGGAAGTCAAAAGATAAAACAACCCACAAGTACAGCCAACAATTGCCAACCCGATTACAATGTAATGGGTCCTATTTATAGCTTCTTGGAGTTACTGTGGTAACCGTCATAGTAATTACCGAATGATCCGCTGCTCAGCTTTCCAAGTGCTGGTTCCCACCTAGTGAAACTGCCTCTGCCATCTACACACACACACACACACACACACACACACACACACACACACACACAGCAGTATATTATAAGAATAGTGTTGTGTAGTGGTATGCTTTTACGATAGATTGCTCATATGATGAATGATACTTTGAGGAAATGATTTTGAAGAATAAATGGCACAAGAGCCATCTTGTTATGATATTTTTATATGATTGGATTGATAAAATTTTGCAACAACTAGGAGTTTATTCAGAGACTACTTGAGAAAGAGTGAGTATGAATGGGAGTGGGAGTGAGAGTGGGACAACTGAAACAAGATGTAATGACTGTTGAATTGATATGTACATAAGGGTGAGAGAGAGAATAAGGGAAAAAAAGAATAATAGGGAGGGAGATCCCTTTCTTGAAAAACAAGATGGAGAAAGCTTTAGAACTATTAGAAGATCCACAATACAACAAAAATTAAAAAATTAAAAAAATAAATATCTTTATCAACACTTGAACTGGATATGGAGAGAGATTCAAGGATCAATGATAGCATAAAATAAATTTTGCGAATAGCAATCATAATGAAGAAACATCCAAGCAAGAACATTTTGAGGACTAAATAATATGCTCACCATCACTCAAAAGATAAGTACTCTCCCCTCTTAGTTTTATTTTTGAATCAAGTATTATTCATTAGAAAGTCAATATTTTATTGAGCTATTTATTTTGTTGTTATAAGGGCATAAAATCTAAAGCAATAATTATACAATATATGCTCAATAAAGAAAATAAATTGGTAGATTGGGGTTTCAACTATGTATTTCCAAACTTCCTTTTTTTTATAAATTTGATAGCGAGAAGCCAATTAAATACATGTTCAATAGAAATATAATTTGGTTGATTCAGGTTTCAACTATATATTACTACCCTTTCTTTTTGGATCCAACTTTGAGTAAGAAGTATTCAAAGAAGGGGAGAATATATTAGGCCGTGTATCTCCCATAATAAAAGGTTTATAATCACTAGATAGGCTTTAAGAATGGGGCATACATTAAGGTCATGGATAAAATTCTTGATTCTACCATTAAATTTGACCTATCTTTCTAAACAAACAAATTTTCTTCTAGAGACTTGTTGCAAATGCTACCTACTTTATGTGTGTTGCTAGTTTGATGGCTCTTGAAAAAGGAGTTTTTAAAAAGTAAACATCAAGATTTTAAGTTATAATAACATATTGATTCTAGGATTATTAAAATAAATAAACCAAATAGTCAAATCTTTTTAATGATGACACTTCCGTAAATATAGTCAATGTTGGGATGCCTAAATTTTTTAATTATTTCCGATTGAATCTTGAAGCACATACTATGGAGTTTTGAGCATGAATTTTTGAGGATTTTATGTTGCTATTTTGAGTCCATGATGGCTATTTTGATGCTAGTTGTCAAAGTTCTTTGTGGAGGAAGACATAAAAATTTTGTACATTAGTCATGGTTGGGATGCCTATTTTTTTGAGTTATCTACGGTTGAACCTTGAAGCACGTTATATGAAGTTTTGAGCACAAAGTTTTGAAGATTTTATGCTACTATTGAGTCCTATGGCTATTCTAATGCTACGTTTCAACGTTTTGTGTCTATAGAGGACGACATAAAGAAGACATGTGTTAACCCTCACGGCTCACGGACACCCTATCACCTACGACGGACGTTGTATTATTTACTTGGTAGAGTTAGGTACCGGGTTTGTCGGTCCAATAGAAAAAGGATAAGAGTGATCACTGATGAGAGGGGCACTCTAACTGGAACATTGAAGGGATTAGTTGGCTAAGCATGGGCGCCCAAGTGTAAATGGGGCGAGCTCATATAAAAGTCAACTAAACCTAAAATTCACTCATTCTCTCATTTGTGCAATTGAAGAGTGCTCTTGCTCCATCGCCATCTTCTTCTTCTTCATCTTCTTGTGTGTGTGTATGCGTGAGAGAGAGAGAGAGAGAGAGTGCGATCGAGCATTGCGGCGGCACGACGGCAACGAGGCGGTTGAGCGCGGCGTAGTGACGTCTCCCTCTTCTTCGCGACGAGGAATCCTCCAAGACAAGAAGCGTAGAGCGGTGAGTGACACACCAACGCCATCTTTGAGCTTACTAGTTTAGGTTTGTTGTGTGCTTGGAGCCATTTGTGGCTCGCACACAGTGTATCGGCAAGTTCCTTGCATTGACACGTGTGACATACGCGCACATTTTTGGCGTCGTTGCCGGGGAATGCCATACACGAAGCTTGAATGGCACTTTGTGTTTCTTTTGTGGTGCAATTTCAATTGTAGGAAAGGTAAGGAAGGAGGGTGTGTGTGTTGAAAAGAAGGATTTTATGTTGCTACAGTGTATTTCTTTGTTAATGGAGTTTTCAAAGGTACTGTGTTTTTTCTCTATGTAAGGTGTTAGTATGAAGGTTGTTAGTTTTGTATAATGTAATGTACAGTAAGTAGGAAGTAGATCTATGAGAGTTAATGAAGTGTGTTAGTGTGCAACAGTAGGTGTATTAGTTGTAAGTAGGTAGGTAGAGTGTGTGTGTGCTCTCCCGCAGGCCGCGACGACCATATCCTTTTTTTAACAATAAAAAAATAAAAAATAAAAAAAATTTAAAAATAGGACCAGGATCGAGAAGATCTCCCAGACCCAAGCCCACAAACCCAAGCGCAACCTCACGGTCAGGCTCAGGCCTCAGTCGCCCTTTAAAATTACGTATTTTAGCTTCACACATAGCAAAACACTTTTTTGAGGACCAACGGAGCTGCAGGTGTCCGAACGTTGTGCTGTAAAGCACACCGCGACCCTTTGAGTGATACGCTCGTTTCGAGCTATCACACACTTTAAACATTTAAAAAAATTAAAAAACATACAAAAACGAGTGAAAACAGACGTCTAAAAAAGTAAGCGATTAACCTTCAAGGTTATCGCCGAGGCTTGTAGGTGTCAAAGGCACATGCATTTGAGCTCTGGTTGTGTGATAGAGACGGAGCAACTAGAGAGAATTTCGACTTACGCGAGCTCTCATTATCCACCTACTACCTTAGGTTCCGGGCCCTCGACGGGGACCCAAGGTAGTACAAACCAAGACCCGAACATAGCGGCTAGTGACTCTTCCTCTGACTACGACATCATGGAGGGTTTACCAATGCCTAATCCTGATAGCTCCAGCCAAGACATGCATTCCATGGGTCCGCGGTCCAGGCCGAGCGTGCTTAGCCGCCTGAAGGAAACCTTTAGTAGAGCCACTCGCTCCGAACATGGAGCTAATGATGTAAATGAGGGGGGTAGGGAAGTAAATTCTCCATTCATGACCAACGTAGACTCTATACCCTTAGAGAATGTGCACGTGGATACTTCGTTCATTGCACCTCCTGACTCTTCAGAGCTATTCCCCTCCGAGGTCATATTACCTGATGGTAGAAGCCTAGCCGAAGTGCAAGAGGTTGAGCGATATATTATTGTGGCTAGGAAAAAGGTAGCTCTAACAGGTTCATCAAACTTGACACCTTGAGCTGACAACTGACTGTAGATTGTGTTGAATTCATTCAGATGATTGGACATAGGTATCCCTTCTTTCATCTTCAACTCAACAAGCTTCTTAAGCCAGTATACCTGTGAAGCTGCACTCTGCTTCTCATAAAGATCACTCAGCTTTAACCATGCTTGATAAGCCGACATCTCGTCCACTACATTGAAGTAAACACTTTCTGCCAAAGTCAGCATAATGGTAGAAAGTGCCAATGCATCCATTTCGCTCCATTCATCTTCGTCCATATCTTCTGGTTTTATCCCCTTGAGCTTTATAGGTTTTATCTGCTTCTTTTGTACCAGCACGTGCCAAATTTGCTTCTTCCACAATGGGAAATTGGTTCCATCTAGCTTCTTGATATTGTAAAGAGCAGTGTCCTGTGATCCAGCCATAGCTACGCTTCACACTAGTTTACTTTCCTGGGAAAAAATTTGGCAGAGTTTCCCCTGTAAACTGACCTCTGAACCAATATCAACCTGTCAAATGAACCAAGAAAGCTTCAGATTCTGCAGAAATTTTGGCAGAGTCTCCTTTGTAAAATGGCTCTGGTGTACTAAAAAACAAACCAAAAAACAGCTCAAAAAACACTGTCTCTCTGACACTGTAAGCTGCGGGTAAACCTGTCCTGCACCTGTACTGTCTCTCACTGTCTTGTCACTGTCCTATAAGCATAGACTGCGACAATGCCTCAACGGCAGTAAAGCAAAGATGCAATCCCAACTGTCTAACTCACAGTCAATACATCCTAGCTGCCTATCTAAGGGTGCTCGAGGGATCGCTCCAAGACCTGTATCACCGTAAGGATCTCAACATTCGAGAATCCCCCAGCTCAATAAAACCTCACTCGACCCTCAACAAAGGTTGCAGTAAATCTGACAGTACATAGACTTCCCACAAAGTCATACATCCACAAATTTCCCACTGTATGTTATAACCGCTGCGGCGGTTGTTTGCTGCGTGACTCACAGCCAGCAAACCCTCAACAGACATACATCATCTCTGACAATACATCCCATGTGGAAGTACCTGCAATGTCAGGATGAAATCTGGAATATCAAGCAGCAAACACAAGCTACCTGATGAACTAGTGGATGTCGCCTACAGTCTGTGTGGAGATGCGTCCGTGTCGTATGTGACACGCCTCCAAGAACTGTGAGCCGTCCTTCGATGTGTAGACAGCCACAAATCAACAATCTGGGAGTGTCGATATCCTCAGCACCTGCAGTCGTAGGCTGAAAACATCAAATTTGCAGAGTCGGATCTGTACCCGTCGAGACCACGTAGTCGAAAATGGCCTGCGTAGACCTTTGTCGAAGCCGAACGGTGGCCGAGATGACCTGAGAATGAAATTCTGAGCACACCCAGCCCTTCAGGCTATCCCACAAGATTTGGGGCCGTGTCTTCGCCTGTCGAATTTCACTCCAATCTGAGCTGGTGACTCTAGCCTCCTGCAGTGCTGCCCCGAGCCTCGATCTGAGCTCTGATACGAGTTGAAGGAGTATGAGTGGAAGTGCGACGCGAGAGAGAGTGCGAGAAGAAGAGCACGAAGATATGGTGAACTCGCTCTACTGTAATGTGTAGAGCATAGTGATTTCTTATTAGGTTTTTACAAAAGAACATGTGTACATACCTGGCGGCCCGCCCACTTACCTGGGCGACCACATTGGGCTTTATACCCCAACAAATGTCAACAATGGCGGGTCAACAGATGCACACGAATACTGCACTAACTGCATAAACATACATCCTATGTCGATGCCGAAACTATGGGTATGTCAGGGGCTCGCTACAAAACCTGTATCACCAAAAGGATCTCCACATTTGAGAATCCCCCAGGTCAATAAAGCCTTACCACGACCCTCAACAATAGGCTTTGCATATTTCCATCACAATACATAAACCGCATAAGATCTTACATCAACCACAGAAATCCTTTTCTGTAACCGCTACGGCGGTTTGTTTGATTGAACAGACCCTCAAGACCTTACATCAAATGTGCACGTGACAGAGATTGCAAAAAGAGTCTGCAACGAAAACGTGTACGCAGAAGAACCGACGAAGGTAGACCACCCTGCTGTCTGAACTGAATATCTCTCAAACTGTGCAAAATTTGCAAAAACTTCCTTCTACAAAGTTGTAGACCAAGCAAAAACGGTTGTGGATCGAGGGAATGGACATGAAATAAGCTGTTTTTACAGGTCAAAACAGATCTTTAAAAATTTGCAGCTTCTACTTCACGACCTATAGGTAGTCTGAGTGACGTATCTCAAAATTGGTGAATATTTTGAGAAAACTTTTTTCTGCAAAGTTGAAGAGGATAACAAAACCGGTCAGGTGCAATGAGAATCGGCTTGAATGAAGACGTTTTGGTAGGCCAAAACAGATCTACAAAAACATGCTGCAGTTTTTGATGCTTCTCCGCTTGCCTCCCCGCTGAGCTCCAATGGTGCTCCCAATCCGTGAGCTGTGATACCAGTTGAAGTCTCGGGGGGTTCACTATGTGTAACACTACCATATCACGTGCGTTCAAGACATGTTTGTAAAACCACTTATCTGTAAATTTTGTTAGAATATAATGTACCCTTTTCTTTTAAAATCTGTAAGTTTTTTTCAAATTTGAAAAAATAATGTCCTTCTATATATATTTTTATGTAAGTTTCAAGAACTTTAAATACCCTTCTGTTGAACTCACGTGATAGGTTACATTTTTCTTAGGTGACCTCCCCGGGGTTGAAGTGCGCATGCGAGTGTGTGTGTGTGTGTGTTTTTGTGCAGCAATGGAGAAGAGAGAAGAAGAGAGGAGACACAGGTTTGGGTGGACTCCAAACACAATAGTGTTAGGGTTATGAGTCCTTATTCTTTTATGTAGAAAGAATGGTCAGTATTAGTTCTTGGTAGTCTCCGGCCACCCAACACTCAGGCGCGGCACAGGCTTTACCACCCCAACAATTTTTAGTGGTTCTTTCTATAGGCTTTTTCTAAAATGTTCAAGCTTAGTTTTATTAAGATTAATTCTCATTGGTCCTTTCTATAGGCCATCCAATAGGATTTCGAGCTTTATTGGGGGCAACCTGACTAGGGCTTGATATGTGTCCTTTATGCCCTCTTTGTCTTGGGTGAGTCTAGAGAGAGAGTGTGTGTGTTCTCTCTCATTCCCCTAGCTTTAGGGCTCGCCCCTCCTTTGTAGGAAGTTGTCCCAAGACTAAGGACTTTTAACACTAACCTTTGGAGGTCTTAATGAAGCTTAACCTAGGGTCTTTCAAAGCTTTATTGGATGCACAATTCTCTTTGGTAGACCATCTCCTTTTAGAACCCTATTGAGAGATAACTATCCCTCCTCCTGCCCCCTGTTGAAATAGGTCTAGTAGCACATATCCATATTCTAACCCTTGTTCCCTTCTATCTTCGCATATTAAATGATTAGTTTAGAATGAGAAAATCATTTGGGATAGGTAGATATTAGATTTCCTCTCTCTTGAAATCATAATCATCCTCGACTATGAGGTAGAGAAGGTAAAGCTTAGCCATTAGTCCATGGTTTCCTTTTTGGTAAAAGATCCCTTTTACCCTACGACATCATTCTAGAATGGATGACTAATCCATTTGGTGCTTGAGAGACTTAGTTGCCGCAAGCATGTATGCTGTTTAGTCCATATCACATTCTCAAAGTAGAGTGACAAATTCTGCTTGGTGTTTGGGAGACATCGTCACCACCAACATGATCCTACGCGTGCATATTTGTTAAATTTGTGCACAATCAAAGAAAAAGAGAGAGTCTTATAAAAAACACATTTTTCAATTAAAATGCATTTACATTTTCTTACTCTACTGTAGCATTGTAAGCATTGAAAAGGTTCATATTATCCTTAAGCTGTGTTCCTTGCATCCATCTAGCATCTTCAAAAGGATAATTCTTGAACTTAATAAGATACCATCATATAATCTTACCATGTCTTAGCACCTTGTCTTCATGTCAAAGGATGGATTCGGGTTGAATCACCTCTTCTTGATCCACGATCTCTGGGGGGTCTTCATTTATCGGTTTTGTTGGTGGCTCTTCTTTGTAAGGCTTGAGTAGGCTCACATGAAAATAATTGTGTATGAGCCAATAATTGGGAAACTTTAATTGATAAGCCATCTCGTTGATTGGCTTAAGAATTTGAAAAGGATCGTAGTATCTTTTTGCTAATTTAGCATAATACTTCTGGTCGCATGTAGGATTCTTGCTGGTAGTTTGCCTTAAATGAGCCTTGGGGAATTTTAGCAAGACCCAATCATTTTCCTTAAAAGCTAAGTCTCTTATGTGCTTATTAGCAGTAGCGAAGATCTTCCCATCTACCTTAAGTAGCAAGGGACTTTTAGATCTTCCCTCTATGACCTCGAAAGGTGCCTTCCTAGTAGAAGTTTATACGGTGTTATTGTAAGCATACTCTACAAGGGGTAAGTACTTTTCCCATTGTGAGGGTCGATCTACTTTCGTCACATAGATTTTTTGTAGATCTAGGTTAGCTATCTCACTTTGGTCATGCGTTTGTGGGTGATAGGCCGAAAAGAAATTTAACCTTGTTGTTCTCAAAGAGACCCTTCCAAAAATTAATGATCATTCTAGGATCTCTATCCAAGACTATGGATGTTGGTAAACCATGGTATTTGAAAACCTGAGATATAAAGAGGGTTTCCATTTGGTGTGCCTTAATAGTCTTTTTGACAAGTATAAAATGTGTTTGTTTTGTGGAGAGCTTGGTTTGCATCATAAAATACTTGAGGCTTTGGTGATCAGTGCGTAGGATGAATGGACTCCCAAAAAGAAAGTGCTTCCATGAGTCTAGGACATGTAGAATAGCTAGTAGTTCCTTTTCATATATGCTCAATACTCACTCATCAGAGTTAAGTCCTCGGCTCTCATATGCTATGGCATGCCCTTCTTGAAGCAAAACTGCTCCAAGGAAATCTCCACAAGCATCACATTGGACCTCAAATGGCTTTGAGAGATTCGACAGTGTAAGCACAGGTTGAGATATAAGTTTTTCTTTGAGCTTGTCAAAAGCATTTTTCTCTTTTGTAGTCCATGTATACCTAACGTTCTTTTTCATCAAGTCATGTAATGGTCCTGCTATTAGTGATAATTTCTCTATGAAGCATATATAGTATGCACACATACTAATAAAGCTTTGTAGCTCATATAGATTCCTTGGATTAGGCCATCCTTTTCTTACCTCTAACTTTGTTGGATCCATTTGGATGCCATTTTGGGAGATAATGTGACCTAAGTATATGAATCTCTTGTAGGAAAAGTTCACTTTTCTTTTGATTAATGAAAAGTTTATTCTCTCTTAGAACTTGAAAGATTAGCTAGAGGTATTGATTATGCTCCTTGAGAGAATTGGAGAAGATAATGATATCATCAACAAAGAATACTCCACTAAACTTGCGGTAGGGCCTAAAGATTTTCTCCAGTATCCGGTTGAATGTAGCCAAAGCATTTGTCAAGCATGAGATATTCATAAAGACCACATGTTGTATGAAAAGCAATCTTTACGATATCTCCATTGACTACCCTTATCTGATGATAGCCACTTTTAAGGTCAATCCTACTGAAGTAGGTAGACCCTTGTAATTTATAAAATAGATCTTCTACTCGTGGCACGAGAAATCTATTTTTGATAGTGATTCTATTTAGTGCTCTATAATCGACACACATATGATATGTGTCGTCTTTCTTTTGGACTAAGGGGATTGGTGAACAAAATGGTGAAGAGCTAGGCCTCACCATCCCCTTTTCTACCAGTTCATGAACTTGCCTCATGAACTCCTCTTGTTGAGCTTGTGAAACTTGATAAGGAGGCTTATTAGGCGGTGAGCTTCCTGGTAGAAGCTCTATTGCATGATCGTCATCCCATCATTTTGGAGGTAACTCCCTAGGAATATCATCAATAAAAACATCTTGGAATTTACTTAGGAAAGTAGACAACTCTAATTACTCTTGATTGCGACCATTTTTATCTAGTGAAACATTAGGATCATTTAGGGATTCCTTAACAAATATCATGTATGCGGAAATTGAGCTTCTCATTGACTTATCAAAAGCAGGTGTATTTACAAGGGGTATGGTGTTACCCGACTCAGTATCATCTATGTACATGTTATTTTCCCTTTTAGGGAACTGCATATTGGCATCCATGCTATTGAAATATAGTGCCCATAAGATAACATCCTCATGTTGGAGAGGGGAGACGAAAAATTCCTCTTTGTCGACGTAGCTTTGGACATGAAGCCTCATTTTCCCAATCAAGGGAGTAATGCATTTTGTCTCTTGGAAGCCCCATCCACATTCACAATGTCTCCCATCTCAAACGCTTGTATGCCTAACTTGTAGCCAGCTCGGTTGATATAAAGTTGTGAAGTTGACCCAGGGTCAAAAAAGGATAAAGGCATCATGCTCTCTCACCTTTCCCCAAGCATAGGAAAGGGAAGATCCTTTGCAATGAGCGTCCCATTTTTTAGTTTCAATCATAGAAGCTCTAGGTGGATCATTGCGTGCATTTTTTTGGGGGCAAGTGCGATAGCCATCTCCTTGCTCCCCGCACTTGAAGCACTTGTTGTCTTTGCGAAAAAACTCTAGCTCTTCACGGGAGAGTATATTCTTACCTTTGTAGACTCCTTTATCATTAGCTTTTTTGTTGTTTTTGCTAGAGTTGCATTTAGAATAATTTTGAGCATTGTTCTTCTCTTTAGGCTCATTTTGATCTTTAGTTTCCATGGGCTTATAATCCCTCTTAGCCCCTTGTTGGAAATCGATTTGTGAAGCGACCATAATATGATGTATGACCATAGAGATGGTCTTAGGCCTTTGAGAAGTGACATATTCGGCCATGTCTTCAGATAGCCTAGCACAAAACTGTAGTTTTTGTTCTCAAAGTCTATCTTTTTGTAGACATTGGCTTTGAGATGCAAATCTCAAAACTTGTCTGCATACTCGTAGGGAGACAACTTCAAACTTTGCCATTTGGTAAGAACTTTGTCTTTGACACCACTTGCAAGAATCTGCTTCATTATGGAAACTCTTAGGGCTTTCCACGTCCTTGGAGCTTCACTATTAGCTCATAGACTAGCCCACCATTGTCTGGTAGACTTTTGAGAATGCATAGGTACATGTCATAGCTTAGACGACTCCGTGAAGCCCTCATCTCCAAAGGCTTCATCAAATTGTTGGATGAAGGCCAAGACTTAGTTCATAGCACCAAAGGTGCCATCATAGGTGAGAAAAGAGATGCTCTTTCCTTCCTCCTTGAACCTTTTCTAAGTAGCATAAGACTTTTGATTCCCTCTCCTTCTAGGCTCTTTAGGAGATAAGCCGCTACTTTCATCAAAAGAAGAGGAAGGTGATGAGGATGAAGAAGAGGGTGACCTCTTTCTCTCCGAGGATAAAGGTGATGAAGATGGAGAAGAGGGTGACCTCTTTCTCTCCATTTTCTTCCTTTGATTCCTCTCTTCCTTCTTGGGATTTCGAGGAGAAGGACTATGTGGTGATATTTTCCTCTTAGAAGGAGTTGGAGATCTTCGTGACCGCTGTCGTCATGGAGCCACATCTTCCAAAGGGTCTGAAGACTCACTTCTTTCTCTTCGTAGGGTTCCTCCTCTTCTTTCATCGAAGAAAGTCTTCTTTTGGAAGTCTTACCGAGAGGCTTCCTAAGTACTCTCTCTTTTTGGGGAGTTTGGAGAATCCCATGGGTGAGAAGTTGTTGGACAACTTCATCTAGTAGAGCGGGGTTTCCCATGGCTTGTTGTAGCCTGGTGACAAGATAATTCACAAGCATAGGGGCATCATTAGTAGCACCTTCATGTGCAAAATCAAAGTCATCAATATTCATTCTACTCGCTTTATTATTGTCAGCCATGCTAATAGATTTTAGGTGTATGCTAACTTACTCTTTGGTAGCTTAAAAACCTCTCGTACTAGGATCTCTCCTCTTAAACAAGAAAAGAGAAACCAATTTCTTTGATACCAATGTAACAAAAATAGGATAATTATACTGATTGTAGTGAACAATAGTGAACATTTCATTAAGAGAATTTTGAATAAAGATAGATAGGGAGCACTTGATTAAAGATAGAAATATAAACATGACACCTAGTTAGCTTGGCATGAACAATACTTGTAAAAGAGAGAGAATTAGAGAAATTGACAACATTTGAGGATCGGATTTACTTGGATCCCACCCCCCCTCCAAAAGGCTTCCGTATTATATGTTGTCCCATAAAGAGAGACTTGGTACAATACATTCTCTGTGTTCCTTGAGACCTTGTTGATTCCAAAGAAAGACGTCATTCCTTATCTTACTATATCTAATGCCCTTCCACTGATATGTGCCATGTGGCACAAGCTAGCGCATGGAGCATTAGAGAAGGCTATGGGGAATCAAAGAGGAGGGAGTGGAGGTCAAGACATAATCATGGGGAGGAGGGGGAAACTAATTCCCTCTCCTGTTCCCTTCTCTCTGTCTCTCTACCTATTGTTCTGTTATAGTGCATACCACAGTATCCCCTTGTCCCTTTCTCCCTACATTATCTCACCCCCTATCTCTCTCTCTAGAATGTTGCTATTACCCCTATCTCTCTCTCCACAATGTTGCTATTTTTACATTGCCCACATCTGCATTGGACCTGAAGCGCAACCCTTGGAGGTGAAGCTGTTGCAATGTCACTGCTTTATTGTTGTGAGCTGCATTGGATCTATGGAAGTCCTTTGGAGCCACCAAGCATTGCAGGTAAGCCCTCTCCCCAATGCTTTGTGATTATGTTTGTATGTGTGTGTGTGTGTGTGTGTGTGTGTGTGAGAGAGAGAGAGAGAGAACATATTTGTGCATAGTGTTTGTTGTGAATTGTTTTTTAAATATAAGTGTCTTGCATAGGGTCACATGTCTATGCAGAAGACCGAAGCATATATGATTTTAGTTGAGAATTTGTTTGCACATAGTAGCGTTTTGCATGGTGTCACATGTCTTTAAGAGGCAAGCATAGGTGATTGCAACTAGAGAGATGCTCTTGGTGAGACTCTCTAGATTGGTATCGACAAAAAATAGCCCAAAGCTTCATGGTGTTGCCTGTGCTGGGCGTCAAAAAGCAGTGTACGTAAAAAGACACACATCATAGACATGTAGCTCTCCAAGCACTTTTTGTGCGTTGTAAAGTGCACCACATTTGGCATACATGTTGACCAACGCAATGCTAAGAATTATGTTTTGAATGTTTGTGTGAGAGAGAGATGAAATGAAATGTTATACTAAAGTCTCCTAAGGGCCATGTTGACCTATGAGAAAAAAGAGTTACATTGACATGGTAAATTTGATTAAGGGGGGGGGGGGGGGGGGGGGGGGGGGGGGGAGAGAGAGAGAGAGAGAGAGAGAGAGAGAGAGATTGCACTAAGAAATGTCACCTTTTTTCCATAGTGTATCAAAGGCTTAAGTGAGAATGTGATCCAGTAAGTGTTTGTACTTGAATCTTGGGAGTGACTTCAATAATGTTAAGGCTTTGGTGTATCTCTTGCACTAGGAAATGTCACTTTTTTTACATAGTTTATCAAAGGCTTAAGTGTGTTATTATACAAAAAGAACTAGAATATGGTCCTGAAAACCTAGGGCCTTCTTTCCTCAGGGGTACCCAACTAGGTCTTCTATGCCTTTTGAGTGCAAACTCATAATGAGATAGTAGGTATCTCCTTTGTAAGGAGCTCTATGCCTCCATTACCATATACTTCACTCTTGAGCTCAAAAGGGAGTGCCACAACTTAACATTCCTATTGTCAAATTTCTTTTCGCTTTCCCTCCTTTTAGCTTGACTCTTATGTCATACAATCTTATAATAGGAGCTTCGTCTCTTTCATTTTTGAAATTTTAACGAAACCCTTCCCTCTTTTGTTAGGCTTTAAGTGGTGATTTTATCTAGAGAGTTCTCATCCACCGCTGAAAAAAGCCCACTGCTTTGTGGACTTGTCCCTGTTGGGCATTGCTAGAAATCACTGCACTCCAAGAGACAACATCTTGCATTGGAAGCTCCTTAAGCATATTGAGTGGTATCATGCACCTTCAAGATACAAGTGTAAGTGATTTTATATGGAGAGATGCCTTCGCTTTGCATCCGCTAAAAACATCCCAAAGCTTCCTTGCCTTGTCCCCATTCAACATATCCTACAATCAATGTATTCCAAGAGACAACATCCAGAACAGGTAGCTCCTTAAGCACTGTCTGTGCTTTATGATGTACACCACATTTGGCATACATATTGACCAAGGCATTTCCAAGCATGACATTTTGTTGCAACAACCCTGACTAACAATATCATTGTGAATTCTTTTGTTGAAGTAGTTTCTTGCGTAGTGCCACATGCCTTCAAAATGCAAGCATAGGCAATTGCATTTGGAGAGATGGCCTCACTTTGCATCCTCTAAAAGAGCATAGAGCTTCTTGGCACTATCCTTGTTGAGCATATCTAGCATTCAAAACACTCCAAGAGAGGACATACGGGACAAACAATTTCTCAAGAACTTTTTGTGATTTTTGAAGTAGAAATTTGGCATACATGTGGATCAAGGCATTACGAAGCACATCGTCTTCTTTCAACCACCCGTGAATAACAACATGCTCATATCAATGTATTTGCATAGTGCCTTTCAATAGCTCCTGAGTGGCAACGTCATCTTGAATTGTTTATGCCAGCATCAACATCTTGACGCCACACGCTTTCAAGATGCAAGCATAAGTGATTGTATTTGTAAAGATGCACTCACTTTGCATCCACTAAAAGTGGTCCAGAGCTTCCTGGTCTTTCTCCCACTCTGTGTATTTTGAAATCAATGAATTTCAAGAGACAACATCCTGGAGAGGAATCTCCTAAAGCACTTTTTGCACTTTGCCAAGCATGACATTTTGTTTCAAGAGCTCCTAACTAACATTATCATTGTGAATTCTTTTGTCGACATCAATGTCTTGCGCAGTGCCACATGCCATCAAAATGCAAGCATAGGTAATTCCGTATGGAGAGATAACATCACTTTTCATCCTTTGGAAACATCCCTAATCATCCTAGCATTGCCCTCTGTTGGGCCTATATTCCGCATTCATATCACTCCAAGAGAAGGCATATGAGACAAGCAACTCCTCAAGAACTTTTTGAGATTTTTGAAGTAAACAACATTTGGCATACATGTTGACTAGGGCATTGTGAAGCATGATGTTTTCTAGCCATTGACGAACGATATGATCATGAATTCTTTTGCCCTTCAAGTTGAAAGTGTAAGTGATTTCATCCACATTTTCTTTCAACAGCTCCTGACTAACAATATCATCGTGAATTCTTTTGCCCGCATCAACATCTTGAGTGGTGTCACATGCCTTCAAGATGCAACTATAAGAGATTGCATCTCAAGAGATGCCCTTGCTTTACATCCACTCCCCCTCAATTAATCAACAAAGTCCAAGAGAAAACATGTTGGACATGTAGCTCCTCAAGCACTTTCTATGCTTTCTGAAGTGCACCACATTTGACATACACATCGATCAAGGCATTGGAAAGCATGATGTTTTCTTTCAATATCCCTTGAATAATATTATTATCATGAATTCTTTTGCTGATATCAGTGTCTTGTGTAGTGCCACATGCCTTCAAAATGCAAGCATAGGTAAATGCATCTAGAGAGATGCCCTCACTTTCCACCCTTTGAAAGCAGCCCAAGGCTTCATGGCCCTACCCTTGTTAGGCCTATCTCCAAGAGAGGGCTTCCTAGATATGCAACACTTCAAGCATTTTTTAGGCTTTCTACTGTAGACGACATCTGGCATGCATCTCGACCAAGGCAATTCCAAGCACGATGTTCTCTTTCAATAGCCCTTGACTAACAATATGATTGTGGATTTTTTTCCCATGTCATTGTCTTGCGTAGTGCCACATACCTTTAAGACAAAAGAGGAGATTTTATTTATGTTTTCTTTTAGAAACCCTTGAACAACGATATCATCGTGAATTCTTTTGCTCAGATTAGCATCTTGAGTGGTGCCACAAGCCTTCAAGATGCAAGCATAAGTGATTTCATCTAGAGGGATGGCCTCACTTTGCATCGCCTAGAGCTTGCTGACCTTTTTCCCGATTGTCATATCCTTTAACCAATGAATTTGAAGAGACAACATCCTAGACACATAGCACCGCGAGCAATTTACACCACATTTGGCATACACATCAACCAAGGCATTGCTAAACACGACGTTTCCTTTCGACAACCCCTTACTAACAATATCATCATGAATTCTTATTTTGATATCCATGTATTGCGTTGTGCCACATGACTTCAAAATGCAAGCATGGGTAATTGCGTTTGGAGAGATGCCCTCTTTTTGCAACTCTAAAAATAGGCCAAAGCTTCTTGGTCGTGCCCTTGTTGGGCATATCCTGCACTCTTCAAGCACTTTTTGTGCCTTCTAGAGTAGATGATATTTGGTGACTAGGGAATTGTGAAGCACGATGGTTTCTTTCAACAACCCTTGACTAGCAATATGATCTTCAATTCTTGTGCCCATATCAGTGTATTGTATGTTACCATAGACATGTGGTAGTGATGTGTGTGAACACACTAGGACCGCCGGGGCATTTTTTCCCTCTTTAGGAGGTTTTTTCCTCCGAGCATTGTATATACGCCCATCACTCTAGGGCTATCTATCTTTCCATTGCACACTAAGTAATACACTCTCTATTGTGTGCCTTGAGCTTCCTTCGTCTTCTCCAAGCTGTGTGTGTTTCTCTGCAACCCTAATTCCAACAATTGGTATCAAAGCAAGTCACGTCCTCCCGGGCTTAGTCTCCAGCTGCTCCAGCACACGCCTGCTCACTTTCTCCGATTTTAGCGAGCTTTGGCAAGCGTTCGCAGGTCGACAAATACTTTGGGCAAGCTCAAATAGCTTGGTCTGCTCAGAATTTTGATTTGGGCTCATTTCGGCCTCTGTTTCCATTACAGGCAGTACTGCACAGGCTATTTCGTCATTTTGTGCAGAATTTCTGTCAGTGCCATTTTCTGCATAACAGGTGCCTTATAGTCTTCAACGGTTTGTGCTATATAGCACAAGTTGTTCCCGCTCCATTTCTCCTATTTTCGGGTAGTTTTCACATCAGGTACAGCATTTACCATGGCTGACAACAACAACACAAATGTGTTCAAGATGTTTGCTGCTGAGGACAGGTTGGATGGGGACAACTACCCTATGTGGGCTTATATGATGCAACATGTTCTTGTGTCAAAGGGTGTCTGGAACATTGTGCAGGGCATTGATGTACGTCCTGGTTCTAAGGATGTAGGCGATGTTGAGGATGTTGCAGGTCTTGCTGCAAGGATTGCAGCTGTTAGAGTTGTTTTGCCTACGACAGAACAAAGCTCGTTGGGATGTTAAGGATGCGCAGGCTCATGCATTGATTGCGTTGTCTGTGAAGTGCACCATTGTTCCTCACATCCATTCAGCAAAATCTGCAAAACAGGCTTGGGATATTTTAGCAGGTCTTTATGCAAGCCGCAATGAGGCTAAAATTGCTTTGCTACGTAAAGAGATGGAGTCGAAGATTATGCATGAGGAAGATGATATTGACACTTTCCTTGCTAGTGTCAAGGATATCAATGAGCAGCTTATTTTTGCAGGTGAAGTCATTTCAGACAGTTCCCTTGTGCAGACTGTTCTTGATGCCTTACCAGATTCCTACCAGACTTTTGCTAGTACTTGGAGACTGATGACCCAAGGAAATCTTGAAGTTGTCAAGTTTGATGCATTATGCACATTGCTGTCGGCAAGAGGCACTTTCCAGAAAAAAAAGAACTAGGCAACGTGCTGTTGAACAGGCTTTTATTGCTTCTCAAAGAAAGGGTGGTAATAGTAATGCAGCCACTTCTTATGGTTCTGCTGCGAGTGGCAAAAATCCTGTTCCTAATACTTCTGCTGGCAGCAATTCGTCTGTAAATTCTGGTGATAAGGGCAAAAAGAAGATGCGTTGCCATTATTGTAAAGCCAATGATCACTTGATCAAGTCGTGTCCTAAGTTGAAGCACAAAGAAGCTAAGAAGAAAGAGGCTGGTTCCATTGCAAATGCTAGTTCCACTACAAATGTAGCCATTGTTGAGTCTTCTGTGAAAGGAGATTGTGTTGCTGATGTTGATGCAGAATGGGCTTTTAGCGCAGAGTGCACTTACAATCCTGCTGTCCATGATGCATGCTTGTCAGTTGCTGCAGATTCACATGTGTGGTATTTCGACAGTGGTGCTACAAAGCACATTACCTCACATCGTGAATTGTTTACCTCTCTCGAGTCTGTGCCTCATGGGAATTCAGTCACTTGTGCCAACAATGCCTTGTTACGGCATTAGCCGCATATGCGGTCCTGCGGAGGTCTGGACACTGCGGATCAGGAGTCAGGAGTCATGCGGTATCCGGTGGCCGGAGCGGCAGTTCTTCATAGGATATCATGGGACAGTAGTGTGTGCACCGTTCCCGATCTGCGTTGGAGCAGCGGTTGTATATGGAGGGGCATACCTGTCTTTTGATGTAACTTAACCAATCTCTATGATATTCATGGCGTCATCTATTGTAATCTGTGTCTGGATTACAGATGAATGAAGCAAGCGTTGTTCTGGGTCTTTGTACTTTGTACTTCCTTCTCTTGTCATTATGTGCGTTGATGTTCATATAATGTAGTTGTGGGTAATCATTCCCGTAATGCCTATTGCTCCTGTGTGGGCAATAGCCATTACATCTGGCGACCACGATGGGAAAGTTAGTGAATATGAATAGAACGGATTGGGATGTGAAACTTCCTTCTGCCTTATGGGCCTATTGGATAGCTTACAAAGTGGCCACAGGATTGACTCCTTTTAAGTTAGCATTTCGCATGGAGGCAATCACTCCGGTGGAGCATGTGATTCCGAGTTTGCGGATGTTGATTGCGGATCAGCTTCTTCCGGAGGATTCCGTGATTTATCGATTGGATGTTTTGCAGGAACTGGACGAAGAGTGGCTGCAGAGCTTTGTGGTGCTGCAGGATCTGCAGTCTAGGCGGAAAAAATGGCTGGATCGCTCGAAAGCACGGCAATTTGTTCAAGGACAGCTGGTCCTTGTCTTCAATTCCTGTCACGGGAAGATGTTGGGGAAGGTTAAATTAAAGTGGTCAGGACCATTTTGGATTTTTCAAGCATGCAGGCCTATTTCTTTTTATTTGGCGGATTTGCGGGGGGAGGTTATTTCTGTGCCGGTCAATGGTTTCAGACTGCGCCATTATGTTTCACCTACCACGATTCAGTGCCCCTTTGCTGCGGTACAAGAGCTGGAAGCTGCCTTAATCATGATTGGGGATTCTTTTGCATGCAATCTTGGGAAGCGGGAAAAGATCTATGATGGTTGCGACACCGTGGATCGCCCTATTTTGGGAACTCATTGTGGAAGGGTTACTATTGCATGCAGACGTTTTTTATTGTGATTCTCTAGTTTCGTGTGTCGCGCGCTCTTAGTGTTTTATTCTCTGCTCCTGCATCTCATCGCCACCATGACAACTTCTCTTCTACAATGTGTCCCTTTCACTCCCGTGCAGCAGCTCGCACTTCAATGAGTGGACACATGGCTGCAAGACTTGCGGCTGCGTGTGTTCGCCAACTTGGACTGGCAAGGACTCCCAATGCAACCGCAGGCAGCACGTTTGATCGAGCAACTCGCGGCTGGTGATATGGTAGTCCTCAACAATCAACAGATACAGTTGACAGCAGAAAGAATCTCAAGATGTTGTTGTTTACCCAACAATGGCGTGGTGCGAGCCTCCCATGTGATCCCTGCTGTAGATGTCGAGCCGGAATTTGGCTTGAAGGTCAAAGGGGAGTATAAACTGTCAGGGTTGTTAGATGTGGCAACCAGGGATGCATATCGGTGGTTCCTTGAGGCGATTTGGCTATAGGCCAAAACGTATACTATTTCGACCCGAGCTAGAAATGTGTTGCATTCGGCCAACTTTAGGCCAGTAGCTTGGGCAGCAGTGGTCAGAGAGCGACTGCTGGCGGAGTTCCAACGAGTGATGGCACAGTTGGGGAGGGGTACCCCAACCGATACAAAGGTGGGCCAACTGCTCACATTGATCTTTCCTTTGAGAGAAGTGTTTCCTCTCGCCCTGCATCCTCTTTTCCACTTTGAAGATGATCGCTTGGTGGTCAAGGCACTAATCCTCCTCTGTCGCAAACACAAAGCTTGGCAGTGCCGGCGGAGAGTAAAACATAGCAGCAACAGGTGGGTACTGTGGAATTGCCTGGTTCATCGACGGCGATGGTATCCTCTGGAGCGCAAGAGATGGCCATTTTAGGTGCAAGATCAGCAACCGCAAGCACGGCCGTGAGGAGCAGCAATTTTCAACACCACCTCCAGCAACTGCATCTCCTGTTGCGGAAGATTCTGCGGTGGCTCGATGGCGCCGCCGAATGCAAGAAAGAGTTAGCAGTACGACTCCCTTGCGGATGAGCTCTGCGGTTGCGGACGTCCCCGCTCAATTGGAAGCGTCGGGTATTACGAATGCGGCTGCCTCGACGGGAGGTATTCTCCCCGCAGCGCTACCCTGGGAGTCTACGGCAGTAGCGACCCCTGCTGACCAATTACAGGCATGCGGCACATTTTTTAGCAGACTTGCAGAGTCTATTCGTGCGGCCTGGCCAGCCCTAGCCACAGAGGGACGAGTCAATGAGCTGGAAGCGCAGGTAGCGACTTCGCAGACTCGGATTGACGAGTTAAACACTTAGAATGAACAGCTGACTGCCACTACTCGCCAGCAAGGGGTAGAAATACAAAGATTAAGAGGGGCTAATGCTGAGTTTGTAAGGTCTATTCAACAAGAACTTCTTCAGTTGAGAACATAGCATAGCCTAGCTTCTTACTTAACCTCGCACCCTGGCGATGTAATGATCAACATGACTGATTTGGATGCATTGGCAGTGGAGATGCAAGAGGATCTCCGAACTTTTTTAGATAATCAATTACAAAGCTGGAGCACACTCTTGGCTGCTGAGGTGGGAGCATAGCCACCCGCTCAGCAGGTTGTGGTGCACCAACCCGAGTCATCCAACACTGACAGAGGTAAGAGTGTTGTTACAGATGGTTTGGATGTTGCTGATTGGGCACAAGCTACAGAGGATTGTGCTAAAGCCAAGGCTCATGTGTCTCGTTTGCAGAAAATGATTCGTCGATTTCGTAAGGAGAGGCGCAGGGTCTGTTTTTGGGTGGAGACCTTAGCTCATTCCTTTTCTCTCAATCTCCCACCTTGGCCTCCATTTTGGGCTGCTCTTAATCGCTACCTTACTCGTTATTATCCCTTGCATACACCTCTTGCTCCTCTGCCACAGCCGCCTCAATCTATCTCCTTGCCAACGCAGTTTATTCCTCCGGCTGCCTGGCCGGAACAAATTGAGATAGATCCACGTCTTTTGGATGAGGTCTATCGAGCCCATACTGTAGATTTTTGGGGCTTTGGCTATATTGATGTTTCCTCTTCACCAGAGCAGGGTGCAGAGCAACCACCGGAACCTTCCAACATGAGGGGCTGATTGTGGGTTTGCGCAATCCACCGTGCATGCACATGCAGTCCTGCGGAGGTCTGGACACTGCGGATCAGGAGTCAGGAGTCATGCGGTATGCCGCGGCCGGAGCGGCAGTTCTTCATAGGATATCATGGGACAGGAGTGTGTGCATCGTTCCCGATCTGCGCTGGAGCAGCGGTTGTATATGGAGGGGCATACTCGTCTTTTGATGTAACTTAACCAATCTCTATGATATTCATGGCATCATCTATTGTACTCTGTGCCAGGTAGAAGAGTCCCCTCGTCTCCGACGATCCCGGCCATTGAAATAACATTCCACTGTATTATGAGTATTGGTCGTGCAAATCGCACACCACTTCTGATTCATTGCACATTCCTGAGCAACATGGCCCGGATTCCAACATTGGGTACACCAGATTTCCTTCAGACTTTTAGCCATTGCAGCCGATTCCTTCGATCCAGAGGATACACCTTTCCCGTGACACTGGGATTTTTTTCGTGGTGTCTCTTCCGATTCTTTTCCCGAATCGTTGTTGCCTGAGTCCGAGGAATCAGATCCTGCGGATTCAGACTCCGAACTATCACTGCCACTGTCCTGTGACTTCCGATGAGATTTCTTTCTATCTTTCTTCTTTGACTTCTTTGGATGTTCCGTATCCTCTAAAGCCTCTCCTGCTACTACAGCCCTAGCAATTATAGTATCCAATGGAGTAGTTACCTTATCCACTGTCGCCATAGCCGTTTTGAGATCCTTGTTGAGCCCCCGCAAAAAATAGTCATTAAGTACTTCTGCTGCCGATCTTTGTGCCTGAGGTACCCTCTGCAAAAGCATCCGAAATTTTGCAGTGTAATCCTCCACTGGCAATGACTTCTGTCGGAGCGTTCGAAGCTTCTCCAAATGTTGAGGGGCTGTCTTTTCTGTTCGAAACCTTCGTAGAAACGCTATGGATAATCAGCATACGTCTGGAAATGATCATCAGGATATTCGGACAACCATTTCGCAGCTTTCCCTGAGAGTGTAGATTCAAATATTGACTGTTGATGGAGAGAAATCACCACCCCAGGATGATTCAATCCATAAGCTTTATTGAATTGGCGTAAATGTGCATCCGGGTCTTCACTCGAAAGACCTCGAAACCGACTATACTGAATCTGAGGATGAGCCATCACTCCTTGCCCAAATGTTCCTCCTCCCCCCGGAAAAAGCTGACGAGCACTAGGAGGTGGGGACAGTGGCGGAGATACTCTCGGACTGCTTATCGGAGACGGTGGTGGAGCAACCTGTGTGGGTGAGGGTGAACGTACAACAGGAGAACATGACTGACTGCGCGGAGTACGTCTCGCTCGCCGCAACCTCCTACCACGCACCGGGCTTGGTGATGGAGATACAGATTCCTCAATCTGCGGTGAAGAAAAAACAAATTCATCTGAACCGCCTCTCCTCCGACGTCTTCCTACAATTGGAACCACAGGGTCAGGCGGACCCTGCGACCTAGTGCGCATGCATATTCATCGCAAGCCGTTCATCACGCATCGTGGTCGTCAGATGTAATGGCTATTGCCCACCCAGGAGCAATAGGCATTACGGGAATGATTACCCGCAACTACATTATATGAACATCAACGCACAGGATGACAAGAGAAGGAAGTACAAAGTACACAGACCCCTATTGATAATCCGGAATGGATTTCTCCAATTGTGGTAGTACCAAAGAAAAATAAGCAAATCCGAATTTGTGTGGATTACCGGAAATTGAATGCCGCTACTGTTCCAGATCCTTTTCCTCTCCCGTTTTTGGATTCCATTTTGGATGATGTAGCAGGACATGAGATGTATACTTTTCTGGATGGCTTTAGTGGATATAATCAAATCAGAATGGCATTGCGGGATCAACCAAAAACAACTTTTATTACCGCATGGGGAGTATTTGCCTGCATAGTAATGTGGTTTGGATTGCGGAATGCACCTTCCACTTTTCAACGAGATATGTTTCAAATCTTTGGGCCTTACTTGACGGATTTTATGCGGATTTTTTTGGATGATCTCAGTGTTTTTGGAGCACAATTGGAGCATTTGCAACAGTTACGGTTATGCTTTACGAAATGCAGAGAGGTAAAATTCAGTTTGAATCCTTTAAAGTGTGCATTTTCTGTTTGCAGTGGCAGGCTCCTAGGGCATATCATCTCTGAAGACGGCATATCTGTGGATCCGGATAAAATTTCCGCAATTATGGAAGCTCCTGCACCGTGGAATCAGAAACAGTGCCAGATTTTCCTGGGTCAAGCCCAATGGCATGGGAGGCATTTGCGGTTTGTCACGCATTTGGCAATCCCGATTACTTAGGGAGCTCATGCTATAGATTTTGAATGGACACAGGAATGTGATTTGGCTTTTTGAAGATTAAAATTGCAGCTCTCCAAAGCTCCGATTATGCTGGCACCGTATTGGGGGCAGGATTTTCATGTGCTCGTGGATGCTTCGGATCGCGCTATTGGCAGTGTGTTGATGCAGGAACAAAGTCAAGGATGGTTCCGACCGGTCTATTATGCCAGTAGACGATTATCATCTGCAGAAAGAAATTATTCAGTAACAGAAAGGGAATGTTTAGGGATGATTTATTCAGTGAAGAAATTCCGGCACTATCTGTTGGGCCGACGGTTTTTCTTCCATGTGGACCATTCGGCTCTGTTATACCTGGTAAGGCAACAGAATTTGACGGGAATATTGGCCCGATGGGTGCTTCTATTGCAGGAATTTGACTTTGAGGTCATACACAGGCCAGGGGCTCAGCATGCGGTGGCAGACTACCTATTCCGGCTAGACTCTGGAGAGCCGCCGACGAGGGTCGTTGATGAATTTCCGGATGCATCTCTGTTTCTAACAGGAGTCGCTGCAGAAGATATTACCGTCCCGAGTCAGGTAAGGGTCATTCCGAGCATTCCATGGACATGGTATGAGGAGATGTTTCATTTTCTCAACAGCGGCGACATGCCTTCCTTCTTGACCAGCCATAAGAGGAAACGTATGGCTATTAGAAGCAGGAATTTCGAGATCATTATGGGGAAGCTCTATTACCGCACGGTGGCAGAGGTGTTACTCCGATTTGTGCTACCACAGGAGCAAGAAGCAGTCCTAGAGGAAGTACATATGGGTATTGCCGGAGGTCACTTTGCAGCACTAATTACAGCTAGAAAGGTTCTCCAATCAGGATTATGGTGGCCCACATTGTTTCAAGATGCGAGAAACTATGTGCAACAGTGTGATGTGTGTCAGCGTTTGGGGCAACCTACCAAACGGTCGAGAATGCCTTTTCAGCCAGTCTTGCCCTTGGAGCCTTTTCAAAAGTGGGGTTTGGATTTTGTTGGTCCTTTTAAACCAGTGGCAGCTCACATAGGGAATAAGTATATCTTGACAGCCACGGATTACGCTACCAAATGGGTGGAGGCATGGCCTTTGAGGGATAACACTGCAATTTCTGTGGCGGGATGCTTATATAAGGATATCTTTTCTAGATATGGCTGCCCTATTGAGCTAGTTAGTGACCAGGGAAGTCATTTTTTGAATAAGGTGATGGAGAGAATGCTGCGGTTTTACTTTGTATTGCACAGGAAATCTTCTCCATATTATCCTCAGGCGAATGGGCAAGCAAGTCGAGAGCTTACGCAAGGCGGAGCAATGAAGAGAGTTAAAAGTGAAAGCCCCTATGTCACTATCCTTGCTAAGAGAGCAATCGAGTGCTCCTGACTTAGCAACCGCTAAGGGCCAACCCCTAGAAAGCAACATTGCATCTAGCTCAAAGGACACCCCTAGCACCTCAATCCTAGATGGAGCGTTCTTAAATGAGAACTGGGAGTACGAACTACAAACGAAAACTCTGAACGACCTATACACAGGTCACACCTATCACGTGGGTTGGTTAGATGTCCTACAATCCACAATGGGTGCTACTAGTGTGGAGGATCAACAACAAAGAGTTTGTGAGGTCATCCATAGGGTCATTGAGTTAGAGAGACAGAACAAGGGGATCAAAATGCCTTCGACGGGTCTCCTGAGATTCTTGGATACAGGGAAGGCTAAACAACCGACGTTATCGCAAATGGAGACTCCCTCGGTAAGTCCGATGGATCCCCCATATGTTGTTTTGCCATGGGTCTCAGTGCAATATGAGCCCACAAGTGATAGCTTTACCTTTCCAAGTCTAGATCATCTTTCCCTTGATGACACCACGGCTACCATGCCTACCCCAATGATGGGCATGCCAAGAAACACACCATGGACCTCATTTGTTAGTAAAGCACCGCTACATGGTAGCTCAATGCCTGCAACAGTACCTACAAGTGTGTACCAATCGTATGCACCTATGGGTCATCGCACTCATGTAGTCCCTACCCCTCCCATTGTTTCAACTACCTATGCTCCACAACCACAACACCCAAGCTCTTATTTCCAAGGGACTACACCGGCTAGCATTAGCATGTCACATCCGACGTCTGCTATGCCTAGGGCCACACATATGAACTTTGGGCCACCACATAGCACAACATCGTACCCCACGTGGAACCCAACGGCTTCCTATGCACTAAGCCCAATGCCAATACCTACTCCATATGTAGTCTATGAAGCGCCTTCACCCACGGTGCCTACTCACTTAGGTGACTTGGCAACATTTGCTCAAGCTATTGGTCGATCTATTGCTGAGAATATTCGTAACACGCCTGATAGAGCGCCTAGAAGTAAGGCAGTACAAATAGCCAAGCTCACACAAAAATTTAATGGAGATGGGGATCAAGGGATTGAAGTCCAAAAGGTGCCGTTAAACATTGCCAAATTGATGGATTTCATGTCTTCAGAAGTTAGAACCACCATCATGTCCAAACTATATAAAGACCTTAAGCTAGTCTCAGCTCTTCGAGCCTTCCTCGATGGAGAACTAAAGTTTGGGCTACCACAAATTGCACAGATGGATGGAGCTGGGGAGATGCCAATAGAGGAGGAACACTTTGATCCACAACCCAACCTAGATGAGAACCTTGTTATAGAAATACCTGTTAACAAGTTGGGACAATACTTTGAGGGTGATGAATCCAATGAGACCATACTAATCACTACTAAGGGATTAACTGTGAAAGGAATCCTTGATGGTGGCGTTGGGGTTAGCATTGTGACTAAAAATTGATGGGAAACTATGGGAAGACCTCACCTTGCGACCACAACCATAGTAGTGAAGATGGCCAATGGGTATATCGTTAAATCTATTGGGATGCTAGAAGATCTCAAGATCAAGGTCTTTGGACATAAAATAAGGATTACCTTCATTTTTATGGTTTTGTTCAAATACACTATGGCATCGGAGATGATCTTAGGACGTCCTTTCATGAGGGAAGCAAAAATGGTGCATGACTGGTCTAAAACCATGTCTACTTGCAGCTCCAAGATTCTGTCATTCGAGTGGATCTTGTTACTGGTCGAGCACATCCTCTAGGAAACAGATTTCTAATTGATCATAGATCTGACACCACAGTTCACTCGGCCCCATTGTAGTATTGTTACACGTGTAAAGCGGACACTGATGTTGGGGCAGATTCTCCTTATATGGATGTACTACCTGGGATGACTGAGTCTGACAATGTCGATTGGGTCCACCTAGCAGCAATCATAGACACTTGGGGAAATATGGGGATGACCTGGGTAACACCTGAGGGGGATGAAATGCCCGTACCCTTAAATATGCTACAAGCAATGCATATAGCGTCTGACAAGACTCATCCTAATATAACAAAGGAAACATACAAGTGGGTCCCTAAATGTTCTTTAGCAACCATGGCTGATGCTAAAAAACAGAAGCCTTGTAAGAAACGTCCCACTCACTCCAAGAAAAGTAAGAAAACGTGGTGGTGGATTCCTAAACGACTTTTAGAAGCCCAAGGCTACTATAAAGGAAATGATCAAATCTTGGTGCCAAAACGTAAATTGTGCTCTTACTTGTCATCGGGCCCATGTGAGCTCAATCCTATAGCTCCAAAACGAATTGACGATCGTGGAAAGAAAAAATCACAGAATGCTACACACCCGCTCCAGAGCTAGTTTGGGAACCGAAGGAAGAACGATTTGTTCCACCTAGCTCAGGAAGGGGGGAGTCCCATGAAGCTTCTAGCTCCTCATGTAATGCATCCATAGAGGTCAAAGCTTCTCCACAGCCTCCACTTACAATAGTGGACCTCCATAAAGCTACAAAGGAATCCACACCTCCCAGTGTTCAAGAATCACCTGATGAACCACTTCAAGTTTGATCCTGGGAGAGTACCTTACCACCCTTGCAACTTGATGAGGCACCTAAGCTAATAGAAAACTACTGGCAAAAATCCTCACCTATTACCAACTGGAACAATTGGTTTCAAAGGGTGACGAGCACATTTCAAACGGTATGATCTACCCAAGGAAGGGGGGAGTGTTTGCTGACATTCATCATTCACTCACTCCCCTCTCAACCTTCCTCCTTGACCTCTTAATCTCCAATCTTAGGGAATGTATATATAAAGCCTTATACTCACAAAAAACAAAATTAATAAAGAGCAAGAGCAATTAGCAAACGAGTATGCACAATAAAATTCAAAACATTGACCCAGATCTACACATTCACATTCGGTACACTAAAACAGAAACCTATGTCATCAACCACCTTTGATCCTTATCACTCAAGTGATGGAGGGTAGGTAGGATTAGTACGATAGGAGTGTTTCTGTTTTAGAGTTTAGTGATTAGCAAAGTTAAAGTTCTTTTTTCCCACTGATGTGCCTCCTAGAGGTATTCTTTGTGTTTCTTAGTGTGTACAGGAACGTGTTGCTGTTGTTAGGATTTAGACCTTCATGGAATCTTTCTCTCATCCACTTTTCAAATCAAGCGCGATCATCAACACAAACAGGTGCTTCTTGTCCATTAGCATGGCCCCTTATCTTTTTTGCATTCATGTTTGTCTGCTTTAATTGTGATTGGTAGCATAATATTCAACGCATTTGCTTAGTACCAAACATTAAATTCAATGTAATTTTTTGTCATAATCACTTGTCTAGGTTTAAAAATCAAGCAGTCCCGACTAAGCTAGTTTGACCAAGATAGGCGTTAGAGATCTTTTCTTAATACCATGGGGAATGCCTTCCTAATAATCAATGGTTACTTAGGTTCTTAATCTGATTTAGGCAGCATTGTGTGAAATATACTAGGGGTTTCTAGTGGGCTTAGTTCCTATTGACCTTTAGCTTAAGTCTTATAAAGGGAGTTTACTAGTGTGATGAGCCTCGGGAGGTTTATAGTGTTATATGACCCCCCAAAGTTACAAAATTAAAATGTTGAAAATGAACAAAAAATAAAATAAAAAAATCAAAGTTCCACAATGTAAAATCTTAAACTGGAAGAGAAATCTCAGCTTGATTTGGTACTTCACTCACATGTATCGCCTATGGTACTAGAGCCCTAGAGGTTCCCAGTGTGGGCGCTTTTCCTTGAAAAGCAAAAAACCCAAGGCATACAAAATAAGCACATACATCAAAATTGAATCACTATGAAAAGACTTTGGGGGGTCAAAGAAAAGGTAATCAGTCAAGCGATGATATCATGAGAAATTCCTTTTATCGTAGCTTAACTACAAGGTCTTCTAGGTATAGCCTCTAGTCAGCCCTCGAACATGAAATACTTGGCTCTCGCGATTAAACAACTTAATTGACCAGAGAAAATTAAAAAGCTTACCCATGGTATTAATAGTCAACCTTTAGTGCCTTCGACCGTTGAATTAGCGACCTCGAACTTGTTTAGTTTTTTACCTTCCCAACTGTTTATGCGTTTGATTATATTGCAATTTAATGTTTATTTTGCTGACAAATGATTTAGAATTTTGCTACCAATCAATTTGTCTGCCTAAAACTGCATATGCTTTTTAATTGTATATGAGAATGCAATTACTGTGCCAATGTTGTTTGATTTTGCAATGACTGAAGAAGGCTAAGTACATTCATCTCAAATGCTCTTCCACCTCGACGAATGAGCTTCAACTCAATAGCTTCCGAGGACGGAATCTACATCAGGAAGGGGGCATGTTAACCCTCACGGCTCACGGACACCCTATCACCTACGACAGACGTTGTATTATTTACTTGGTAGAGTCAGGTATCGGGCTTGTCGGTCCAATAGGAAAAGGGTAAGAGTGATCGCCGATGAGAGGCGCACTCTAGCTGGAACATTCAAGGGATTAATTGGCTAAGCATGGGCGCCCAAGTGTGAATGGGGCGAGCTCATATAAAAGTCACTAAACCTAAAATTCACTCATTCTCTCATTTGTGCAATTGAAGAGTGCTCTTTCTCCATCTCCATCTTCTTCTTCTTCATCTCCTTGTGTGTGTGTGTGTGTGTGTGTGTGTGTGTGTGTGTGTGTGTGTGTGAGAGAGAGAGAGAGAGAGGGAGAGAGGGAGAGTGTGTGTGTGTGTGTGTGTGTGAGAGAGAGAGAGAGATAGAGAGAGATAGAGAGAGAGGGAGAGTTCGATTGAGCATTGCGGCGGCACGACGGTGGCGAGGCGGTTGAGCGCGGCGTAGCAGTGTCTCCCTCTTCTTCGCAGCGAGGAATCCTCCACGACAGGAAGCGTAGAGCGGTGAGTGACACACCAACGCCATCTTTGAGCTTACTAGTTTAAGCTTGTTGTGTGCTTGGAGCCATTTGTGGCTTACACACAGTGTATCAGAAAGTTCCTTGCATTGACACGGGCGACATACGTGCATAAGATGTCACTTATCTAATGCAAGAATCGAGAGGGAGTTATGATTGCAATTAGGAGGAAGACATAAAGAAGTGGCTTTGTGGTTTTAGCTCCTTTAACTTTAATTCTTGAATCAATACAACAAACTCTTTCGTCTCTAATATATTCCCTATTCTTCAAATATCGTGTCTCTAATCATGACTTTAGTATGGTACAACCATGACCTTCTGACAATTGACCATAGTTTTTACATCAAAGACTTCCAACTCCATGTACTTTTTTATGCCCAAACACCTTAGTGGCACCCTTGAATGGTTTGCCAACTTTATATAAAAAATGAAAATTGCTTACCATGTTGAGTCCCAACTTTGAACCACGAGCTTCAAAAATAAGAAGAGCACCTTGAGGACAAGAAATTTAGAGATACTAGAGGGAGCGATGAGGGCTCTTGTGGTATTCATTTTGCTTGAAAGATTGCTTAAAATGAAATTTTACAGGAGGATGTGTATGGCCAAGCCTCCAACGTGATGTTCATCATTGGTGTAGGTCATGATGTCAAAGCATGGCAAGTAGGGTGCTATAATCAACTATTGGAGAAACCATTTTGGCTTATATATCTTTTTAAAATGGAGTACTAACACAATAGGTCCAGTAGGTCTCCCCAATCTAGGAAAAATAAAAAGCCTTTCAAAACATCTTAAGTGTATATGTGAAGGGTGAGTTTAGGACATTAAAAGACCGATGAAGGTGGAGAGTCTAAAGATTTTTTGTTTCCATATAAAGAGCTAGTCTACTTTACATTGGTAAATTTGTGTTTTTCTTCTCCTTTATTGTACTTTAGCGTTTTCTTCTCTTTGAAGTGTCCTTGTACTATGTAGTATTTTTTATTTTTTTTGAAGCCATTAGGAATACTTTGAGTACTAGAGGAAAATATTATATACTCACTACTATTGATTATCTATCCATGTGCATTGAAGGAAAAATTATGGGGCATGTTACTAGTAAAGACGTTGCCAAATTCGTATACAAAGATATTTTCAACAAATTTGGTATGAATTTGGATCTACTCTATAATAAATGTCTAGGTTTTAGAAGAGAGCTAGTGGATGATCGATGTGAGAAGCTTCATGTGTAGTGTAGGTTTACTACTCCCTACTATCCTCAATGAAATATAATAAATGAAAGCTTCAATGAAAAACTCATAAAGATGACTCAAAAAAATATCAGAGTTGGAATATGGAGTTATGTTGACCCATGGGTCAACAATACGACATAACTCAACAAAGCCTTATTTTCTTACAGTTATGAAATGATGCGGATTGTGGTTAAAAACATCATGTGTAATGAGTAGCTAGTCTAGTCACAGAAGCCGCAGTGCAATGGCACTTCCAAATTGTAAATACAAATCCATTTGACCCATTGAACTATATTTAGGTTTAACCTATGGTAGCCTTAGTATATAAGGTACCTATGTCATTTTGTAAAGAGAACTTTATCATAATCTAGTTATGAGTTGCCATCGATTTTGTGAGAGAGAGAAAGAGAGCTTCATCTTGACGCCACTTCCTTCTTGCTCATCGCATTGGAGATTCGACTGCACCGTCGCGATAGGCTCGGAGAGAGCTATGCAACAACGCCAATCATTCCACGTGAAACGGAGTATGCATACTAACACTCCTACGAGTTATTTGTGACCGTAAGTGTATCAAACAATGTTTGTCTTTTGTGTGCAAGTGGCCATTAGAATCGTGGCGACATAAGCTAAGCATAGGTACTCATAATTTTTGAGTTTCGAGCACTTTCAAAATTCATCTCTGTCTTCATCTGCGTTTTCTACAGATGGGTCTGGAGTGAGGATTTGAAGTGTAGAGGCTTTGTGATAGGTGTATCCTAGTGAGCGGATGGTGTTCCTTAATTTTTTGTACGATTATGGTATGGTTTGGTGAGTTCCTTTTGTTTGTGTGTATGTGGGTTGGTTGGTGTAGTTGAGAGCAATGCGATTCCTGATTGTGGTTTAGTTGGACTTCCAGAGTGTTGTATGTGTGGGATGGTCTTAACCTAACAAGCTAAAGAGATTTTCTCCGTGTGCCTATGGTGTCATCTGTGTCCTTGATTAACGCTGATCTAGGTAGTGTTGCATGCACCTTATGGGTGGTGTGATTCTCTCCCGCATCATTGGTGCCGTTGTCAGGACACAAGGACTTGAGTAGGTAATCCTACTAACACTCATGTGATGGTTGCTTGCTTTAGTTCTCAGGGGATTCACCATGGAAAACTTACCGCACCATGTAAGTGCAGGGGAGGGGGAATTTTTTACAAGTTACATAAGCGTATAAGTTAAGGGCAGGCCCCCAATAATTTATCTCCCAAGCTTAAAAATAAGGGAGGGGGGTATCATATTTATGAGGGGGGGGGGGGGAGGGACTAACCTGGGTTGATTACTTATAACGATTGGTCGCAGGTGTACACTAGAACTTGTATTAATTTTGGGAAAGTTTTTTATCAGGTCACACATCGAATTTTGCATCAAGCCAGTCATAGATAAGGGTGATTTGGAGCAAGTCAAGGGTTGATTTACACCAGCTTTGGATGGGTCAAAATTGGGAGATGAGTAGGTAGAGTGTAGGTTGACCGGGCACATAGTTTAAAAGTCAAACTAAGACACATTGAGGGTACATGTAGTTATCAATACAAGTGGTTCCTTAGTACGTTGTCAATCACTATGCTACAAACTCTTTGACTAGTTTTACTTAGTTAGATCATGTGAGACCTGATTTTCTTTATGTAAGATAGGGGTATGATAGTTTTCTTCATTGATTCTTGTATAAGCATAGAAAGAAAGGTCATATTTCCTAATATGAGTCGTATATAGGGGGTTTATCAAAGTTGTCCACTCGCAGGTGGCGTCCCGTTTTGTATATAGAGTGAATTTCTCAGGCTTTAGTTTCAACTAAAGAAAACATTTTTCTTAAATAGATCCGAAAGAGGATATTCTGAGATCAAGTGGACAGCTAAGAAATGTGTGTCTTACCAAGGGTCTACGACTAGATAGATTTAGTTAGGATTTGTAGTATTAGTTGTAAATTAGACTAGTTGTTGGTGGTCGAGTGATTTGTGAGGTGATAAAAGCGTTGGTAGTCCGTGTGTGGCAGTGAAGCATTTTTCTACTCATAAATGCAAAACCCCATATGATGTGTAGGAGTAGCTTTAGGTAAGTGATCTGATTCTGATCTAGAGCTATTCATCACCGATTTATTTGTTGAAGTGCTTGTTTGCATTCACGATCTCGGAAAATTCTGATTTGAGGGTAGAAATGCAATAAACATGTTTTTATTGATATTTTTCCATGACTAATTGGTGTTATGCATTTAAGAGACCATTTGCAAGAGTTCTGTCTACAAAAACTACAATTCTAAAAACTTGGAGATCATACGCATATGATGTCTCAAGACGCATTTGGAGACCAAATTTGACAAATCTTACTGCATCAAAGTGTTCAGAAGGAAGGTTTTACCCCTAGTATACCTTGAAACTAAAGTTTTGGCCAACCATTGGCACCCAAAAGACAAAAGACGGAGTGTCGAAAGCGAAAAAAAGAAAAACTTGTCATCCTGAGCACATTTTTGCATGAAAATTGGTAAAAGTGCTTGAAAACAAGTGTTGGAGACTTGGGGATGCTGTTGCCATATACATGTGGTAGTGATGTGTGTGAACACACTAGGACCACCGGGGCATTTTTTTCCTCTTTAGGAGGTCTTTTCCCCCGTGCATTGTATATACGCTCATCACTCTAGGGCTATCTATCTTTCCATTGCACACTAAGTAACACACTCTCTATTGTGTGCCTTGAGCTTCCTTCGTCTTCTCCAACCTGTGTGTCTCTCTGTGTAACCCTAATTCCAACAATTGGTATCAGAGCAGGTTGCGTCCTCCCGGGCTTAGTCGCCAGCTGCTCTAGTACATGGCTGCTCACTTTCTCCGATTTCAGTGAGCTTTGGCGAGCGTTCGCAGGTTGACAAATACTTCGGGAAAGCTCGTAGATCTTGGTCTGCTCAGATTTTTGATTTGGGCTCATTTCGGCCTCCGTTTCCACTATAGGCAGTACTGCACATGCTATTTCGTCATTTTGTGCAGAATTTTTGTCAGTGCCATTTTTTGCATAACAGGTGCCTTACAGTCTTCTACGGTTTGTGCTATATAGCACGCATTGTTCCCGCTCCGTTTCTCCTATTTTTGAGCAGTTTTCACATTAGGTGCAACATTTACCATGGCTGACAACAACAACACAAATGTGTTCAAGATGTTTGCTGCTGAGGACAGGTTGGATGGGGACAATTACCCTATGTGGGCTTATATGATGCAACATGTTCTTGTGTCAAAGGGCGTCTGGAACATTGTGCAGGGAACTGATGTACGTCTTGGTTCTGAGGATATCTAGGTGATGTTGAGGATGTTGCAGGTCTTGCTACAAGGATTGCTGCTATTAGAGTTGTTTTGCCTACGGCAGAACAAGCTCGTTGGGATGTTAAGGATGCGCAGGCTCATGCATTGATTGTGTTGTCTATGAAGCGCACCATTGTTCCTCACATCCGTTCAGCAAAATCTGTAAAACAGGCTTGGGATATTCTAGCAGGTCTTTATGCAAGCCGCAATGAGGCTAAAATTGCTTTGCTGCGTAAAGATCTGGAGTCGAAGATTATGCATGAGGAAGATGATATGGACACTTTTGTTGCTAGTGTCAAGGATATCAATGAGCAACTTATTTCTGCAGGTGAAGTTATTTCAGACAGTTCCCTTGTGCAGACTGTTCTTGATGCCTTACCAGATTCTTACCAGACTTTTGCTAGTACGTGGAGACTTATGACTCAAGGAAATCCAGAAGTTGTCAAGTTTGATGCATTATGCACATTGTTGTTGCAAGAGTCACTTTCCAGAAAAAACAGGACTATATAGTGTGCAGTTGAACAGGCTTTCATTGCTTCTCAAAGAAAGGGTGGTAACAGTAATGCAGCCACTTCTTATGGTTCTGCTGCGAGTGGCAAAACTTATCTTCCTAATGCTTCTGCTGGCAGCAGTTCTTCTGGCAATTCTGGTGATAAGAGCAAAAAGAAGATGCGTTGCCATTATTGTAAAACTAATGATCACTTGATCAAGTCGTGTCCTAAGTTGAAGTCTAAAGAGGCTAAGAAGAAAGAGGGTGGTTCCACTGCAAATGCTGGTTCCACTACAAATGCAGCCATTGTTGAGTCTACTGTGAAAGGAGACTGTGATGCTGATGTTGATGCAGAATGGGCTTTTAGCACAGAGTGCACTTACAATCCTGCTGTCCATGATGCATGCTTGTCAGTTGTTGCTGCAGATTCACATGTGTGGTATTTTGACAGTGGTGCTACAAAGCACATTACCTCACATCGTGAATTGTTTACCTCTCTCGAGTCTGTCCCTCATGGGAATTCAATCACTTGTGCCAACAATGCCTCTTATCCAGTTCAGGGAGTTGGAAAGATTGTGCTCACTGCTACTAATGGCAGTTCCTTCACACTTGTTGATGCACGTTATGTACCTGGGATCAAGAAGAATCTCTTGTCTGTATCCGCACTTGCTAGACTTGGACTTGTAGTCAAATTTGTGGATGACGGATGTACAGTTCATGATCTCAGTTTCTGTGATAAGCACATTGAGGTGCATTACCACTATGTCAGGGAGAGGCGCTCAGCAGGAGAGATGAGCTTGGCTTATGTGCCAACACAGGACAACCTTGCAGATCTTTTCACAAAGGCATTGTCTCGTGAGAAGCTTGAAGCTTTCCGCAAAGCTTTGGGCTTACTCCCCTTTGTGGATTGATCATGTCCTTAGGGGATGGCACTTCCATTTACTCATGTGCCAGCTCTCATTCACCGCATCACTCCAGGGGGGATTTGTTACCGTATACATGTGGTAGTGATGTGTGTGAACACACTAGGACCGCCGGGGCATTTTTTCCCACTTTAGGAGGTTTTTTCCCTCGTGCATTGTATATACGCCCATCACTCTAGGGCTATCTATCTTTCCATTGCACACTAAGTAACACACTCTCTATTGTGTGCCTTGAGCTTCCTTCGTCTTCTCCAAGCTGTGTGTGTCTCTCTGTAACCCTAATTCCAACAGATGCTAGTGGTTAAATTCTGGCCAAAAATTCATCAGTAGACATCATAAGCGTATGATATTTGAAGGATAGTTCTGGCAACAAAAATCAACCTTTGACTCTATACCCATGTTTTGCATATTGTGTTGAGCATATACACCAAATTGCATTTCATTTGGGCTTATAAATCAAGAATCGAGGGGATTTTACTCTTTCGGGAGATTTCCTTGTCAAAACGTGGTGATTTTGTCCATTTTTTATGTCCAAAATATGTTGTGAGTACATATTTAGGTTCTACATACCAAGAAGCACCTTGGGTAGAAAATGAAGTAATTTCTGACCACCTAGATATCATACGGGAATGATATCCTAGAGGCCATATTTGAGATAAAAAAAGATACATGTGAGTGTACCCTTGTGATCTAGGCCAAATTTTATTTAATTTGAAGCATTTTTGGGCTTGTAAAGGCCATAAGACAGATCTATGCAAATTGAATGCTTTAATTGATCATATCAAGCACCAAAAGTATTGGATTTGAATTCTGAAAGTTGATGTGGGTTACTAGTGTAGTGAGGGACCTCTGGAGTAATTTCACTTCCTTCTGACTAGTTAGACATCATGCATGTATGATGTCTAAAGGGCAATTTTAGGAATCAAAATTGATATCAGAGCATACGAAGGTATTTAGCACCACAAGACAAGCTTGTAGACCAAGTTTCATCCAATTCTGAGCACATAGACATCATACGCGTATGATGTCTCAGGTCAAGATCTGAAGGTCCAATTGCACTTCTAACCACATAAGAGGTTCGAAAATGATGTGTTAAGCTTGTTTGCAAAATTTCATATCATTTGGACATATTTCTTTGAATCTAAAGATATTTCTGCAGATCCAAGAAGGTAAAGGTGAAAAAGTGGTGATTTTGAGCAATTTTGATATCAAATTTGTTGTGATCACATATTTTTGTTGTTTTATGCATCAACGAGTATGTTGGGTAGAAATCTAAGGGAAATCTAAGCCAAAAGACATCATACGTACATTATGTCTTAGAGGGCAGATCTGGGTCAGATCAGACAGTATACCATAGTGTCCTAAGGCATAAAAGAAGTCCCTAGCCAAAATTTCATTGCATTTGGGCTGAAAAGTGTCAAAAGACAAAAATTGGGCACGGTTCATGCTTGGATTGACCACAACTTGCTCAAAAAGTGTTGAAATTGAATTCTAAAAGTTGTTGAGAGTTGATTGACTGATAAGGAGTCTCGGGGACAAAAGTCACTTCATTCTGGCACAAAAGACATCATATGCATATGATGTCTCAAGCCCCAAATTTGAAGCCAAAACCTGCATATGAGCTTATAAAAGTGTTTGCCATCACAAGATAGGCCCAAAGACCAAGTTTCATTCAATTTGAATCACTTTTGGCTTACTTAATCTCCGAGGGCAGTTGCAAGCAACTAGACGGAAAAAGGAGTGATAAACCTGTCTAAAAGTATCAAAATCACAAACTAAGACTTGGAGTGGTTAGAGTGCATCAAGGAGAGTCTACAATTAACGTTTGGAGCACTTCTGAGTCGATAGACATCATACGTGTATGAAGTCTCCAGGGACAGCTCCCAATATCGGATTCAAATTTTTTTAAATCAAAACGAAGCTCCAAAGTAGCTCTACAAGATTCAATGTAACCCCTTGAACAACAATCAAAGACCCTTTGGGTCATTTATTGTTGGTCAACGTTCGAAAAAACATCATTTGAGGAAACGGTCGCGGTTTTGGACATAGTTTTAACTTTTTCCTAACCAAGCATTTGAAAACATTGGAATAAATCTTCTTACATTGAGCGCCTAGAAATCATGTCTACTTTAGATTAAAGCTTAGCTTATACAAGCTTCGGTATCCCAATGATAGAGGAACATCCACCCCATAATGGATCTACCAAACTTGCGTTTGATAAAGATCAATTTTGTTGAGAGAGTTTGCATGATAGGTCGTGAGAGTGAAGGACTGTATAGATACATTGACGGCAGTGAGGTCAACCTTTTTAGGTGCTTAGAGCCATACCCAGAAGAGCTGACGGATCACGAGCTCTTATATGTCTTTACGTACGGAGTCGACTGTCAATGGAATTCTATAGTTGTTAACACGTATGGACGAGAGGATATATATGTAGAAAGCACAAATCCACGGACTGCATTAGAAATAGGTGGATTTTTGGTCAATGAAGGGTCATAAATACCTCCACCAAACACGAGAATTCCAAACAGGGAGCCACTTGATTTCTTTCTAGAGCAATAATGAGAGATGAAATAATCACGGAGATGGCAGACATGCCTCCTCAAGTGAATATCCCTAATGGACCAATCTCCAACAGAATGACCAATCCCTTCAAAGATGAACCTAAGCATAGTAAAAGGCATGAAGCGAGAGAAAGATTGGGAGAGTCTATGGTTAGACTTGTAGAAAATCGGCGAGTTAGATCGTCCAAAGTCTAGAAATGGGTAAATAGAAAATAACTCTGGATCCAAGAGATCATGTGGCGGCTTTCAGAAGAGTAATTAGAGGCGAGGAAGTTTTGGATTTTATGACACAATTTGTGGGATTCAAGCTCACTACGGAAGATGACGCGGCTACATGGTTCGACTCAGTGGAAAGTCACAATTTTGAGACTCTAGGCAAGTTGTTTGAAGAATTCATCAAAGAATTCTCACAGAAAGGCATAGCTCACAACACGGTCTCACAAATTCATAGACACAAACAAAAAGAGGGTGAATCAGTATGCAGCACGGCATTATGACTCAAAAGATATGTCAAGTTCTATCCAAGAGTGGAACTACCTATGCAGGCATGATTGATGTTGATCATTATCCAGGAAATGAGACATGTGGGTCTTCAGAAGGATCTGCATATGATAAGGAGCATGACGCTAAACAAATTAATCAAAGAAGCTCTTTATCTGGTGGATAATTGTGAGGAATATAAAGAAAAGGATTATAGGAGTCAAGAGGATGACACATACTCTCTGCATAGTGATTTACAGATGACTGAATCCATAGAAAAACCGGTGGCACCTATCGATCAAGGGCAGTTTATCAACAAAATGGTCAAGACGTTAACTCCTCTTGTAAGGTTTGATCCAAGGGATCTTAAGTGGTGAAAAATTGAGAGAAATGGACAAACCATACAAGAGAAGAGTGTTACTATTGTTGGGGTATAAAGCCCAATGTGGTCGCCCAGGTAAGTGGGCGGGCCACCAGGTATGTACACATATTCTTTGTAAAAACCTAATAAGAACTCACTATGCTCTACACATTACAGTAGAGGGAGTTCACCATATCGTCGTGCTCTTCTTCTCGCACTCTCTCTCGCGTCGCACTTCCGCTCGTACTCCTTCAACTGGTATCAGAGCTCAGATCGAGGCTCGGGGTAGCACTTGCAGGTAGCCAGAGTTACCTGCTCAGATTGGAGTGAGATTCGACAGGCGAAGACACGGCCCCAAATCCTGTGGGTAAGCCCAAAGGGCTTGGTGTTCTCAGAATTTCATTCTGAGGTCATCTCGGCCACCGTTCGGCTTCGACAAAGGTCTGCGCAGGCCATTTTCGACTACGTGGGCTCGACGGGTGCAGATCCGACTCTACAAATTTGGGGTTTTCGGCCTACGACTGCAGGTGCTGAGGATATCGACACTCCCAGAGTGTTGATTTGTGGCTGTCTACACATCGAAGGACGGCTCACAGTTCTTGGAGGCGTGTCACATACGACACGGGCACATCTACACACAGTCTGTAGGCGACATCCACTAGTTCATCAGGTAGCTTGTGTTTGCTGCTTGATATTCCAGATTTCATCCTGACATTGCAGGTACTTCCACATGGGATGTATTGTCAGAGATGATGTATGTCTGTTGAGGGTTTGCTGGCTGTGAGTCACGTAGCAAACAACCGCCGCAGCGGTTACAATATACTGTGGGAAATTTGTGGATGTATGACTTTGTAGGAAGTCTATGTACTGTCAAATTTACTGCAGCCTTTGTTGAGGGTCGAGTGAGGTTTTATTGAGCTGGGGGATTCTCGAATGTTGAGATCCTTTCGGTGATATAGGTCTTGGAACGATCCCTCAAGCACCCTTAGATAAGCAGCTAGGATGTATTGACTGTGAGTTAGACAGTTGGGATTGCATCTTTGCTTTACTGCCGTTGAGGCATTGTCACAGTCTATGCTTACAGGACAGTGACAGGACAGTGAGAGACAGTACAGGTACAGGACAGGTTTACCCGCAGTTTACAGTGTCAGAGAGACAGTGTTTTTGAGCTGTTTTTTGGTCTGTTTTTTAGTACACCAGAGCCATTTTACAAAGGAGACTCTGCCGAAATTTATGCAGAATCTGAAGCTTTTTTGGTTCATTTGACAGGTTGATATTGGTTCAGAGGTCAGTTTATAGGGGAAACTCTGCCGAATTTTTCCCAGGAAAGTAAACCACTGTGAAGCATAGCTATGGCTGGATCAGAGGACACTGCTCTTTACAATATCAAGAAGCTGGATGGAACCAATTTCCCATTGTGGAAGAAGCAGATTTGGCACGTGTTGGTACAAAAGAAGCAGATAAAACTTATAAAGCTCAAGGGGATAAAACCAGAAGATATGGACGAAGATGAATAGAGCGAAATGGATGAATTGGCACTTTCTACCATTATGCTGACTTTGGCAGAAAGCGTTTACTTCAATGTAGCAGACGAGATTTCGGCTTATCAAGCATGGTTAAAGCTGAGTGATCTTTATGAGAAGCAGAGTGCAGCTTCACAGGTATACTGGATTAAGAAGCTTGTTGACTTGAAGATGAAAGAAGGGACACCTATGTCCAATCATCTGAATTAATTCAACACAATCTACAGTCAGTTGTCAGCTCAAGGTGTCAAGTTTTATGAACCTATTAGAGCTATGTTCCTATTGATCACATTGCCGGAAAGTTGGGACACTTTTCGCACAGCTTTGAGTAATTCTGCACCTCCAGATGGTTTGAACATAGCAGGTGTAGAAGGAAGTCTGCTTACTGAAGAAACCAATAGAAAGACAATGGACAAAGGCAAAGGAACAGCCTTAGTTGTCAGGGGAAGGACCAAAGAAAAGTACAAAGGTGGAAAGAGGAATCAGTCTCGTAGCAAGTCCCGCAGTGCTAAAGGCAAGAGTGACATAGAATGCTACCATTGTGGCAAGAAGGGTCACATGAAAAGAGACTGCAGAGAATGGAAAGCAGAAAAAGGCAAAGAGAAAGCTGAAGACCATGGTGAGAAGAACAAGTCCTCAGTGAAGATTCAAGAAATAAATGTGACAAACACTGTTGCAGAGGATGACAGTCTAGTGTCAGAAGACATCTACTTCTTGAAGAATACAATGGACTCAGCTCTCTTTACAGCATCTGATGGAAATGCACTGAGTGACTGGATTATAGACTCAGGAGCATCACTTCATGTGTCTCCAAACAAGGAGTGGTTTACCTCTTATGTGACCACTAAATATCATGTTCGGCTAGGCAATGGGCAGACATGTGAGATCTTAGGTGTTGGAGATGTTCAATTGAAGTTTCAGAATGGCTCTTCTTTCACGCTGAAGAATGTGAGACATGTTCCCGCAATTACAAAGAGATTGATCAGCACAGGTTTACTTGATGATGCTGGCTACGTCACCACTTTTGGACAGAACATGTGGAAGATATCCAAGGGTTCTATGATAGTAGCACATGGAGTAAAGTCTGGAGGACTTTACATGATCTATGTATCAAATGTCTCTAAAAATGTAATCAATGTAACCGAGCAGCCGAACATTTCTTTGTGGCATAGCCGGTTAGGAAATATGTCCAAGAAGGGAATGGAAATCTTGTCTCGTTCTGGTTATTTGCCTGGCTTTTCATTTAATGATTTTGAATTCTGTGAACATTGTCTGTATGGTAAGCAAACACAGCAGCCACATAACCATAGAAACAGTAGAAGAGATACACAGTTGGCACTTGTTCATAGTGATTTGTGTGGACCTATGCCTAACCTATCTCTAGGGGGAGCTTCTTACTTTATGACATTTATAGATGATTACTCAAGGAAAGTATGGGTTTACTTTCTCAAGCACAAGGATGAAGTGTTTAGTGTTTTCAAAACGTTTGTGACACTTGTGGAAAATCAGAGTGGCAAGAAGCTTAAATGCTTACGCACTGACAATGGTGGAGAGTATGTTTCAAAGGCCTTTCAGGACTTTTGTGAGTCAAAAGGTATAAAACATGAACTTACTGCTCCTTACAATCCTCCTCAAATGGTGTTGCTGAGAGGATGAATAGGACCATACAAGAGAAGGTCAGAAGTATGTTGTCTAATGCAGAGTTGCCAAATGGGTTTTGGGCTGACGCTGTATCAACAGCTATTCATCTTGTAAATAGATCTCCTAGCAAGGTTTTGCAGAAGGATTCAGTGCCAGAGATGGTATGGTCAGGCAAAATGCCCTCATACAAACATCTCAGAGTCTTTGGCTGTGAGGCATATACTCAAGTTCCAAAGGAATTTAGGAACAAACTTGAGCCAAAGAGTAGAAAGTGCATCTTTCTAGGCTATGGTAATTCTGGTGAGATGGGGTACAGACTTTGGGATCCCGAATCCAGAAAGGTTGTCCGCAGCAATGATGTTCACTTTAATGAATCCAAATATCATTCTAAACCAGAGAGGGTTGAGGAGATTAGAAGAGTTGTCTTCCAAGAAGATGGACCTGCACGTGCAAGACAAAATGTCAGGGCTCAAGAGGAGCAAGGACAGGATAGAGTGGAACCACAGGTTGTGGCTGAGCCTGAGCCACCTATTGTGCGTAGATCTGGACGTGTCACGCAACCTCCTGATAGGTTTGTTCCATCTATGAACTATGTCATGTTGATTGATTGCAATGAGACTTCATGTTACAAGGAAGCAGTGCAAATGAAGGACTCTGGGAATTGGCAATTGGCCATGCAGTCAGAGATGACAACTCTGCATAAAAACCAGACATGGAAGCTAGTTAAATTACCACGGGGCAAAAAGGCTCTACCTTGTAAATGGGTTTACAGGTATAAGATCACTGCTCATGATAGTCAGCCAAAGTACAAAGCAAGGCTTGTTGCCAAGGGCTTTAAGCAAGAACAAGGCATTGACTTTGATGAAGTCTTCTCTCCGGTGGTCAAGATGACTACATTGAGATGCTTTCTTGCATTGGTTGCCATATTAGATTTGGTGTTGCACCAAATGGATGTCAAGACAGCGTTCTTGCATGGTGATTTAGATGTGGAAATTTACATGCAGCAGCCAGAAGGGTTTGTTGAGAAAGGCAAGGAAGATTGGGTATGCCAGTTGTTAAAGAGTCTTTATGGCTTAAAACGATCACCGAGGGCATGGTACCATAAATTCCACAAGTTTATGCTTTCTCAAGGCTACAAATGTAGTGAGTTCGATCACTGTCTATATACAAAGAAGGCTAAGGATGGTAGTTGGTTGATCCTTATTTTGTATGTGGATGACATGTTGATTGCTGGCAAGCACTTGGAAGAGATTTCAGCTTTGAAGTCAAAGATGGCAAAATCGTTTGACATGAAAGACATGGGTGAGGCAAGTCATATACTTGGTATGCGCATTGAGAGAGACAGATCAAAGAAGTTGATTTGGTTATCTCAAACAGAGTATATTGACAAGGTTTTGCAACGTTTCAATATGGAGAAGGGAAAGGCATTGAGTGTTCCATTGCCACCATATGTGAAACTTAGCAAACAAGATTGTCCTGTGTCTGAGGAAGAAAAGGCTGAAATGGATAAGATTCCATATGCGTCTACACTGGGTAGTTTGATGTATGCAATGATTGCTACTCGGCCAGACATTGCATTTGCAGTGGGAGTAGTAAGTCGATACATGTCAAACCCAGGCAAGAAACATTGGGAGGCAGTGAAAGGAATATTGAGATACCTGAAAGCTACAAAGAGTATGCGTATATGCTATGGGAGTCAGGAGCTAAGTGTAAAGGGTTTTACAGACTCAGATTATGCAGGTGACTTAGACAACCGAAGGTCTACGTCAGGGTATGTCTTTACATTGGCTGGTGGAGCAGTATCATGGCGTTCTAGATTACAAGATTGTGTTACTCAGTCTACTACAGAGGCTGAATATGTTGCAGCATCAGAGGCATGCAAAGAATCAATTTGGCTTAATCGACTAGTAACAGATTTGGGAATCAAAGAAGAGATGCATGTGTTATATTGTGATAGTCAAAGTGTTATACAATTGGCTCGCAATCCAGTTTATCACTCAAAGACAAATCATGTGGATGTGAAGTATCATTTCATCAGGGAAATGCTCGAGGATAAGCAACTTCAGCTTGTCAAAGTTCACACCACAGAAAATCCTACTGATCTACTTACAAAAGGGCTTCCCTCAGAGAGCTTTGCGCATTTTCGCAAGCAGTTAGGTGTAGGGTAGTACATCTCTTGTATATTAGCTTGTATAGTAGCTTCTCTCACACTTAAAGTACCACATTGGACTTTAAGTGGGAGGTTGTTGGGGTATAAAGCCCAATGTGGTCGCCCAGGTAAGTGGGCGGGCCGCCAAGTATGTACACATATTCTTTTGTAAAAACCTAATAAGAACTCACTATGCTCTACACATTACAGTAGAGAGATTTCACCATATCGTCGTGCTCTTCTTCTCGCACTCTCTCTCGCGTCGCACTTCCGCTCGTACTCCTTCAACTATATCATGCAATATGCTAGGGAGAGGTATGTACAACCTATTCCAGTAGCACCTCCTCCACCTATATATGTTACGGGGAATGTGCCAGGTCTAGTAGGACATTCAAGGCCACGGCATGTCTTAGGACATCAACCTCCATTGCCAGGTGTTAAAATGCCTGTAGATATGCGAAACATGATGATGATGGAAGCATCTATACACAAGCACTAGTACCAAGTACAATGTACTATAACAACCAAAGTGGGTACTGCCCTTTGAACCGATAGAAGATGAGATAAACACGTGGAGTGGTGAGGTCGGTACAACCTCCACCTTGTGCATTTCAACATGAAGAAAGAAGGTATGAGATGGACAAAAGGACATTGCGGTTCATTGTTGAAGGAGAGGAGCGGGGAGCACAACAAAAGAGGAAGATGAATACGCGTACACAGTCACACACACACCACCATAGCCACACACACAGGTTGGATGGGGAGAGTCAACACACACTGTGTGCCCCCTTTCTTTCTTCTCTATGTTATGCACTTTAGGCACAATACACACTCTACTTTGTGTTAGTGACTCACACGTGTATAGTTGTACACTTAGGGTTAGTAGCAGTAGTGATGGGCTGTCGACCACATGGCCATTAAACTTAACATTCTCCCACTTGATGGCCAATGTGGAAGACCATAAGAATGGAAGAGAACCATGTTTCACCCAATGCCCATCAACTCACGACAGTATTGAAACTGATGGTTGGAGAGACTTTTAGTGAGTGCATCCGTTGTGTTCTCTGACATAGGAATCCTCACTAAATCAAGGCTCTTGTTTGTCAGGCATTCACGACCATTAAAATGATAATGCACATCATTGTGTTTCATTCTAGAATGGAACACTGGATTTTAGCCAAGGCAATAGCACTCTGACTGCCACAATGAAGAACTAGTGTACACTGCTCCAATCCAATATCTTTCACTAGGTGAGCAAGCCAAATAGCTTCTTTGGATGTCTCACTCAATGCAACGTACACTGTCTCTGTGGTAGAAGTGGATGTACAGTCTTGAATAATGGATCTTCAAGAAATGGCAGAAGTAGCAAATGTGTAATTCCAACCTATTGTTGATTTACGATTGTCAACACAACCTGCATAATCACTATCTACTACAAATCCTTGAATGGATGACTCTCCATGACCATAGCATAACTGTCTATCTGCAGTGCCACTCAAGTATCTGAGACTCGACTTGACAACATCCCAATTCTTTTTACCAGGGTTAGACACAAATCTGGTGACACCTCCCACTGCATGTGCAATGTGAGGTCTTCTAGAGCCACCATGGCATACATGAGATCTGGGTTGCATGATTCATTATTCGACATTCGTTTTATTCGTGAATAATGATCAATTAATATGTTCTAAAGATTTATTCATGCCTATTATTCGCTGTCGCGTCAGCTTTTTTCAAAAAAACATTTTATTGCTTACATATCGATCGATAGTTTATCGATCAATTAAGTATCGATCGATAGGCTTTCGATCGATAGTTTAAATCGATCTATATGTTTTCGATCGATATAGTAGTAGTATATAAAGCCCAAATTTGCATGTTTTAGCTACAATTCCCTTCACCAAAGTGTCAGGTTACCTCCGACATAGAAAGGTTGAGTTGTGAACTTAAAAAATCTTTGATTTTTTAAGAAATTATTATTTTTAATGCTTATACATTAAAAATTAAATAATTATATAGATTTGAATCACCTATAATTCTTAACAATAGAAGTTATTCTTTAACTCTACTGCTAAGTTTAAATAAATTACTCTAAGCAATAGAGACTATACTTTTGGCTCTACTTGTTTAAGGATAGATAAATAAATAATTGTACGTATTAGAGGCTACTTTTCTAGCTATAGTGACAATGTATAATTCAAAACATTAGAAGCTATAATCTTAGCTCTATTTGTTTTAGAATAGATATTAAAAGTGATATTTGATTGTTAAAATCTATCATAGCTATAATATGTGCACAAATAATAGTGTTAGTTCATACATTTTGGAACATATACACATACATGTAGGGTCTTTTGGTTGTCATGAACAAATGTTCTTACCTCCATATAGACATAGAATAGGTCCACTTAGTGCCTCTTGGTTGTTATGAGATGATTCTATTACTTCCAAGTGAGGTTTAAGGTATGAAGTAGGATTCACTTGGTTGTTATCAAACTTATGCTCTTACCTCTAAGTGAATATGGTGGATTACCTATAGAATTCACTAGGTTGTGATCGAGAAAAAGCTCTTGCCTCCTAGTGAATATAAGTCATGTATAGTACTTGGGAGTCACATGGATGTTATTGAGCTTATGCTCTTACCTCTATGTTGATATAGAAATTAGAGACCTCAGTTATTTTAGGGTCGATTGGTTGTGTTTGAACAGTAGCTCCTACCTCCAAGAGACATAGATAGTGGAATTTGAGATGACTCCATCACTCATCTAGGTTGTCTTGAGCAAACACTCTTTACCACCTAGTAGCCAAGAATGATATATCCATTGGTGATCTTCCCTAAAATATAATCTTAACACTATTCATTCATCATTTTAATTTAGCAAATCATATCTATAGCCTTTTATCTTCTCATTGTGCTATTATGGTAAAAAATTATAATCATAGTGTATCTATTGATTGTAGGATATATTTTGTTGAAGTCAAAAAGCATGGTGCGAGGAAAAGAGTGGTCGTATGTGGAGGAAAAAGAGAGAGGCAAGACAATTTCGTTTTTGGTATGCAAACATTGTGGACATAACGTGCCATGCAACGCAACTCGCATCAAAGAAAATTTATTCGGCACTAATCCCAATGTGAAAGAATGTGGAGCACCACCTAACAACATATGGGTCCATTTTGCAGGGTATGTAAAGAAATGCAAACATGCAGGACTTCTTCCTAAGAGACAAAAGGGTATGACAAGTGTGTCATCTGTCAACATAGAAGAAGTGAGTGTAGATCAAGAAGACATGCGAGCTAACCAAGGACCTTTAATGTGATAGATGGAGAAATGTAAACATCTTTTCATGATAATGTATCTCACTTTTTCTCACTGTAGCTCCCTATTGAGCTATAATCTCACTTTTTTGATTTAGTAGCAACAAAGTCAAGTATTGAAGAGAATTTGCATAAACATAAGTATTGAGGACATTGCTTGACTCTCAACAAAGTCATCAATTAGCAACTCCAAAACAAATTCATTTCCATAAACATAGAGAGAAGACAATGCGTCTCAAAAAAGGACGGGATAAATTGCCATTAAAATTTTCAACTACAGTCTACAATGTCTTTAAGAAATTGTGATATCCACCACTTCTTCAAGATTTGCGTTCAATGCTGCCTCAAGTATATCCACCGTTTCTTGAATATCTGCCTCCCCACGACGCGCTTGTGCCCTTTCTTTAGCTCTTCCAAGTCCAACACCAGCGTTGAAAGGATGGTCTGTCCAAAGGACACGCTTCTTCATTATATCTTGCACAAAGACTTGCTAGATGAAGTACACGGCAACTTGATTATTGTTAGGTAGACTGCACTCCTTTTGGATGAAGTGTAGGAGCAACACACGCGCGAGCCCTTTGTGTTGCAAATCTGAGATTTTAATGGTGACGTTGCCTTGGCATGACTTGACCTACTGAACAGTACATCTTTCACAAAAAAAGAGGGACAACACTTGCGTACGTCTTCCAATTTCATTGTTGCACCCTCCAAACCTTTGGGCTCTGCGGCCTCAACAAAAAGTGAGAAGAGGTCTTGAGACCCGTTACGCATGCTCTGCTCTCTGAGGATGCATTGAGATTCTTCGTGTTCGAGCTCACCGTCGACATTGGGAGGAGCGTATGGGGGTGCCATTTCCGGTCGAATCACACTATAATAAATAATTAGATTAAAAAAATAGATACACATTGATTAAAAACTACAATCAATGTTAACATTCACATAATTCTAAAATTCACATCTCTCTCATCAATTTGACAACATCAATGTAGTAAAATAGCATGAAATTTCAAATCAATGGACATGAGACAAGACAAAACTGTATCATTGCAAAGTATAGAGATGTTTTCAAATTAGAAGGTATGATTTCAAATTTCAATCATTGGATGGTCTCAAGCCTGCACTATCTAGGAGTGTGCGACCAACATGCTCAATGCCTTGTGACATGCTGAGGAGATCATGTGAGGACTTGCGCTGGGTGGGATTGGTAGATACACAAGTGCGCAGGACTTCCTGAAAGCGTATGAGGAAAGTGATATAATTAGTGTTATCATCCTTAGGTAAATATTTAAGGAGTTCTTGAATGTATTTACAAAGGGAGTAGATATCTTGGCTGCGCGTGAAGACTGGAGGAATTTTTGATATACATTTCAGGAGCCACCCACCAATATCGCTTGCTCCATGCTTCCCTTGTCGATGGGAGAAGATTTGGCAACTTTGGAAATGTGTTCTCTGTGGGGAACAAGGTTGCACTACCCCAATCATATACGCCTACATATACTCCAGCCCATCCAAAATGCAACAAGATATTTCTCCCATGAACATCATTGTGAGTGATGTTATTTGCATGCAAAAAGATGAAGGTTCGGAGCAATCCATTAATGATAGGCCATATATTCTTCTTGATGCCTTCAATGGTCCCCTTGGTGTCTCTAAAGCCCTTGCTCATGGCCACATTCTTCCCCTCCTTTTAGAGTCTCTCTAGCCAGTGGTCGAGGTTTCCACCATTCCACATCTTGAAGATGAGGGTGGGTGCTCGTGTGGTGTGTCTTGCCAATATAGAGCAGCAATGATTCCACTATGAGTAATAGTCATAATTGTGGCCTCATGCAGTGCTATGTCATTGGCACACTTCTGGCCATCACCCTTGATTAGCTTGCCAGCGTAAAATTCATCTGTGAAGGCTTCATGGTTGACTTTTACCTTCGTGACCATGCCGTATCTACCTTCTCCAATGCTTGCCATTTATGGAAATTCAATGAAAGCCATGCGCATGATGATGAGGTTGCATGGGTCTAAACTTCCCATGTTGGGCGGCATTGGATCATTGCTAAAGATTGGTACTTCCGAAGGGGTAGGCACTTCGGGTACATGCTTGGGCTCTTCTTCAATCCTTGGTCTCTTTCCCTGTTGCTTCATGCTTCTGTAGAGGACCTCTACTTCCTTCATGCAGTCCATGAAGCCAGACTTCCCTTTAATTTTCTTGTCAAGGGTTTCTATAACTCTGCAAACTTGCCCTATGATTCGACTCACGTCGTGGCCCAACTGACCACCTTTAAGGACTTCAATCCCACCTAAAGCACCACAACATTTTGCAACTAGTGTTGCATATGTAGCACTACATAACTCATCCAAAAATGATTTGTATGAGGACTCTTGCAGCACTTCCTGGAGAAATCACTTCGTAATCCATAAAGATGAGTGCATACGAATTCTTCAACATATTTCTGCTCAACTTTTGTTATCTTGTCTGTAGTACCCATGATGTGCGTAGAAGCTAAAACAAAAAACAAAAAATCAAAACTTCTCATCAGTATAAGTGACATGTAATACAACACATTCTAGTCATTCTTTACAACACAACCATTGGGAAATCACCCTAAACCCTAAACCACTGGTCTACATGAATGTAATTTATGATTAATATACACAAGAACATGTACACGATTATGCATGATGTTAATTATGATTTTTCATATCATAAAGAAATATGTTATGATTTTTCGAATCAAAAACCTCGCATGTATGAGACATTATCAATAGGAATGTGACGAAGTCATAGAAATACGCATTATTTTACAAATTACAAAGATTAATGTAAAATATGGTGTCACGTGTTTATCCTTCTCATTGTAAGGATCTAAGCAAGTCCTAAGCACCAAACGCAGGGGTTTTATTCCCGTTGTAAGAGCAAAGGATAAACAGTCGATCCACACGCCGAGAACAATTATACTATAAAAATTAGTAGCTCATCAGATAATGGTTTTTTTTTTCACAAATCCTGTCTGAGAGAAACTCCTCCCGTTGTAAGAGCCAAAGATTGTGATACGGGAGTAGTTTAAAGATTACACTTTTCTCATTATATACATCTACAATGTAGATCTACGAATCATGTGGTCCATGACTACGTATATTGAAAAGTGTATACCTTAAAGACTCACTAGATAAAAAGTTTATTTGCACAGATTGTGTCTAGGAGTATCTTCTTCCGTTGTAAGAACCAAGGCTCTGACACAGGAAGAAGTATGTTTTTTGTAAGCTCACATTTCATTGGAGCTTATTTTACCTAAATCATCGTACAAAGTAAGAGTATCGTGAGACATATCAAACAAATGCACATGCTATCTAATGGTCTCCTAAAACACCGTACAAAGTATGAGTGCCGACGAGCATATCAAAACAATGTACGGTGTTATCTAAATTCCTAAAACATTGACTCAAGTAAGAGTGCTGCCAAGCATATCAGAACAAGAGTCAATGTTTTCTTTAAAAAAATTAGATAAATATGGAAGTAAGATATAAAATCAAACAAGCCATAGTAATTTTTATATCCTAAATTTTAAACTGTTATGTGACTAAGAGGGCCCGAAGGCGTATCAGAGACACATACAATAATATAATCACATGAAAGTAAAATTTAAATTATTTTTTATTAAAACACGAATCTGAAGAGAAAAGATGCTTACCAGTACGTGAAGCTGACCTGCTCGAGAGTATGAGATAGAGAGTGTGAGCTGTAGACAACTAGAAAGCTCCAAAATTGAAATGGATCGAAAATGGATCGAACAACGAAGCGTGTTTTTTTTAATATAAATCTAGCATATCGAGCGATATTGTATCGATCGATAAACTATTGATTGATAGATTATAAATTATTCAAAAATACCACGTATTTTATGATAATATGCGAATAATGACGAGTTATTCGATATAAATTGCATTATTTGGTCGCATAAATGCAACGCAACATGAGACTACCACAAGCTGAAGCATAAGGAACCTTAGCCATCACAGCTTTTTCCTCGGCAGATTTGGGACAATTGTTCTTGCTAAGTTTCAAATATACAGGCAATGGAGTACTCAAAGCCTTCCCCTTCTGCATGTTGAAACGATCAAGAACCTTGTGCACATACTCTTTTTTGAGAAAGGTATAACAACCTCTTCTTACGGTAACGAGTACTGTGCATACCCAAAATGTGATAGACTTCACCCAAATCTTTCATGTCAAATTGACTTTTCAGCTTGGTTTTCAAGTCAACAATGTCCTTCTTGCAATGAACAGCAATAAGCATGTCATCTACATAAAGGATTAGCATAATAAGTTGTCCATTGGTTTTTCTTTTCACGTAAAGACATGGATCCTCATTACTGTGCTTATAGTCTAGGGAACACATAAATGCATCAAACTTTTGATACCATTGTCTCAATGATTGCTTTAAGCCATAGAGACTTTTCAGAAGCTTACACACCAAATGTTTCTTGCCTTTTTGCACAAACCCTTCAGGTTGCTGCATATAAATCTCTTCCTCGAGATCACCATGTAAGAAAGCTGTAATGACATCCTTTTGATCAAGCTCCATATCTTTAGTGGCAACCAAAGCAAGCAACATTCCCAATGTGGTCATCTTGACCATTGAAAGATTTCATGGAAATCGACACCATATTCTTGCTTGAAACCTTTGGCCACTGAACGAGCTTTGTAATTGTCAATCTTCTGCTTATAAACCCATTTACAAGGCAATGCTTTCCTACCTTTTGGCAATGGAACAAGTGCCCATGTTTTGTTCTTTGCAATACTAGACAGCTCCCTCTTCATAGCATGTTCCCATTGAACCTTACCACATTGGCTAGCATAGTCTCTTTGTCACAAGAAGGCTCACCACTATCTGTCAGCAAATCAAAATCCACGCCTGGAACAAAATGTTCTGGTGGATGTGAGACTCTTTGAGGTCTCCGTGGGGCTGATCAGAACTCGTACTAGCCTATGTAGTAAGTGGCTCGGGAGCTATCTGTATAGGAGGTGATACATCAAAAAATATGACTTTCCAGAATTCAATCTCTTTCACTGGTTGTCTATGCATCTTAGTCTCATTAGACACAACATCACTGCTATGAACCACTGATCGACTTTTTGGATCCAATAAATGATAGCCAAATTGACCATCTACACCATAGCCAATGAAGATGCATTTCCTAGACTTAGGATCTAGCTTAGCATGCAACTAGGCTTGGGTAAATGTGCATAGGCTTCATAGCCAAATGTACAGAGTTTTTGATACGACAATTTATGTGTTGACCATAACTCCAAAGGTATAAAAAATTGTAATGAAGCATGTGGTGATCTATTGATCAAGTGCATGGCTGTGTATAATGCTTCAACCCAAAACGCTTGCGGTAAATTAGCCTGTGTGATAGCATAGACATAATCCACTCTTGGATGGTCCTATTCATTTGTTTTGCAACACCATTTTGTGCAGGGATATAAGGAGCTATAAACTCACACTTAATTCCCCTACTTGAATAAAATTATGTAAACTCTTTGGAGACATATTCTCCACCATTGTTTGAGCGCAAAGCTTTCAACTTATGTCCAGACTAGAACTTCTTGAAGCAAGAAAATTTCTCATCTTTAGACTTCATGGCGTAGACCCAAACATGCCGTGTTGCATTGTCAATGAATGTAGCATGATAGGGTGCACCACCATGGGATTTAGAAGGCATACACTCTAAGGGTTTTCTTTCTTTGTCAAAAGAATGTACGATATGTCCGTGTTTGCTTTTCATATTGACAGTGCTCACAAAAGGGAAAATAAAAAAATAACAAAAGCCCAAACAAGAGAGTGTCTCCATTCCCTTATTTGACATATATCCTAACCGGCTATGCCACAAAGCAACGGTTGGCAGCTCGGTTATAGAAAGAACACTCTTTTTATCAGATACATAAAGAGAATAAAGTGAACCAACTTTAGAACCATGGGCTATAATAAGATGACCCTTTGCAACACACCAAGATTGCTAATGAAAATTGACTTTGTAAACCAAGTCATCAACACGTCCAACCAAAATCAGATTGCGTGTCAAGATTGGAACATGACGCACATTATGGATGATAAACTTCACCCCATTTTCCATAACCATGGCACTATCACCTACATCAACAATGTCACAAGAGTAATTGTCACCAAGGGTAACAGAGCCAATGGTTTCCTCGTATGTAGTAAACCAATGCCTATGAAGTGTGACATGCAACAAAGCTCCCAAATCAAGAATCCATGTATAGGATACTTCACCACTAACAATGAGTTCAACTAGCATAGAAATCTGCAAAGATAGAGTTTCATGTGCATCATAAAAAACATCATTATTTTAAATCAACATATTAATGTCTTGCGCATCACTGTCATCCTGAACTATGTTCAGTTCTTCAATCTTAACCGAATTCTTTGGTTTCTCCTCTTTATCATCATGATCTTTGCCTTTACCTTTGCCCTTCTCTTTGTCACGCTTCCAAGCATAACAATCCTTCTTTATGTGACCAAACTTATCACAATAATGGCATTGAACATTGTGGTGACCGGGAGACTTTGATCTACCCTTTGATGCATCTCTATTGCCCTCTTTCTTGGACTCACATTGCAAAAAACGTCCCTTAATTTTCTTATCATCCCTTTGCACATAATGAGCTTTGCCATAATGCGAGCTAGTCATGGTCTTTCGATGCATCTCCTCTAACAAAAGTGCACTAGTAACATCACCGTATTTTAGCGTACCATTAGGAGCAGAGTTACTAACTGCTATGCAAAAGATATCCCGACAGGGTGGCAACGAACAAAGCAAAAAGATTGCTTTCATCTCATCATCCATGGTCATGCACTGTGTACAAATCTGGGCAAAAAAAGAATCAAAATCATTGATATGGCTGGCAAAGCTAGCTTACTCCTTCATACGAAGGTTGAAAATTTTTTGCATCATGAAAATCTTATTGCTAGCCATATCCTTTTCGTAAGTGTCACATAATTTCTGCCATAAAGCATGAGCAGTCTCACATTCTAACACTAAAAATTACACTGACTCACCAAGGTACAGTCTAATCATAGACCTGCATAGGTCATCAAGCTCCTCCCACTGAAACTGAGTCATGTGTATATCATTAGTTCTAGCCGCATAGTCAATAGGCAACTCTTGCTTCTTTTAAACAAGCACATCACACATTTGGTTCTTCCAAAGCTGAAAATTAGTGCCATCAAACTTCTCTATGTCATAAATGTCACAATCTTTGCTAGTAGACATGGTGACAAAACTACCAAAAGATTCTCGGAAAATTTCGACAGAGTCTCCTTTGTATTTGGGACTGTGTCACCTAAAATATGAGACAAAATGACCAAGTATGTCACTCACAAAGCATAAAAGAGGGAAATGCCTCTCAAAAGCACACTCTATAGAGACCAACTGAGGCGTATAAACTATCAAACTGACCATAGACTGCCAACTCAATGTCAAAAGTATCTATACCACTCTATACATGTCCTATGGCAAGGCCTCGTGAGGGACGCTCCAGTTATCTGTATCACCAAAGGTATCTCCACATTTGAGAATACCCCAGCTTAATGAAAACCTCATGCTATCGACCCTCAACAATGTAGGTTATGCAGCAAAACGTATAGCCAAGTCGCAAAAATGGCTATCATCCAGACCGAGTCTCAAAAATGAGTGGGACTGCCGTACTAGCCAAAAAATGAGTCCACAAAAGCGTACAATGGCAGTATTTACAAAGACGTACAAGTTTGTCACAACGCTCAATTAGACACCAAAAGCATGTGCATGCAAAGAAATATCCCTACGGGGAGTCAAACTGCTCTCAAAAGAGCTCAAACACTGTCAAAAGTGCAAACATATGCATATACGCATAAAAAATTGCTCCCATTGGAACCTGCATATTGCAATCACTGAAACCTGTAGCCTATGAGTCGATGTCGATGCCCTAGACAAAGCCGAAATTGAGGCCGAGAAGCACAGAGGAAGCTAACCAAGCCACTCTATTTACATGTACCTGTATCTATACTTGTAGTCAAAGAAGAGAATGCGATCAAACTCCCACTCTATGTGTGTGTATGAGGCCACTCCAAAAGAGGCTACACACTCCTGAATGAGTTGTGGGCTCTTGTAGATGGAAGAGACTGCCAATGGTACCTGCAATGGCTATGAAAGCTCTAGAGCACAAACTACCAAAAGAGAGCTGAAAAATGCAGCTCCTAAACCGTAGCTCAAATAAGGTTTTTGATAGCACGAATGACTGCAAAAGGGGAGTAAAATTGCAGGACACCTGCTGGAAATGCTCTCAGAATGTTGAATTTTTTGATGCTGAAGTCAGAAAATTGTTTGCACTCTTGAAAGTGCTCACACAGAAGCAATTATGGGAATAAAACAACTCTAATACCAGATGAAGGAGAGGAGCCAGGAGCACAGTGGAAGAAGATGATGAATACGCACACACACACCACCATAGCCACACACAAAGGTTGGAGGCGGAGAGATGACACACATTGTGTGCCCCCTTTCTTTCTTCTCTATCTTATGCACTTAGGCACATTACACACTCTACTTTGTGTTAGTGGCTCACACAAGTGTATAGTTGTACACTTAGGTTTAGTAGCAGTTAGTGATGGGCGATCGGCCACATGGCCATTAAACCTAGCACTTGTGAATAGAGGCTTAGCATGGTCAGAATTCATTTATATCCAAGAGAAAATGCAAGAAGAGGCTCCTCAACCAAAGTGTCACAAAAGCCATGACAATTATTTGGTCAAATAATGTCCTCAGACAGAGATCACACAAGTAAATTCCTACTTCACTTAACCCTCGACCGTCCAAAAAACCCAAACCAAGTCCTAAATATCACAACAAATGTCTCAGGAATTGTTCAGCTTACCCAATAGCTCAAAAAACAAAAACGTCATATACCAGTTCAGGTAGTTACGAGAGTGCAAGCTTGAAAGGAAGCTCAGGAGAACCTAGAGACAGAGAAAATAAAAACCAACGCAAGTCCAAAGACGAGTAAACCAAAGACCAATGCACCTAGTAAAAAAACAAAGAGCAAACGGATTAGTTGGAAAGCTAGAAAGGCTAGGAGGAAGGCACATAGAGAACAAGAGCAGAAATTTCTAGCTGAGGATCTTAACCAAGCTAAAGAGAAGATAAGATAACATGAGGAAAGGGTTGCACCTTCTGTTAAGCAGACATCTCAACCTTCAGAAGAACCACCCACATATGGAAAACCGAGAAGTGCTAGTTCATACGGATCAGTCTTGGTAGAAAAAAAAAAGAGCCATTAGATGCCCTCTTGAAAGCCTATGAAGTGTGGCTTAAAAACAACCAAACCCAAGAATAGAGGGGGATTGTATATCCATATGCGGAACTAGAAAAGATTAGGCGTGAAATTTGCAAGAAAATGATTTAAATAGTCAAAGCTTTACTAGAATCACCAGTTGGAAAACTAAGGATGTGATCCTTGTCCCACCTACACCAGTAATTCCATCAAACCAGGAATGAAAAGAGCCAGATCCTAGTTACGAGCACGGACCAAAGCTCAAGGACCCAACATTAGAACCAAGGATAGTGTTGAATACCATGGATAACTCTTTCAAGGGATTTCATCTAGCTATATCTGAGGGTTGTAAAGAAATAGATGGTCTTGACGAATTGTGGAAACAAGTCAGAGAGGCCAATGAAGCAAGTGAGCTAAGCAGACAAGTAAACCAAACGGGTGATGGGAGAGGAGTGTCTTTTCCACCAATAGAGGAAATTGAGACTGGATCTCAAATGAATCTAGAAGTACAATTGTATTGGGGAGACAAAGGATTTGTACAGCCTATGGGAAGTCAACCCCATTTGCTAAGAACACTGAACATAGAAGCTTCGAAGCAATCTTCACCTACCATTTTACATATCCAAACAAAAAAGAATTTGCTCCTCACGTTGTAAGTTCACCACCTACAGCAACATTGCAAATAAAATCATGGGAGAGTACCTTACCACCCTTGCAACTAGATGAAACACATAGGGTGGTCAAAAACTATTGGTTAAAGCCTTCACCCATAAGCACTTGGAACAATTGGTTTCAAAAGGTGACGACATCATTCCGAAAGGTATGATCTACCCAAGGAAGGGGGAAGTGTTTGCTGACAGTCATCATTCACTCACTCCCCTCTCAACCTTCCTCCCTGACCTCTCAATCTCTCTTAGGCAATGTATATATAAAGCCTTATACTCACAAAAAATAAAATAAAAAAGTAAAAGAACAAAAGCCACCAAACAAAACTGGAAACCAACGAATTCTATACATAACACAAAATCATAAAAACACATTATGCACAAGGACACGACCTTTTGATACGAACCTTATAATATTTTCACTCTGACCATCATCTATCTGTGTGTACAGATATGGCTAGTATGATAGAGTCATCCACTCCTACCTGGGTGAGAGGTACCCTCTTTACTTTGCACAAGTGTTTCACATAGTCTACCCGGTGCTTGCATGTGAATGGGATTGGTAGATACGCTAGCATGTGGGAGGAATTTCAAGGAGTTAGAATGGCTGATATGTCTCTTGACCACGATTGATCCATACTTAGTAGAGGACGTCTCTCTGATTGCACAAACTTACGCTCTTGATCAAGATGACTATAGATGTCTAGTGATGTTCTTAGTGAACATTTGTGCCTCTAATGATGAGGAAGAGTTACATGATTACACGGATGGCACATATGGTTTCACGGATGATGACTTCGGTTTTCTTGATGAAGATGAGGATAGGGGTTTAGCCTTAGGGTTCCCTCCCAATCTCTACAATATCATATTTCCTTGACTCTCTAGGGGGAGTGCAAATAACTAGGTTAGAGTTCCTTATGTTGTTTAATTGTGTTCAATAAGGGTTGGTGCCTCTTCCCACTGATGTGTCTCCTAGAGGTATTCTTTGTGTTTCCTAGTGTGTACAAGAACGTGTTTCTATTGTTAGGATTTGGACCTTCATGGAATCTATCTCTCGCTCACTCTTAAAATCAAGCGCAATCATCAACACAAACAGGTGTTTCTTGACCATTAGCATTGCCCCTTGTCTTTGTTTTTGTATCCAAGATTGTCTGCTTTAAATGTGATTGATAGCACAATATTCTGCACATTTGCTTAGATTAAACTTTAGATTCTATATAATTTTTTGTCGTAATCCCTTGTCTAGGTTTCAAAATCAAGCAGTCTGACTAAGCTAATTTAACCAAGTTAGGAGTTAGAGATCTTCTCTTTATACCATGGGGAATGCCTTCCCAATAATCAACGGTTACTTTAGGTTTCTAATCCGATTTAGGCAGCATTGTGTGCAATGTACTAGGGCTTTCTAGTGGGCTCATACCCTATTGACCTTTAGCTTAAGCATTATAAAGGGTGTTTACTAGTGTGATGAGCATGGGGAGGGTAGCAGTGTTATATGACCCCCCAAAATTACAAAATTAAAATGCTGAAAACAAACAGAAAAAAGATCAAAAGTGCCACAATGTAAAATCTTTCAGTTGGA